>NW_015090893.1:9673528-10020538 GCF_001431845.1 Calidris pugnax
TTTCTCTTCCTTTTTTTTTTCTTACTTCTCTCCTTTATTTTCCCTCTCCTCTCCTCTCCTCTCCCTCCTCCTTTCTTTCACTTTTCCTTTCACTTTTTTCTCTCCTCCTTTCTTTCACTTTTCCTTTCACTTTTTTCTCTCCTCTCACTTTTTCCTTTCACTATTTTTGTCTCCTCTCACTTTTTCCTTTCACCTTCTTTTTTTTTTCCTTTCACTTTTCTCTCCCCTCTCCCTGTCCTCTCCTCTAATTGTTCCCTTGCTAAAAGCCAAAGACAGAATTACAAATGCTGCTTTGGCGATGTGGTTTATGGCATTCTTTGAGGGTGTTTTCTGCTGCACAGTTTGTTCTCTATCTTCTTTTTGGATCGTCATCTCTGTGAAAGACAAAATATTCCTTCTCTGTTAAAAGCAGAGAAGCATGGAAAAATTGCAAAGTGTAAGGATCTTAAAATGCTTCTTCCCTTTCTCAGCATCTGTATAATTACTGTTAAGCCAAACCGAAAAGCCTCAGGCTTAGAGATCACCAGAGTAAAGTTACATTTCGCAAGACAAAAACTGAACTCAGTAGTTTAAAAAAAATTGGTGACCGATTCTGTGTCATAAATTGTAAAAGCAGGCACAATATTTTGCTAAGGAAAAGCAGAGGCATTCAGGTTTGTTCCCATATAGAATATAAAATTAGCTTTATTTACATTTATTTCTTTCCTCCTGCTTTGCGGAGAGCAAACTTAGCTATTAAAACTCTTGATATGTTTGTTTTTCAGAAAGAGTAAATAGCGTGAATAAAGAAAACATTGCAGGGGGGGAACAGATATGATGTACGGTGATGGTGTTGCCTTTTTTTAAAGTTTTAATTTCAGGGTGGGAGCGCTGGAGCTGCGTCGGATGAGAAATGTATTCATGCAGTGAAAGGCTGCGTTTGAATGCAGCTTTTTTTTTGTTTACGTTTTCAGCAAAACCCAGATGACACAGCTGGGCACGTTCAAAGTGAAATAAAAATAGGAATGAATAAATAAATAGTAGTAAAGAATAGTAGTAAATAAAACCGAACTCAAGCGGGCGGCGTGCTGAGCCGTGCGGAAGGAGCCCTCCGCCTGCCCAGGCGGCGTTGGTGTGGGAAGGGGACATGAACTGGTGGCCAGGAAGGAACGAGGGTGGTTGGGTGGCACTGGGGAACCAAGGGAAGAGGCTGGTTGGGGCAGCAGCAGAGCTCGGCTCCTCCACGGCAGCTCTTCCTCCCATAGCTTTGACCTGCCCGAGTCCCTTTGTGCCGCTGGGAGTTGAGTATTTTCTTGCATGTTTTGGAGGAGTCGTGTTTGGTTGAGAAGGGGAAATTCTGGCTGCCCCTGCCAAATGCCATGAGAACCTCCTGCCTGCAGAGAGGAGGGGGTAGGAAAACCAGCGAGGCTGCCGGGGGGGCTGGGAGCCCTAAGAGAAGAAGAGGCTGGGAGACCTGGAAGTGGCAGGCAGACAGACAGAGATAGATAGCAATTAGGATCTAGAAGCAGACTGGGAGATAAGGAGTCACTGAAGATTTACTGTATGTATATGGACAGAAAGAAAGAGCGAGTACATTGGGAGCAGAGAGGGAGGTGTGTACGCACCGTAAATCTTCGGTGATGCCATATCTCTGGCTGCTTCTGCATCCTAATTGCTATCTCCTGGGCTGCTGCTTTCTGGCCTCCAGCCACTTTCTCTCCATTTCCCTTCCTACCTCCAACGGCACAGTTGTGAGCCAGGATTAGGACCCCCCCCATGCTTACGGCTGGGTAAGGTGTTGCTCTCCCTCCATGGGCTGGAGCAGTTTTCCAAAGCCTTCTGTGATTCATGCTCTGTTTTCTGGGGCCACCAGTGAACCCTTGGAAGCAGAGAGGAGCTGTAAGTGTCATGTGCTTGCTCCCCGTGCTAGAGCTTTGGGGCACAGCTAGGTCACCTGCACAGCTCGGCTGCCCTGGGGTGTTTTCCCCACCAAATATAAGGCCCCTTTGCACCAGCTGACCAGGAATCAGGCAATTACGTTTGCAATGGGGGAATTCAAGAGGTTTTTCTGATCATCACCCGAGGGATGAAAGGCAGCCCCGAGCTCCAGATCATGCTCTCCATGACAGTCTTAAGAGAGCTTGGTCGCAGCCACAGCTCTTAAATTGACTTTTGGGATCCTGTTCTTCATCCAGGAACAACCTGGAAATGTCTGAGTCTTTGGGAAGATCTTTCCTTCCCTGGCCAACATTCATATCCACATAGTTTCACGTGTGATTTTTCTTGGGTCAAATTCTATTTGCTTTAGCAATGTGAGTAGCCCCAAGGACCCTCTCACGAGGAGGATTTACCTCTTTAAGTCAGAAGGATGGTGGTATCTGCAGTATTGCACTGAACCTTGCGTCACTTTATCTTCTAAGGATTCTTTTTTTCCTGCCAGACAGGAATAAATGTCTCTTTGAAGTGGAGTATCTTATTCTTTCATGCATCTTAGAGATCATCTCCTGATTTGTTCACTCATATTAGTATACCAGTAATGCTTAATTAGAATAGTTTTATATCAAGTAAATATTTTCTTAAATGCATAATTGATTGTGTAGGGAAGGAAGAACTGCAGGAATGGAAATCATACATCATTTCATTATTAATGGCAATGTCTAAATAAAATGCAGACCTTGTCATATTTAATGGATGGCTGAGTCCATTCTGCTTTAAATCGCAAAATGTTTTTTTTTTTTTAAAGGTGCCTGCATAATTTCAGCCACTTTAGGTGGAATTTAATATTTCTATAACTGTGTTTAAGGGGTTTTAAGTTTGTAGGACCTAAACGAGGTTGTCTCAGAGCAAACCAGTAAGGAAATGGTCTTGGCATACTGTTGAAAGTTAATATTCTCTTAAAGAGACTTTTTTTTTTTCCCCAGAATAAGTTAATTTAGGGATTTTCTTACAAGCTACGTAACACTTAATGAAGGTTTTATTTTTTTTATTGTATATAAAAAGGAAGCTGGTGGAGCTCTGCAAATTTACACTTGCTGTGGCGGTGGTCCATAGTGTTACTGAAGGGCAAATTCTGTTTCTTGTCCTTTAAGTAGCTGTGAGGATTGACAAGTGGTGCTGGGTTTTAAACATGATTTGCACAGCACAAATCAGCCTGCCCTGGCCATGAAGAGCCTGGGATCAGACAAAAGATAGAAGGAAGATGAGGTATACGAGCATGGCAGTCTGTATTGCAGAGAAAAGCTTGTTCAGTGGAGAAATGGTCTCCAGTGGACTGAGGTGGGATGGGTGCATGGCTCCATCTCCTGGGTGCAGTCCCACTGGGCTCCTGTGGAGAAAGCTTTCCTGAGGTGCTTGCATGCTGGAGGCACAACGTATTTTCTTGCCCCTCTTGTGACTTGTCTTATGGAGCAGATCTGTCAGGGTGGCATTGGAAGGTCCTTTCAGCAGAGCTTCCAGACTTCTTTGTCTCAACACCTTGCAAAGCTGGAGAAATTTGTCATCTTGTCCGCTGTGTGAATGCCAGCAACAACCACATGTTCCCATGACACGTACAGGTGCCAGACCTGGCACAGGCTAATTTTCTTCTGGCAGGATCCCTCAGTCTGTACCACGGCAGTGCCAGGACAGGAATGGGTTGGTGTCTGAGTAATGTGAGTGATGCAAACTGTCCCTGCTTGGGACCCTGCCTGGGGTTCAGGTGACTCCCAGTGCCCACACACAGTTCCCACCAGTGGTGATGGGAAGGCTGGAAGAGGAGAGCAGGGTGGCTGCAGGTGAAACACGGTGGTGGGAAGGAGAATGACTGAGCTTGAAGTGTCTTGGCAGCCTTGGACACATACTACAGCTGCTGCTTGCAAAAGGATGTCAGGGATTTTGTTCCCCGGCGTTTGGCAGAGCTGTTGTGTCTTCCTTGCCCAGCACAGACCACAGAGGCCTTTAGATCTGAGCTGTGGAGAACTCCTGCTCTTCTCATCTCTAAATCTTTAAAATATTGCAAATAGTTCATTTGTTTTAAAGCTTTAAACTCGAGCCTTTGATGTTGCTTTTAGGAAGTTAAATAATAAAGCACAGTGTTCTCCAAACGAGGGCTTTTGTCAGAAAACCTTGCTTTACAATGAAAAGAAGGAAAACATAAATAAATGATACTCAAATATTTATAAAGGCGTTCAGTAGATCAAAATGTTTCATTCTGCCTTTATATTGTTACGTCGTGTCTCCCCATCTGAGGCTATGTTTTGTTTAAACCATGCAATGCGGAATGTATTTTGCTCCTTATACCATTAATTTGCAGTGTTTTACCGAGTCCCTCCTCACGGGGACATCAATAGGGCATTCAAGGGATACGTATGTAAATGTATGAACGTTATTGCTTTGGCTGTCGGTTTTGTGCCTCGCTGCTACGGATGGTGGGGCTGGGCTCAAAGCAGGAGATACGAGGCTGCTCCAGTGATAATATTAATTGTCCTCAGGTTGATTGAGCCCTGTCTTTGTGTATTTCTGTTCAGGCATTGCACGTGTGGGAGATGCTCTTGCCCCTGACATGTCTTACATGCCGCTGCCACCTCCTGCTCAGGGAATAGGGGATTCTCTGCTCCCATCAGTGGCAAATCCAGCTCCTCTCATCCCAACAGCAGGAATGCATTCTGATCCCATGGCTGCGGGCAGGGAGATTGGTGTCCTCCTGTCTGCTTTTTTTCCCCCAAATCCCTCTGGACTGTTGGGGCACTGTGGTAGGGAAAACTGCTCAGGATGCAAGGAATGGGGAGTTGCTACCGTGAGAAATTCCAGGAGCTCTTTAAGAGTCATGGGTTGTAGTTTTTTTTCCAAATAAATAGTTGGCATTGCATCTGCCAGCATTTGAGCTCCTTCAGGTCCTCGTCTCTTCACATTGCCCATGTGCTGTATTGCTATCAGTAAGGTCCGGTCATAATGTCATTGCCCAGAGGAAAATCCTTTCATTACGTCAGAGGGATCTTGGCCAGGTCCTTGAAACTCTTACGGTATTAATATCTGCTGCTAAACAAGAGAGGGAAATATTTTGGCACCCTGAGCCTGCAGTGGGGTTTCTACGTGCAAGGTGTGCTTTGGAAAAACACAACAAAGTAATAAAGCCAATGCATTTTAACAGAAAAACAAGAGTCATTGTTCACATTTATAATTTGCCTGACTGGGGGCAGGGACTCAGAAAAGCATCCTGTGGTTATCTCTGGGGACTTTGAAGAGGTTTTCAGATGTGGTTCTGAATCCATAGCATTCATTGCTTCCTGTGACACATGTGACCTCTGGATTTTTTTTTCTTTTAAAAATATAAATAAGCTTTATTTATTTATTTAAGTATTAGCCAAGTTCTGTATTGTAGGTTAGTTAAAAAACCCACAATCAGTATTTGCTATTGGGCAATGTTAATTCCGCTAAGACCTAAGCTTGAGTGAGTTGTAGCTTTTGTTCCTGGAAACTCAAGGATTCCTGGGATTCTCACTGGACAATGAGATTATCTATTATTTTTTTTTTGTGGCTTTGAATTTAACATATTAATTTTCTGCTGCTTGTTGTTTAATCACCCACAGTTCAAATGCAAAAATAGAAGAAATCCTGTTGTTCTGAGGGAATCTGAAATGGATTAGAGAACTTTTGACAAACTATGAAACCCATTAAAGCGTAAAGTTGTGCTGCATATTTTTGATTTTCTATGTATTTTGATTTTCTTTGTGGATGATGTGAAAAGAGAAAATGTGTATTGACTGGCAGTTGGAGAAAGCCGTTCTGAACCCTTTCAGCGATCATCGGCAGAAAATGTTGTCCTGAATTTCTGGAGCAACTCATCATGAGGGTGCTTGAATTTCTGGGGTACCCAACTTTGAGTTTTGGGGGTTAGTGGGTGTTCCTGATTTCCAGAGCAGAGATTTCATTCTCATGGTCAACATTTCACCGTTTGTCTTCCAAAGCCATCAAATGCCCCAAAAGTGCAGGTCTGAGAGCTGAAGCAGTGACAGGCATCCCTAGGAAGCCTCCTTGTGCTGGAGGAACCCCACCTGGACCTCTCCGGGGTGATATCTGCTCCCCACCGTCGCTGCAGTCTGTTAATTGAGGTGTTTGCTTCTCTGCCCCCCCCGGCCGCGCTGTCTCTCACCGGGGAGCGGTGCTGCTGGTGCTTCATCTCCCGTGGTGCTGTGATCTGAGGGTCGTGCAGAGCCTCCTCGGCAGCAGGCCGTGATTAGGGATGCGGTCGGAGGGACCTCGACAGGAAGGTGTTCCCAGCAGCAATCATGTTGTAATGATGCAAGTCAACCTGTTTCCTGACTCCTTTCCGACGGGGCGGTGAGACGGCGGGGCCGCTGCGCAGCGCTTTCCATGTGCTTCCCGGCATGAGCTCCTGATGAGATTTCACTCTGTGCTGCTTTCCGCCCCGGAGCTTTCATGGAAGGGGTTGTCCGAGAACTTTCCTTTTGTGAAAATACATGTGAAAATGATGCTTTGTGCCATTATGTGGCTGTCGCGGGTGCTGCTGCGGAACTTGCAGTGGCCCTGGGCAGAGAGGTCGGGCAGGGGAAAGCTTGGCTGGGCACGGTTATCTGCTCCCTGATAGTGGCCTCCAGGGTAGAGGCCACCCAAGGGATGGTGGAGAGGGTAGGAAGGAGAAAAGGGGTCACGCTGTGGAGTGGTGGCAAAGCAGCTCATCCTGCTCGCTCTGAGGGGGGTGATGTTATGCTCTCCCCATGAGATATGTCCAATTTCATGCTCCCAGGAGGACCATGCCAGTGGGTGGCCTCTGACCTGTGGCGTCGCCTGTGAAGGCAAGAAGTTGAGGTTGCTGATTTCTGTGGCAAGGAACACGCTTGCTTTATGATAACTTCATCCCTGGTCTCAAGCTGCTGCTTTTAGTTAGTTGTGGCTCATCAGTTAGGGCATCTGTCTGCCTGGCACCCGCAAGGCGAGGGGCAACTCTGCGTCCATCTGTCCATCCATGCAGTGCTGTGGGGCTGGTTTAACTTGTCAGGCTTTGCAGTCATGAGCCACGTAAAGCCCTGGAGCCCCTGGCTTGCAGCAAGCTCTGTGTGAGCGTGGCAGGGACTTGCCTGGCATGGAGGTGGTGGGTGGGCGAGTGTCCATCTGTCTGTCCTGGGAGCATGAGTCTATCCTGGAGCATCCCTCTGCCTCCCAAGGGTGTTGTGTCTGTGTGTCCTCTCACATTACAGGGCCCTCTCTGTGGCTTCCTTGGCTTATTATAATACAAATAAATAATCATAACAAAAGCCCATGTGCCTCCTTGGGAAAATAACAGTTTTCACATGCAGATACTCAGGAAGTTAAAATTGGCAGCTCTGACTAGTCCTGCTGATTTGTCCACACATTTATTCTGATATGATGCTTAAATGGAATCAGCTTTCTGCTCTGGCACTCGCAAAACGCAGCTTTCCTACCCCCAGTCTCAGCATAAGAGGAGAGGAGATGGGAAATTAGGTCTGTTTCTAAATGAGTGGGAGAAAAATCAGGTATGTGACTCCTCTAATTCAGACAAGGCTGTCTCTCATTGTTTGGCAGTTCGACTATAGCTTCAGTACATGGGAAAAATTTCTCTTCCAATTACACAGCAGTTTTGTGGTGGCTGAGTGCTATAAATGGGAATGCTTTGCAGCCAAAGATATCTCATTCATAAATCCCACTGTTCCACTCTATAATTTTTCTCTTTTGGATAGATCAGTATTCTGTGGTCATATCAACCACAATCATGCAAGCAAAAATGAGTAGTTAAATATTGTGACAGTCCTATAAGTCTTCTTAAAGCGCTGTGCATAGCACAGTTATTCAAAAGTGTCACTTGGTGCATGGAAAGGAATTGACTCTTTACTAATATTTCCAGTAAAAGTTCCTGATTAAAAATATAAAATGCTGAAGAAATCTGGTCCGGTTGGACAATTTTATAAATTTTACTCTAAGTGCTAGTATTTTGACATACGTGTCTATAGACACACATACATATAGGTACACACAGATCCATTGGTGCCATAAAAATGCAGGTATGGTATATACACACTCATATGTTATCCTTATATGCTCACTTACTTTCTACAGTGTATGTTTATGAATTTAACATGACTCTCCCTCTCTATTTGCTGTCCCTGGGAACACCTCTAGCCAGCAAGCTAAAAAATGAAATACACATCTAAAGAAATGTTCCCATAAAAGAAATAACTCCTCGATACCGGTGCTGTGCTCTCCCGTGCCCATTAGCATTCAGTGCAGCTGCCACTTTACACAGAGCCCGTAGGAGAGACCCGGGGCTCTCAGCTCTCCCACGGACCCTGTGTCACCCCCTCAGCCACTGTAAATGGGGCAGTTCAGTGAAAATCATGGAGCTGAGCTGGTTTGCACAGACCAGAGGCTGGGACCGGCGCTGAACCTTGAGGGGGCTGAGGGTAGACTCTTCCTCACCAGTACACGCCTGCTCCTGCACGTCTTCGAACGCGTCCCGTGTGCTGGAAGGACAATGTTCGTGGATGCAATTGCATACCTATGCTTATTTCTCTAGATGTCTATTTTTTTCAAAGCTGCCTGCTGATCAAAAATGCACAGAAAGGTACTTTTGTTTGCAAAACACCTATAATGGATTTTTTTCCCCCCACTGATATCTTCTTCCCCTTTTTTATTTTTTTTTTAACTTCAGCAGAGCTGTCTGTCTAGAAGTATATATTCACACTGAGAGGTCTAGTTATCCTGTAATAAGCACGTGTAACTCCCATTAGTGTCAATGAGAACTTCACATGCATATCAAAGGGGAGAATAGATTCATATGCTGTGAGCAGGATCTGAAATTCAGATTTATAGTTCATGTTGCGTTTAATGGGTAAATTCTTTGGCAGAGAGCTAAAAACTCAGAGGTGTTTATAACATTCCAGGTTCCCTTCCTTTTTAGTTAAAAGCAATAGCAGAACAAAAAATGTAACTAACATTCTGTTGTATTAAAAATGTACATATTTACAGCGAGTACTTTTTTTCTCTTGCTCCTCTGATTTTTGTGTAATGGCTTTCCTGTTTTTAAAAACTCACAGATAGTGACCTCCAGGGTCTCAGAGGGCTGGACGCACTGTGTGGCCAGAGACCAAACTAAAATGAAAGATTAAAGCAATTCTGAAAGATTTCCTGATAGGCCTCTGCCAGCACTATTTCAGAAAAAAAGTCCCCTGTCATCTGGCCCTCGGCCATTTCCCCGGCCACCTCTGTGGGTGTAGAGCAGAGACTCATTTCAGAGCTGCACTCAGAGTTTTTGTGGAACTGTTTATTAAATATTTAAGCTTTTCCTTTTCTTTTTCTGCCTCTAATTCAGCCACACCGCAATGAGAGCAGGATTTTCTAAAGGGTGGTGTATCCCTGGTGTTCGGCTGCTGTAGTGCCTGATAATGTGCTTTTTGAGAGGATTAACAGTGGTCTTTATAACACAGACATGTTTTGTCAATGGTTACCTTGCTGCTCTGCCTGCCCTCCTTTATGGGGTGACCCAGGGATGGGCAGGGTTGTGCAGAGATTTTGGCTGGAGGGGGGGACACAAGCTTGGAGCAGGACTGCAGCGTGTAGATGCATCGTAATACAGCAATGTGGGATCCTCGGCTGCCTCAAAACCATCCCACAGCTCCCACTGCTCCACTAACGCCATGTCTCAGCTCTCCATTGGCCACCTTTGGGCTGGAATTCCCTCTTCTGGCATTTCCTGACAAAACGAGTTGAGTTTCTCCCTTTTAGCCCACTCTGAAGACACCACGGCCTCAGGGCCATGTGGCACCCAGGCTTTGGGCATCGTAGTCAAGGCAGCTCGTCCCAGCTGGGCGGTGGGCAGCGATCCTGCAGGGGGGCGAGGGGTTCCCCCAGCTTCTGCCACGTCCTCCATCCTGGAAAGTCTGTGCTGGCGCAGCCACATCATTGTGCTTTCCTTAGGTAGCACCCCATGGAGCCAGGGGATTTTAGTTTTTTTGGGGCAAACAGCTGGATGAACAGTCATTTTCACGATGTTTAGCCAAACTGGTTGCGGAGAGGTTGCCACTGAGAAGTGGCAGGATGGTCACTGCTGTCTGCCAGCTGGGCAGGCAAAGGATTGGTCTTTAAATAAATTCTGTTTCAGACCCTTTTCCACTCAGAAAGAATGTTCTTCTGCATTCCAGCATTAGCCAGGATTAGATATTAAGAAACTCAAACAGAACTAGACCTTTGGAAATGGCTTCCTAGGGTGACTTTTGGGGCAGGGAGACCCGGGGCTGCCCAGCCCCAGCCTGTACCCCCATTTGCACCTAGGGCCAAGAGGAGACTCACCCATGTCCCAGGGGTGAGGGGGGTCCCAGCCTCTAATAAAGCCCATTCACAGACTCCGTGTAGGAAACATACTTTTTCTCCACTATTTTAATTGGGTTTTAAGTGGAATCATTGGCATGAAGTTGTTTTAAAAAATTGCATAACAGAAACCACAGCTGATCTTTAAAATCTCTTTTTCGAAGGGAAATGGTGATTATAAATAAGAAGGCAGTTTTATAGCTCAATTACTTTAGTAACTTGATTTAACAGCTTGTTTTTCAAATCTACACCAAACCTAAGATAAAGGATTGATAATGTAATATGTAGAATACATTCAGCATAAAAACTGAAAATCCTGCATCAGAGCACTGGAAGAGAAACATAAATGCATGCTGAAGTCTACAGTGGTTTTATTTTAACTAGTATAATATAACAACATGACATGCTGTGAAAAATAAATAACTTTTGAAAATGCATTTTCCAGGAATGAAAGTAATATTGAAAAATGACTGAGGTAATCACTTTTGTATGGATTCTGAGAGCAAAAGAGACGAAAAGAATAATTCAGAACTCAATGCGGTGTTATACGAAGGCATACAAGGGTTTTATAAAATACACTGCTCAAGCCTCTGTTATGTATCTGCTTACGGTCAGATGTGGTGAACTTTGAATGGTCCCTTTTGCTGTGAATAGTCTTATTAAAAGTGATGTATCCTGCTATGCACGCAGGCTTTATACAGCCTTGAAGTGACAGAATATGACCTGTAGACAGAGCACATGAGCTTCTGGACTGTTACTAAATGGCATTTTTGCTTTGATTATCATTGTTTGGTGTGGAACAGAGCAGCTACAGTAGAAATCTAATCTGGTTTCCATTAGCCTCAATGGGAACAGCATCATGTCTTCACTTTTTTGGGGGAGGGATTGATTTCTCCCTGAGAAATGTCTCCTTCTGTGATTTGCGTACAACTTGCTATTATATTTTTTAGCTCACAATTCTTAATGCAAATGGGATGCAATACTTGTAAGTCTCATAGTATTTACCTGTGGTTTAAGTCTTTTTAGTATCTGAACAATAATGGAACCTGATTTAGGAATTCTGGGGTCTGAATTTTCTCTCAACTATGCCAGTGTAAATTGGGAGTAAATTCCCTAGAACCAGGGGAATTGGTTGTATGTGGTACAGAGAGTATTCAAATACCTGCAACTCCTGCTTATTCCTATGGCTTGTGTTGAAAAAGAGAAAACAGACTCCTACATTGGGTAGGATACCTCACGTAGGGCCCTCTGTGGGGCTGCAGTGCTCATCTCTCCGGTGAAAGGCGCAGAAAGTCATGTTTTTATTCCTGTGCTTGAGGCTGGGTGAGATGGCAGATGTTGCACCACCTTTTTGGTGTGCTTCTGCTAGTTTTTTGGAAAAGGAGATGGTGCGTCATTTTCAAAGCCTGTTGATGATCTATACAAAGGGGCAATGAGGCAGCTGGGGTGTTAAGCGAATGCTTGTTGGGCAAGGAAGATGCTTTTCTTTGCAGGGCTTTCATATCCACGTGGAAGTCTGGGCAGGAGGCAATAGGGAGCTGACACCTTGGTGGCCACAGCTGGGTGAGCGCTTCTGGCCCATGGCACCACCAAAACTGTCCCTGCTGAACGCTTTACATGGTGCAAAGGAGAAGCCTGCAGGTCTTAGACCTAAAATTGTCTTCTCCTGCATTGCCCTGAATATTTGCAAACTCCCACTGGGATCAGAGAGGGCTTTGGTGGGCAAGGGATACAGGAGCAGTGCCTATAGAGTTAAATGTCCAGAAAAGGCGCTTTATGTGGCTTTATGTTAGTTTTAATTTCCTGGTGGAAAATGCTGTTAATCTCTAGTGTTCTCCCTTACACTGTGTAAAACAGGATATTATACCTATAGCAATATTAACTCACTTTTATTGAGGAGCTTTTATTTTTGGTGCAAAACAGTGACTTGAGCATTGTATAAAGTTGGTAGCCGCGCGCAGAGGCAGGCATGAATAGGAGTGATTCAATGTCTGGGGTACACGTAGGACATTCTTTGCATCCTGTTAATTATGTTAGTTTTGGGATGGACTTGAAAACCCTGTGCTGTGGCAAAACTCGGTGTTTTGAAGCTAGAACAAAGGAGTCTGTTAGGTTTGCCTTACTCAGACTTACAGAGGAGTATTTAAATGAAAGCAGCCTGTTGTTTTTCTCCTGCCGCGTTGCTGTATGTGTAAACCAGTGTGCAGGCAAGAGGGGGTTAATTCAATAAAATAAATATAAAATACTCTCCAGGCTGTTGGACAGAGCTGGAAGGGGTCAGAGGTTGCTGAGCTGCTTCACTAGCACACTAATCGATTTGCTGTCAAGGTAGTGGTGCTGGGGTTTCAAGTAAGAGAAGAATTGAGTGCCGCTCGGGCCCAATTTCCATAATTGCTCACTGCCTTTAGTGTACAACCTTTTATGAAACACAAAAAATATATCACTGAATTGTATTGATTAGCCATTGGTCTGAATAATTCACTTAGTATTTATTACCTGACCCTCAGAGGTTAAATAAATCCACTATCTAACTTTGGCTTGTGAGAAATATTACTTATTCATTGAAATGGGGACTGATTATTACACAATAGGAGTGTATCTTTGTTGTTCTTTTTATCCCCTCCTGGAAAACTTGGTCCCCGCTGCATCTTAATGGCAACAAGTTAAAAGAAATATTTATGGATAGTGAAGAGCGTTTTCCAAAATAAACATTAACGCATCCGTACTAGCATAGCTTGGCTTTCTTTTGTGAAGCTTTTTTTTTTTTCCTCACCCCATAGTTCGGGTCACATTTCAGGGTCAAAATTCAAAATCCTCCAAAGTGAACTTTTATGCACGATGGTAAAATATATGCACACGCAAAGTTTTCACTGCGAGCATCAAGTCTGCATAACAGCTTTATTGCTTGTGATGGGATCTAAGTCCATTTTTATAGCACTATTTTTGGATAGCTCCTGAAGGCCATAAATCTTCCTATCATATTAAACACCCTCTGATAATTAAATTCTCAAAGAAAACAGAAACCTTTCCTAACATGAAAAGATAAAATTTAAACCAGTCAACCATGGACAGCTCACTGTCATTACAATAAAAATGATTTCACATCACCTTAAAATGTTTTGGACATAATCTGCAGGGCATTTTATGGCTTTGTCAAACATTAAGGCAATAATCAATTATTTATCAGAGGATGGTATTTACATATCGCTTTTTGCATAGCTAAACAGTCCTTCTTTTGTTGATGAGCTGATATACCTCAAACACAATAGCGTAGCTCTTAAATTTAATTATGTACTCATTTACCAAAAGATCTAGTCATCTAGATAAAATTGTTCAGTAGCTTGAAGTATTCCCTCCAAAAAAGATTTCCTAACTTTGTGTAAAGTCTTTCCTCAGTTTCCGGCCTGCATCCTCCAGCATCTCAAAGTATTGTTTTTGAAGTTTGATGGAATTTGTGTTAGGTCAAGAGGAGGAAACTATGTGAAGCTTTCTTTTTTTTTTTTTTTTCCTTTTTTTTTTTTTTTTTAAGAAATTAAAAGAAAAAATGAAGCCTGAAGTGAAACAGGTTTGTCTAAAACTAAGTGGTATTCTGAAAGTTAGGACTAGAACTCATCAGTGAAGGAGTGAATGTTGTACAAGAGAACTGTTTTCAGAAACACAAAACCCCCTACCACTTCTGTAATGTTGAATAGTCAGTCGCTTAGTTGTCTATATAGATATAGACACATAGTGTGTCTATTGATCTGCTTCTTCAAAGTGCTTGTGTGTTTTCGCATATTATGTCTATTAACATTATGCATATGACTTAGTGATAAAAATAATGTGTTAAAATAGCAGCTTCAGAATTTGCTTGTTGGCTCAGTCCTAATTATGACTTATGTTGCTGAAAGTTCCCTATTTTTTTTTTTTTTTTTTTTTTCTTTTTTTTTTTTTTTTTTAATGAAATGTAAAGGAAAAACCTAATGTGGTCTCAGTGCTACCTTGTGTTTGTTGATAGCTGTGTGTGTCTGTATCCAGGATCTGGGCTTATAGTTAGCAGGAGCTCGAAACCCGTGTTCTTGGTGTTATAATACTAAACCTCTTTTCCTGTATCGCATAATGGAAGGAAAAGTCTGTCAGAAAATAATGGGGATATAATATGTACAAGATCCTCTAACATTTACCCAGGTGGCCAACTTCCTGAGGCCTGAGCGTGGAGTGATAGCGATAGTATTTAACGGCGTTTCAGACCCTTCCACTCGGAGCCCTCACGGGGCGTCCCAGACCCTGCCTGGGGTCATGGGCACTGGGATGGGGCAGCGCCGTGGGATGTGGGGGGTTCCCAGGCACAGACCCCCACCCGGAGCAAGGCACGGCTGCAGGGGAGAGAGAATTTGTCATCCGTATGGACCTTCAATTTGTAACGTGCCTGATAAAGTGCCAGCGCGCGATGAACTGCCGGGAAGTCAATTTATCTGCGGCTGCGAGCGGCGCCTCGGTCTCGGGGAGCGGAGAAAACGAGGTGCTTCACCATCAAAGGGGCAGGTGGCCACGAGGGCTCACCAGCAACATCCGAGTCCTCTCGGGCTGTTCCATTCAGCCAGGGTTATTCCCCGCACTAAGCCCAGCCGGTCACTCTTGGCAGGAGCTGAGCCCGCGGGCGAAGCTTGGAGGGGGATTTAGCAGCTGGTAGCGCCGACGGGGCTTTCAAAGTGGCTGCTAGAGGTGGGAGAGCCCTGGCAGACGTTCACCCCTCTCTTTAGGTGCCTAAATGCCTGCACAAATTTGGCTTTTGGCTAAACTTCAGGCGCATAAGTTCTGCCTGATGTGTTTATGCCACTGTTTTACATGCAGTTTGTATTAAAGGGGTTTATTCCTCTAAGGGATGTCCTAATGTGTTTTTTTCCGCTGTTAACTGGTGCCATTTTGATGTTGCCCTCCTATTTCAGTGAGAGAAGGATTAAGAAATGTATCTTTCTGTCTCTGGTAGGAAAAGACAAATTCACTACTTCTGCTGCTACCATCCCTTTGTTCAGGTAAAAACTTCCTAGCTGGGATGCACAAATCAGTAGGAAAATGATTCAAAAAAGTTTATGATGGCATATCAGGGTAATTCTTCTGTGGGTGTTGAAAGAAATATGTTAGTTGCATGGTCTCATTTGGAAAGCTAATTACACAAATAACATTTTAAAGCAAGCTAATGTCATAGTAAAGTCCATCATAACAGGCAAACAATCCATTAGTAAGGGGATCCTAAAGCAGCAGCTTTGTCCTCTGAAGAAAGGAGGTTTACATCTTAACTGAAGCCCCCAGTTTTGCTCAATCTGGGAACTCTCCTGCTCTCATGCTCATCACAAGCTCCAAAGTGGTGATGTCCTGGTCACTGGCTCAGGGGGTTGTGGTCTGTGCAGTCACCCACGCTCATCTACGATGGGCATAAAACTCTGCTAAGAAGCATAATATTTTGCTAGTTTATATTAAAACTTGGGCTTCTTTTTGGTTTTACCTGCCTTCTCTGGAGGGAAAAAAGAAAGAAAGAAAAGAAAAAAAGAAAAGAAAAGCAGAAATAGAAAAGAAAAGCCTTCTGGCAGTCAAGGGTGAGAGAAGCTGGTCCCTGCTCCCAGTTACATTTTAGGAAGGGGCGCGGGGAATCTGACTTTCTTCCAGTGCTGCTCCACTCCTACCAAAAACAAACAAACATGCAAAAAAAAATATTCCCAAACTGGCTCCCTGCCTCACTGCGACCCGCTCCTGGGGGGGGAGCATCTCCTTGCAGCCGAGCTGAGGGGAGCAGGGGGTGGAAGGGCTGAGAGGAGCACTCCTACCTTCCCGCAGAGTGCTCCTACCCTGCCAACGCCGCCCTGAGATACAAGATCCTTTCCATTTCCCTTCTCCCAGGAGGCCCTTGATGGGATGAGGCGAGATGGGGGATGTACCACACTCACAGGGAATGCAGCCAGAGACTCCCTATAGCTGCTTTCCCCCCCTGCTCAGGTCGCTGTGCATCTGTCTGTTGTTTCACGGGTGATTTCTTTGGCCCGTGTCAATCACGATGCTGCACACCGGTGTGAGATGCCAAAGGTAGACATGGCAATTTGGAGCTGTTGTCCAAGGAAAAGGGAGGGGAACCCGCCTTCTTCCCCAACTCTCCTCCCCCTCGTACACTTTAATGCATCCTGAAACACACATTTTCTTTTCCTTTTAGGTTGCATTGTACATAACATTTGAAAAGCTCTGTCAAAACAACTCATATGGGGGGAAAAAGTAATTGTCTTGATATGCGATGATTATCTAGAGCTTAAGCAGCAGCAGAGAGAGGGTTATTTTGTTTGCAATTTAACTAGAAGTGCCCAAGATTTCCCAACTGTTCTATTTTTGCAAATGTAAAAGTTTCATAAAAGGGTCAGATTTAGGCCCTTGTGTGGGAAACAACTGATACTGCCAGCAACAGGGCAAGATCACTGCTGTGTTGTGGTTTAAATGTCTTATTGCATTCCATGCATTGCTGAGCTGTATATAGAATGGATGACTCTAAATCTCTAGGACTTTGTGTGAATTAGTAACCTTTTGATTTTGTTTTAACATTTATATATTATTTTTAACTCTAGATGTTTGTGACTTCTACCCTCCCCCCAGTAAACAGTCAGCTTATAACACAGGAAATTATTGGGGCAGTTACAAACAACCCTTAGAAACGAAGATCACTTTTCTTTCTCTTTTTGGACTCTTTATCTTTTTAATATTCTCATCTGGATGGTTTTGGCCCCAAACTAGAAGCAAATGGAGAAGAGGGAATTGCCATCAGTACAGAAAATATATAGATTTCATGTGCAGTAATGATGTATCTCAGTAGATTTAGTAAAACTAGAGATGTCACATTCACAGCTGGTTAACATTTTACACTTGAAGTCCTCATAACATTTGTATATGTTTCAACACTTCTTTTTTTCAAACTTGGGACCATCTGTATTTCTCATATGTGACACTGACTGGGAAGCACAAACTTTCACAGAACCAGCAAATGACTAGTTAGCTCTACCAGATGTCTGTCTCTTCCCACTTTATCACTCTAGATGGTATTAAACTGAAATTGGGTGGGGGAAACAGTGGACTTCTGAGCTAAGAACCGTTCCCCACAGAAGTTTCAAGTGAAGAATTTTGTTCCCAGGGTCTTTGCGGCACTTAGAATAGCAGTAATAAGGATGATGGATTTGCACAGAAGGAAGACTTTTTTAATTTTAAAATAGATAATCGTAGACTAATCTAAGCAGGTATTACATCTGCAAGAAAGGCTGTTAAAACCTATTCTCCTAAATTTCAATTTGTCCTTCATGTATTTCTTTGTTCATCTATATAGATCTCATTGTGCTTTTCTTTTCTTTTCCATTTAGCAAAAGTTAATTTCCCATACTTGCAAAGGATAAATGCATGAAAAAAGCGCCTTCTTTCCTGCTGCTCAGGTCCCATTAGGAAAAACCTAGAGAAGTGTCTGGTCTTCTCATTGTATCTCTTCTGAGCAATCCTACCCCAACAATTTGGTTTTCCTCTCTTAGCTGCTGTCGAGCCATACAATACTTCACTTGGTTTGCGCCGGCGCGTTGACTACATCCTTTTGCATTTCAAGAGTCTTGTCATGGATTTTAGTGCAGAGTCAACCATGCAGGCTGGGGAGAAGCTCCAGCACATCCAGTTGTGAGGATAAACACCAGCTTGGTATTGTACAGGGCAGCGTGATGGGTGTCCCCTGAAATCAGAGACCTAAATTAATTACATTTAATCAACCCACGCTGAACAACTGAGCTAGACACCTCAACCTTGTCATGCTATTGCTTTAATGTCCTACTTACACTCAGAGCTGAGGTTCAGGGGATGGAAGTGACCATGCCATTCTGGCACTTTGCAGGGAAAATCAAAGATCCCTTCAAATGGAAGATCTGTGGGTATGCCATTAAAAAGTGATACATAATGCTTGAAAAGAATATCACAAAGTTGTTTCAAATCACATTACTGGGGGCTTTCACTAAAGAGAAAACTTAGTCCTATTCTAAGGTGTGCATTGTCAGTAACTAAAGTTAGCAGGAATCTGATTCCATTTTTTACATTCAGACAGACCTGTAGAGACATATTAAGTAGAAAATCCACAGAAAAGGAGAACCACCTATAGGAAATCTTGCAGGGTTCAGACAAGGGCAGTTTCATGTGACCTCGTAGATTGGATATAAAAAGGCTGCTATTAGTTCCATGTCAGTTCTTATAGCGAATGTTGCAGAGTAATGGAGGGTGTTAAGCTGTCAAGTACCAGCAAGGGTTAATGAGGTTAAAGAAGAAGTAAAAGCAGGCCAACAATAAAAAAAAAAAAAAACATGGATAAATATGCTGTAATAAATGAAGGATGGCATATCAAGGGGGAAACGAAAAGTCATAACTTGGGAGCAAAGCAGCTGGAGGAATTTGAAGCGGGATAATACCACGTTGTTTCTGTTGTGCTGGTGACACGGGTAACTCCACGCAGTGCCTGGTGCAAAGCTGAGTCCAACTATTTCCCACAGATATGGGGAAAAAAAGAATTATGTAGTCGAATCCCCTAAATATTCTAAATATAAATGGAGGGATGCAAATGAGCGAATAAATGCATACATGGACCAAGTAATTAAATAAGAGAATCCCAGGAGCAGGAGCAAAGCACCTGGAGTTAGGTATGAGCCGTGTTTTGACATTGTCCGCTGAGAGGATTTGAGCTTCAGTGCTTTTTTGTGTCTGAATTCTAAAGCAATTCGTATCTGTGACTTTTTTAGAAAAAAGAAGATAGAACTTGAAGCTCTTATGACATGTTATTATTTCTAGGAGTTTCTAGCATTTGTCTTAATTTTGGCCTGCTAGAACATTATGAAGGAAGGAGTTTTAAATCTTTTTTCTTCCTTAGGAATATATGTCCTGTTTCATATCTAAGGCCTGAGTTTTGCAAGTCCTTACATGCAGCTGTCCTTCATCTTCAGGCATGGTTTCCGCGGGCTCAGTTATTCCAAGGAGATCAGTGGTGCCCTGTATAAAGTTAAGGCTGAAGCAGCATTTGCAGGTGAGAGCCGCTGGGCTGAAAAAAATGCTTAGCTGTGATCTCAGCGGGCATTTTCATTTCGGTGTAATTGCTGGCAGGTCTCACAAGCTGCTCGTGGGGTGATCCAGCTTCCTATTGCAGAGGCAGTCGGCAAGTTACACCGTCTGTTGGGAAGGTTCGTGGATTTGTTGTTTTGTTTATAACCAATGTAAAGAACTTGAGAGCAGATTATTTTGTGTTTTTAAGTATTGGTCCTCAACCTTTTTAGTTGTAGCTCCACCTGTCTTATCTGGAAAAAATATTAGTCCGAAGGACTATCCTATGAATTGCTGCCAAAGTGTTATTATTTATAGCCAAGTGCCAGCTGGGCTAAACTTGGAATGTTTGTCTTTGCATTTGCTTTTCCCCATTCTGTTTGCTCCTTAGCATGTCCGTGAAAGCATCCAAATTCTTCTTATTTTTCTGAAAACCCTCTGATGGTCCTCTCGCAGCCACTTGCAGGCCAGCAGCAGAAAAACATCAGGTTGAGAAACACCAAGAAAAGATGTAATGAGTCTTGAAATGGCTTTTAGGCTGCTGGCTTTGCCAGCAGGCAGGAGATGCTTGGATCTCATCTGCTGTTTGCTGGGGCCAGGAGGCTGCAGGCAGCCCGTAGGTTGTCCCATTGATGGCCATCTCCCTGCCAGGGTTGGGGGCCTTGCAGAACAATAGGTACTTTTGCAGCTGTAGGAAAATGCTGTCCTCATCCCCAAATGCTTTGGGCGAGCCATCTCTTTCCTTTCACCCAGGGAGGTTGGTTGGATGGGAGGGAGCTTCAGTAGGGCAAGAATGAGGAGAAGATCTCATTTGTTTCCTCCACGAAGGAGCCTGAGGATCTGTCTCATTCTAGGACATCTGATTAATAGCTCAACTGAAAGAGCATTGGAAAACGTTCACAGCATTTATCAGTTGGGGGGGGGCGGAACTGAAAACGAAAAAAATGTTTGTTTCCATTTACTTCCCTTCTCTCCCTCCTCCATCCGCCCTCTCGTCCTCCGGTCCTCTCCTCCTCACCACGGGACAGGGGGACGGCGGAGCAGGGAGAGGGGTGGAGGGCAGCCCTCAGTGCGCTGCCTTCCCAAACCCAATTACAGGATTCATTGTTGGTTTTCAGCAGAAAATTGGAACATTTCAGCAAATGGAAAATTTTCTGTTAAGATGTTCTTTTCCTTCCAAAACATTCTTTTCCAGAAAACCATTTCGATGAATAAAATTCTAGTTATTTCTGTCCTGGAAAACCTAGCTGGAGGTTCAGATCTGAGCTCCAAGCTGGCCGGTGTCTCCTGGACCTCTTACAAAAGTTACACATCTCTCTGCGAGCTGCGCTATAGGATGCCTGGAGGGGAGCAATATGTTTGTTTTTAATGATGCTGCTGGTTTTCGCTATAAATTTAAACAAAGTGGGCGGTATTGGAACCAGCTGCTAGAATTTTTTTGTTTGTTTGTTTTCATGAGAAAAATGGTAACGTACTGCAATAAATTAAACAATGTACATATTTTTACATAGCGCTGTCTCTGAGCCTCTAGCTGCTAGGAAATTACAGAAGCTGAGGGCAGCGTTGGGCCCTGTATTCATTTCACATGCACTGAAGTAAAGCGACAAATGTTTCAGAGTAACTGGATTTCCTTTTAAAGTGACACTTTATTTGTGCTTGAAAAATGTAATGAGCCTTCACTAAGAGATTTTTCTGGCTGTGTTCCTTCTTTAATGACCTGCCCTTACAAAATAAGCTAAGGAAAAAATAATAACAAAAAAAAACCCCAACAAAAAAAAACAGGGGAAAAAAACCCAAATCCATTTGGTCAACTCTTCTTTTCATTAAATGGAGAGCAGCAACGCTTTTAGATGGGGAAATAAAATGCAGAGCCTCGTGGGTTCCCATTAATTCCTCAGCCCATCCTTAATTAGTGTTTTACGGCTAATCCTCATCATATATCTTAAAGAGTTTCACTTGAGTTGGTTCCCCACAAGTTTTATTACATGCAAAATACTCGGAGTGGTGGGAATGGCTGCGGTCCCGGTGCGGAGGGAGAGCTGCTGCTCCTAATTGATTGCTCACTGGAGCTCGCCCCAGCTCGTTACCCCCCAGGCCCTGACGTCCCTCCATATGCCTGGTGTCAAATTTGGGACAGCAGCTGGTCACTCGGAGCTCATCCTGCGGGAAGTGGTGGGAGCCGGGGAGCGGCGCCGCCGAAGCGTGTTGCGCTGCTGGTTCTGCAGCCTTTAATTGAGCTGCGTGACAACACCATTCAGGAACTATCAAAATAAAGCCTTTGAGGAGATTTGTGTTAACAAGTTTTCGAAGAAACAGGGGCTTTGTTGCAAGTGGAATATGCAGATCAGACGCCTTTCAGCGTCGCAATATTCTGCCTCGTGCTGGAACCAGCGGAAATAAATAGAGCTGTAGGAAAAGGCCCTTTTTAAAATGTGGTGCTGCTCTGGTGGGCACCCCCTGGATGGGCCAGGTTGGAAGTTGATAAAGACGCTAATTTTAATGCCCTCAGTGTAGAAAATACCAGTATTTTACAACTAGCAGCAGTAACGGGAGCAGACTAGAGCTCTCCCAGTATCCATAATCGAAAAACACTACAGGGTCCATTAGGGCCATTTAAAGTTGCAACGGAGTCTAATGGTATTAAACTATTATAGGGATCACACACGTGGCATTAGGAATTGATGCCCACAACTGCGAGCAGCCACTGTGCGTGCTTTTTTGTCAACACTGCAGTACTTCAAAAATATCTCAATTGTTTGTGATAATTTAGACCTAATGTTGTGTACTTTTTCATAAAATATTACTAATACTCAGCAGAGGGGCTGGGAATTAGCATTTGATTAAAGCCAGCTTGGAAATAAATGGTATTTGGTGGCCTCTCTCTCCGTGCCATTCAGCATTAAGTTTATTTTGCATTCAAATAGCCCGCGCAGAAGTGATGGGGCTTCTCCCAGGTTCCGAATGATTTTCAGTAATTAAACCGAAGAAGAATGACTTGCTCCCGTCCACCCTCTCGCAGCTTTATGAGGACATTTGTCACCTTCCCACCTCCGGCAGGCTGCGGCAGCCGGCAGGTACCGGCTGCGTGAGGCTGTTGGGGGTACAGTAGATCTTGCCACCTTTTCGGCGTTGCGGTCCCCTCTCTTGCAGAAATCAATCTGCCGGGTGGAAAGGAGGGTCTCGATTTCAATTTACTAAGCAAGAAAGTTGCATGGGAGAGGAGGAGGGCGGGGGGTTTGGGTTAGGAAGGGGAGGATCAGAATTCCTTCCCCTGGCCTTTGGGCTGGGCGATGCTGCGCGCGGGGCTGGGAATAGCACTGGCACCGGCCCAGGGGGGGAAGCTGTCAGAAACTTTGCTGTCCATCCGTCTACAACATGTAGCAGGTCAGATTTAAAAGGGTGAATCTGAAGAAGGGAGAAAGAGGAGAAGTTCAGGGGTTGTTTTTTATCATTCGTTTCTTTTGCAGGTTGGTTACATTATTTTTTCTGTGCCATTTGTTCCCACTCTAATTATTACTATTATTATTATTCTTTTAATTTTTTGTACTGCACGCCAAATATTTCTTTGAAGTTCGGGGGTTGTTTTTTATCATTCTTTTCTTTTGCAGTTTGGTTGCGTTATTTTTTCTGTGCCCTTTGTTCCCATTCTAATTATTACTATTATTATTATTATTTTAATTTTTTATACTGCACACCAAATATTTCTTTAAGGCAGTGACAGAAATGTCAGCATAAATAAGTAGTTCCAGAGCTCTGCCAAACGTATTAAATGATATTCAGTGATCAGAACTTACCAGCAAAGCAGAATCTGTGTCTGAGGGAATACCCACAAAACAAGTGAGGAACACAAACATTAATGAGCCTGATATAAAACATTTTTAAAGCATTTCTATAGTTGCTATAGAAACACCTTGGCCTTCACTCTTGCTAATTAGTTGGATTTTGCACATTTTATATTTGAAAATGCAAATCGGATTTCATAAATTATTACTTATTTTTCATTTATATTTACAGTACTGTTATCCAGATACACACAGGAAGTCTGAGATATTAATTAGTTATATAACACAAATAAACATGACATTTATGGTCACAGGACATCTCTTGTTTTAAATATTCGTCTGGTAAATGCTTGGAGGAATTGTGCAAAGATTAATGCTTTTGTAGGAGAATTAGGCAAATATAAATGAATGGGGCCTAATAAGTTTTTAATAAAGTGCATTTTTGGAGCGGTAGAAGAAATATAATTATTTTGGTCTATCTTTAAGTGCTTCTGCAGGGCTAAGAATATTGCTCAGATTTTTCTCTTCTTTGCCCCACTGGAAGTCATCACCACTTCCACGGGCGTGAGGCTGGTGAGGTCCCACGGACGGGACCAGCGTATGGAATGATGTTGGCCAGAGCAGCCTGTGGAGTCCTGTCTCCTTCACTCCCTAAACTCTTGTTTAGAGTTACACCGATCAGTGTACCTTTCTGATTTTGTATGCAGTAGGCCAGGAAATACTCCAGATTCTTCCAAAATACACACAGTACCCTTCTCTCAATTTTTCGTTCAATAAATACCCCGTTTGAGCTAGTGAGGGCTGAGCTGAGGAAAAAGCTGCAGAGCCCAGACTGTGTCTGTGTGTCAGTGTGTACAGGTTTACCCGTTCGCTATGGATACGTGTTAGAAGACTCGGTTGTTCTTGTCCATATTTGATCTGTGGATTTAGTAAATGAGCACAAGCCTGTTTGCCTTGGTGGTCGGGTGGATTTTCTGTTGTACTTTGCTAATTTTACTGTACTATTTTAGTGATGAGCAAGCATAGCCTGCTTTCCTGCATCCACGTAAATCCATCTTTTTCCATGTACTGGATGCTAAATAGTTTTAGGAAGGCACTTGAACAAATGTCTGGAAAATGTGGTTTGTTCATATGTTATCTTGTTAATCCGTGACTTCCATAGATGCCTGTGTTCTGGACTGTGCTCACTGCAGTTTAAATGAGTTTATTAGCTGAGAATACAAGCAGTTTGTTCAAATCTAATCTATTTAAACCATCTAAGTAAAAATGCTAAACAGATTCACTTTATATATGGCAACGGAAAAGAAGAGAAGTTTGGGGGAAGCTTCTTTTCTCTACTGGATATTGAAACTGGTACTAGCAGTGGGCACAGGCACACGTGCCTGATGGGGTTGGTAACGGGAGTGGGGCGGTGAGCGGCTGCCGGAGCAGCAGACGATGCTAATGGAACAGCTCCCAGATCTAAAAACATTTTTGTTGGCTATTTGATACTCGAAATGCCAGCAGACAGCCAATCTGAAAAGGGAAAAAAAAAAAAAAAAAATCACATTTCTGATATGTTACATTGTGTTGAATTGGATTCTGTTGTCATGCCATGTACTGCTGTGTCATTTCATGTATTGACTTTTAACCGGCTGGAACCACGTCGCTTTGAGAGATTGCGACGTGACGAAATCCAACCTGCACTATTGAAAGAGCAGCCGCTGTTTCTCTTTCGGGATTCTGGAAACCAGAGGAGGAATTCACTCCTAAGTATTTATGGAGCGAGATGTATGAATATGGAGCACATTTTTATGCTGATTACTATCTTTCCTGCCAAGCAAAGGAGTAGTGCCCATGCAAGTGAGACAGGGAGATAGCCACATACACAGAGGTCAAGATCTTGAGAAGTTAAATGACATGGAGGCGTTGGGGAGGGATTTTCTCCTCTACACTCCCCAGGGCAGAAGTGAGCTGTGAAACTTTTTGCCCCAGCTGTTCTTGCAGCAGCTTTATTGCCCCCATGCATGCCCAGTGTCCATCTGGTAGCCAGGACAGTATCTGCACAGATCATGTGCACCCCAAAATTTGGTGCTTCTCTGTGGTGGTGGGTGTTGTGGTGCGATGGGTGGCTGAGCATCCACAGAAGCAGCTAGTTCGGCTTTTCACGGCTTGAGGAGTGGGCTAAAATAGGGAGAAGAATTTGATCCCTTTTAATGAGCTCCCAAATTAATTGTCACTGCATAGAAACGGTAATAAGACCATCAGAAATGCTTAACTCCTCAAAAAAAACCCCAGAAGCCATATAAATAAAAGTTCAGTAACTTCTGTATGACTGAGGTGGGAGAAGATATTTGCAGAACTGGGACTCAGACTTCTGTGAGCACCGTGTGTGAAATATGGTAATGTCGAACGAAAGCACAGAGAGAGTTAAAACATGAAATTTAAGGCACAGTTCAGTGAAAAGTGGCAAAGGCCAGTGTGCACCCGTCGTCAGTCTGACACACGGGCCCGTTTGCCGGGACGTTGCTGCACTGGTAATTCTCTCCGGGGCAGATAAGTTGTTCCCTGCAGCAGTGGCCTGCGTTTCATCTCCAAACTGGGAGAGGGGGCAATTTTTATTTTGTTGTTTTCTTTTTATGGACATCACCTCTTCTGCTCTCCAAGTCCTAAAAATGCTTTTGTTTTTTTTGGGTTAGGATAAGCAAACGTCCTTGCATTATTTTTTCTCTGTTTCTCCCCCAATGCTTTTTGGTAGAAGGAGGACAGGAGACAAAATGAAGTAAAATGCAGAAGTTTTCCTTTCCAATTTCTTTGCCAAAATGGAGGTAATGAAATCAGTAGTCCTCTTGGGATTTCTCTCTCCCTCGCTCAAATTTTGGTATTTATGACATTTGCTCCTCAGATGAGGAAATGCTCCTAAAAAGTCCCGCGCTGAAAATGTCAATAAACAAAGCAATAAAAGAAGGCGGGATCGGTGACAAAAAGGCATTGTTTTTTGGTATGCGGTGAACAACAGGCTGCAGCTCCAACCTCTCAAAATAGACTCCATCCTTCAGGAGGAGGCCCCCATACCTCTCCTGCAGAGGATAAATTAAACGGCGAGGCATTTGCTGGTCCCCAACCCCACCAAAGCAAACAAGCTCTTGAATTCAGGGCTGTCATCAGCACCGGGAAGGCCCTTGCAGGATCACAAAACAAATCGAGTAGCGGAGGGTTTCCGGGCAGCCAGCTAACAAAAATATACTATCAGAGGATGCAGTCCGCTGAGCTCTGCGTCCGACGCAGCAGTGGGCTGCAAACCTGGGCTTCCGCTTCACCCCACATCTGGAGGGGCTGCGACCATCAGCCTCAGACCGTTTTAGAAATCAGATACTTTGGGGTATCAGGAAGTTGATTCGACTTCCACTTCCTTAGCAAAACACGCATTAATATTTAAGGTTTTCTTTTATAAAGCCGTGTTCTGTCTCGAGCACAGGGTGAAATTATGCGCTGGGAAAATTCGCCGGGATGGAGCCGGAGCATTCAGTGATTTCGGGCCATTTTTAAAAAGCACGAGCTAATTGAATCCTGCTGGTTTGTTAGTGCTCTTTGACAGCTTTATATAAGTAGTAAATAATATTTATAAAAAGTAGGTATATATGTCTACATAGGCATACACACACCTACAGAAAGGAGGAAAAAAAATATCTATAAAACATTTCCACACTCAGTTAGAAAAGAAATCATGTTTATTATACTTGGTTCTGCACTGTGTTTAGCATCTTTCTTCAATTAGATGGCCAGATGACACAGATCTTCCTGTTACTTTCAGTAAGCACAAGCTTTACTACCGAGGTTGGACCTTTTGCTTTTCCTTTCTTGAAAGACAATTTCCCTTTAAAAAACCTCCATATTTTATTGTAACAGATTAATAGGGTGCCGCAAAATTGATAATGCAATCTTGAATGCCGTGTGGAATTCCACTTCTAATCCAAAAGTCTCATTTTTCATACATTAAAAAATGCTTCTTGCTTATGAAAGTTTCTTTTTTTTCCCTTTTAAATATTGCTGGGATAAAAAACCAAACAGAAAAATGTTTCTTTAAGGGCTTTACTGATTCTTTCTGAATAATCTATTTTTTTGAATAAACAGCCTGTATATGTTAATGTTGGTTATCTGAAGTTTCATGGTCAACAGATGTTCAGTGGAATAATATGCAAAGGTTTAAATTCAGGCACTGAATGTTCTTTCATGGGAAGTTTACCTTGTGGATCCAGACATGTTGTCTTTTTAGAAATGCTAAATCCTTTTTTTCCCCTTTTTAATCAGAAATTAATGTAAATGTGCCCAATATACTCCTATATACCAATATTTAAAACAACAAGCTTAACTTTTGATAGCTCTCTACCCACGTGCTCCCATCCGTGGATAAAACGCAACAGTCAAACCTCTGTCTCAGCCCCAAAATTGGACTTAGGCAAATAGCTGAGCCTTAAACTCAACAAACTCAGGTCTCCGAAGGGCTGATGGTAAAAGAGCATTCCAGAGCCAGGAGTCATGTATCAGCAATGGCCTGTTTCCCATCCCCGGTTGCTCAGAGCTGGGAACAATTAACAAGAGGTCCACAGCTGATGCCGAATGATGGGCTGACAGATTGGGAGTGAAAGTGATCCCCTAGGTGCTTAGCCTCAAACCGCAGCCGTAGGGCTCTCCGGCAGAGATTTGTGGAGCGGGGGGAGGCTGTGCTGCCAGCTGCCAGGGCTGGGGTGCGGATGCTGCCGGAGTTGGGGTGTGGGTGCAAGCCCTGGAAACGCATCTTGAGATGAGGAGGTGAGAGGGGAAAGGAGAGGAATAGAGGATTTTTTTTGTGGGACCAGCTGCCCCACACTTCCAGGTGGCCTCAAATTAATATTGGAAAAAGGGATTTTGTTGGTATTTAGGGCATTTAATTAATAAGCCGCCAGAGAGGGAAAACAGATTTGAAACTTGGCATGGCTTTTTTTTGCAATACAAGCTGGATTACTGTCCCCCTTCAGCTCATGTTTAGCAACTCTAATTGTTGCCTGCTCCTCTCGGTGTGAGGAACCTAGCTCACAAAAGCTTTCTTTTCAACATCCATCTGTCCATCCCTCCTCAGAGATGCAGGTCTTCTCAGCATTTTGTTTTATCAGCCTTGGCTTATATGAACGTGGCACGTGCTGCAGCAAGGAGGAGTCGGGGAAGGCTTGAATGAGGTGTGTGGATGGTACAAGACCACTGTGGTGGTGGGGTGAGGTTCTCAGTCCCAGCCCATGTGCAGCTCCCCATTCCAATTGACAGCAACCCCTGCAAGTCCCTCCTTGAGCATCTCTGTGCAAGGACTGCAAATAGTTGCCATATCAGCTCCCAGTCGCTCAGCTGAGACCCATCAGCCACAAACAAGGGGCAGTTGGTGGTGCTTAAAATGTGTAATTTTTTCCCATGGGAAGAAGCTGACATGCAAACCTACCTACAGAGCCTGGGTTTGCTGCTGAAGCTTTACCTGGATGCTGAACTGAGTTTTTAATTGGTTTTCCCCAGCCTGTTTTCCAAGTGTAATAAGTGGTTTGGGGTCCTGAGCAAGTTTGTGTTGTTATTGTTAGGGACGTTGCTGTGATTTTCCAAGGAGGATGAAGGGGTGAGGTTCCCAGGTCCTTTGAAAGTGTCAGCCTAAGCCCTTTGTGCTACCAAGCTGTAAATCAGTAACTGATAAAGTAGTGAGTGAGTGTGTGTGTGTGTGACCCCATACGTGTGTCCCTGTGAGCAGGCTGAATCTTTAATGCAAGGGAGAAGAAGGGGCTTTCTGCAGGTGAATATAAAAGAACGTTGAGGCTCTTTAGAGGTGGCATCCTGGAGATAGTTATATGGGAGAAGTCAGACACAGCCTAGGGGTGCATCTTTATTTTATTTATTTGTTTGTTTGGCCTGGAGCTGGGCTCGTCACATGATTGCAGCAGCTGTAAAACTTCTGGAGGGGCCAGTACTGCAAAGTACTGTCGAGTGCCTTTTTGTGAATTCTCTGAGCATTCAGAGAACATTTCAATAAACAGACTGAGAAAGCCATCACTTCCTAGGTAGCTAAAATAACACCTTTCCCTATCATTTTTCTGTTAACTCTTTGCTATTAAAATTTTTTGAGAGCAAAGTTAGGGGCACTGAATAATTTCACTTCAAAAAGACGGGAGTCATTTTAATAGAAGAAGTGGTGGTTCTGGAGTGGTTTTTGCATTATAGGATTTACTTTTTCCTTAAATCTGTTGCCTTTGTATTCACTGCAGAATGTTTCAATGAGTAAATCTTTGCTGGAAGGGGACAACAAATGAGCCACGAGATGGGCTCTGAATTTTGTCTCTGGAGATGTCAGCTAATTCCTGGTCTAGGTTTCCTGCTAGGCTGCCGGTGGTTGTGCCTGTTTTCCTGAGAAAAACTTGGATGCCAAGTTCTTCTCTAAGGGTGGGGAAAGGAAAGTATTGAGAACTGCTGAAAGGTTGAGGTAGCTGCTGTGCCTGAGCACTTGGAAAGCTGCCTTTGCATTTGGTTACGTCCTGGAGTGAGACAACTCCAGTTGCTCTCCAAAGAAGATGGGTCTCGTGGCCAGATCTGCATCTCTGAGCTTCAGCCCTTTGCACGGGTGAAGAGCAAGTGCCTTGTGTCTCAGCCAGTTTTCTCCTTTACAAACCAGATCTGCTGTGGTTAAAGGTTTAAGCAAACCCAAAATACTTGATTCCTGGCTGTGTTCAGCTTGCACAGGAATGCTACCTTCTAAGTTAGCATGTCCTGAGCACCCTTCCTTAATGAAGTAAGCTTCTTTTTCGTTGTTAAAACTGAGGTTTGGTTTTTGTTTTTGTTTTTTCCATTTAAGTGTGTTTTCCTCTTTAAGGTATGAATGTTTCCTTTTATGCTTCTGCTTTTTTGGTTTATGTACTCCCTTGGGTACCAATGCAATGGCCATTTGGCCATTCAGGAGGAAAAATACATTTAACAAATGCTTTTCTGACCCATATCTTGCTTTGAGATGTGCAGAAGATGGATAGTCCTAATACATTCTGCTCTCTTCCTCAGACAAAGCTCCCCAAATTTCATAGATGGAATGTAGGTTTTCCATGATGCAACGCTGCAAATTGTATTGTCATCCAGATTATTGATGTTATTTTTGAGGTGTTGTAACTATGGGCATGGAACAGCACAATCTGCGTATAAGACAACGCAAAATACCCCTTTAAATTTTAAATACTCAGCATGAAAAGTTCTGTCACATTTCTTAAAAGCCTGCTGACGAGTAGCTTTATGCTGGGAAATGGCTTCCTAAGCATGTTTGGTTGTGTCTCTCTTTATATCTGAAAATAGGGATATTTTATTTTAGCAAAGATTCCCAAGAGATCTGCACGTCTCTTGCTCTTTACCCCTGATCTTTCTTGATTTGTGTGATGATGAGTGCAACGTCACTTTATTGCGTTGATGGGATCATATTTAGTGGCCTCATTGCTTAGTTCTTATGAATGCCTGGAACTGTATTGACACTGATCATTTCAGAGCCTGTTATACTCCAAAACCTAAGATACAGTTGATAGAAAATGGTATCAATCCTATGGAGTTTGCGAAGGCTTTTCCATGGCACTGGAGTCTGAAGAGCTGTAACTTGGCAGAGATACACAAAGGTTGTAAGAAATCTGCATTCACTGCTCCTTCTTCCTGGTTATTAGAAAGTAAGGAAGAGCCCAACTTGGATGGGGCTTTTTGTCATTAATTTTCAATGAGAATGTGATTATGCTTTAATTGATGAGCTCTCTTGTGAAATCTCATGGCATAGATAATAAAGCTAACAGGTATCTTCCTGACCTGGGGAAAAAACAGACTTTTCCTCTGTATAACCACAGCGCTAATGACACTTAATAGAGAACATAATTTCATCTTTTTCTTTTTTTTTTTTTTTTTTTAAATTCTGCTCCATCACTCAGTAAGGACCACATTGTCAGCAAATGTGTACAGCTTCATATATTTTTCAAGATATTCGTGCTACCTGTGTGATAAGCCTCATTTTATGCCTCGTATTAGACCCTCTCCCAGTCTGGGGGTTATTTGTTCCCTGGCCCTGGATTATCTTGGAGCAGGCACTTCTGCAACGCTGTGATTTGGTTGTTTTTGTTCTTGACATTTTTCTCCATGGAAAAAAAGAAGAAACTTCCTTGTGACTGCATTTTGGTCTTCCAGGCATACGCACCGCACAGCATCTTTACTATCTACTGATACCCTTTCTGAGGTTAATCTATTGTAAAATTAGATTGTAAAAACGGACACAGTTTCCACATTTACATGCCAGCACTGAAGGGCTCGTGGAATAATTCAAATACTGTTCAACTCCTTTTGCAGAAATCACTGCAAAATTCATTTGTGACATGTAAACCATGCAAATTAGCATGGATTCTTCCTCAGTTCGATTCATCTTTCAGAGGTTGTTACCCTTCCCAATCTGATTGCCTTAAGAACACAGATTGTCTTCTCTTGATGGTGAAACTGCTTTAATCCCCTTTTCCAAAGGTCAACTAATCTCCAGTCTTAAGTGCAATAGATGCAAATACAGTTCTCTTGCAATGTTCCTTCTAATTTAATTCTCTCCTAAGCTTTCATGTATAAACCTAGTAATGGATCAAGTTTGGAAGGGGTCAAAAGGTTTCTGTTCCAGTAAAATTTAAATTGACATCGCATACTGATAATGTTTTGCTCTACTTTACAATAAACACTAGCTACTACTCTATTGACATATCATTTTGTGCAACAACACAGGGATTCCGAAGACCAGCAGAATATATTCCTTGTTTTGTTGCAAAAGTTAGTGCCTGCAACGTGTGATACGAGAGAAGCAAAAATGAGTCATTTTTTAATTCATGGTTGTTATGCAGCATCTTTGGCCAACTTGTTTTATTCCATCATCCCTAATTGCACTTATAAAGCAAAAAAATGATGCAGATTGCACACAAATATAAAATTAATAATTAATTACCTGCCCATTACTGAGAACTAAATAAAGGCCAAAATATGATTATCTTTTTATTACTTGAAAAAAAAGCCCAGTATTAAGCAGCTGTACGTAGTTGATTTTTCTGGGGTCTTAGGTTTAGAACCCCCCCATCTTTAAAAGCGAGTGAATAAGCACAGTCCAGCACCCGATCGACTGCAGGCAGGAGAATGGCAAACCCCTTGTGAAATATTGACAACGGGGTTTTTGTAGGCGGAATGTGCCCGTGACGTCCCGCCGAGAGGGATCACGCTTTCTTGTTAAATTGGAAAAAGGGCTGGTGTTATCAGTGAGGGACACTTACAGGATTTGATTGATAAATTTACTGCTCCTGTGGATTACCTCGTCCTTTTGTGCAGGACTGGCAGAGTGTCAGGACTGGGTCTTGACAGACACCAGAACATATGTCCGTACTAATTTACGGTGAGGAGCGGGGAGCCAGAGTGTCGTTAGACACCAGCCCACCGTGACATGGAGTAGAAGGCCTGGATTTTGTTGGATGGCACTTTTTCCTCCTCGAAGGCAGCCTTTCCTACAACTGCTCTCTATGATTTCATGATGTACTAAAAGTGCTGCGTGATCATTAATGGAGTACATGGCGGGGCACAGCAATAAAAGATGGGGTTATTGATTAGCTTGTCTTTTAAAACAAAAGGTTGTACAGAGCTTATAGCTTTACTCAAGGAACTTAAAATATTTTTTGTTCTGACCTTGTTGGAGTTTCTGGACTGCCTTTTCCGCAGTGAAACAGGGAAGGTGGTTGGTGTTGCAGCCAAACTGACCTCCCCAGCACAGCTCCTGCCCGTGGGCTGCCCATGCTCCCTGGGAAACCCTAATGAGCATTTTTGAAACAAAACACTGCGCAGGGTATCAGATTCTAGCACATGAATTATACTTTGTGTGCATGTGTTTTTCACCAAGGCAGATAAGGGTGGAAGATAAACAAGGTATTACGTACCTGGGGGGTATTTTAATTTTCAGACTACCCAGGAAGGGGGGCAGTGGTGGGGAGGGAAGGCTGCCACAGGGCTCTGCTCGTCCCCCTCTGCCCTCCCGGGTGTGCTCCCCCTGGGCTGAGTGGGGGGCTTCCCGGAGCAAGGACCAAGTGGTTCTGCTCTTTGTTCCCTCCCTGCCTGCGGTAAATGGCTGGAAAACTTCAGTGAGCATCTTTCGTTAGGTTTGCAAAAAGGGAAAAGGAAAAAAAAAAAAGTAGGAAAAAAAAAAAAAAAAAAGGGGGAAAGAGAAAGAGAGGAACAATCCAAATGTGCCCTGCCAGCCTGAAATAGCTCGCCACAGGTTTGAAATCCATTTCCCACAATGGTAAGAATTAAAAAGCCACAAAAGCCGACCTGTACATTTGTGCTGTATGAGGATTGCTGATACACAGCAGAGCTGTCATTTTAGGAGGAAATCATCCATCATCTGCCTGCTAGTCCCCAATAATCACCTTCTATTACAGTCAGATTGAATCTTCAATCGGTGGCGTAATGCCAGTTTTTCCACAGTTCTCAGTTTCCTGTTCTTTACAGAGGTATTCAAAATAATTTGCCATTCAACTCTACAAATGTAGCACTTGCAGGGAATATTATTATTGTTAGCGTGTTGCTTCTAAAGCAAATCTGTTCTGAAGCACAATTTGCTGAATTAATCATTGGTCACCCATTTACATTCCTCTCCCCATTTTTTCCCCCCACACCCAGTTACGATTTTGTAATCGTTGTTGTTGTTGTTGTTGTGTTTCGTACACACTGATGCAATGTAGAATTTGAAAAAGATGTTGAGCAATGACCGTATTGCTAACGATAAAAGCAATGACCTGATTAGAAAGACTCCATCAAGCAGAAAGCTAAGGGTGCCAGCGCAAGGAAAACTCACGGAGATAAAATGTGTAGTGAAAATGGCAAATGTTAAGACAGAGTTTAGGGTGGGTTTTATGGCATCTCCTTCTCCTCTAATTGCTGGTGTGTGGGAATACAGAAAAGACAATGATGTCCAAAGCCTCAATGATTCCTGAATAGAGAAGATATCATGGGGAGTATTTTGTGGGTACTGAAGGGCCCAACAAAACTTACCTGTCTTTTAAATACTTTAAATGTATGTGAATTTTCACATCACTTTTCCCCTTCTCCCCAGTGTGAATTAAGATGCAGCCTTGTACTAAATTGAATCTCTGCCTATCTTTCGCAGTGCTTGTGATTGCCTCTGCTTTTCACATGTCATTTTAGTCTTCACCAAATAGATTTCTTTTAGCTTTTTGCACAAAATTGAAGTACTGTATTAAAGCAGAAGCCTTTAGGGCATAGCACTGTTTTTTTCCTTTTGGAAAATAAATAATAGTAAAATTTAATTACTGTACCTACTACTTAAGTAAAGTTTTGGTTCCTCTATCTGAAGTCCAATTTCCTACTTTGTGGTTAAAGCTCCAGTGTATTTTGAGGGCAGTGTTCTGTTACATGCCTGAATGCAGCAAAGGAAAATAGGAAATAATTCACTCTGGCTTGAAAAGGGTGGGGATTTCTTTGTTTCTTTTTATATTTATTCAGGAAAAGCTGACAATCGTCCCACATTAATGAACAACACCATCAATCAAAGTGCTGACAATGAGCGGAAAAGCGAGGTAGATGTCAGACTGACGGCATATTGCTTTTTTCAGCTAGGCCAGGGCTGTTTATAGCACTTTTCACTGGCAAAACTCTGGCTGCAGCTCGACAGGAATAGAAAGCAGAATCAGAAATTGCATGTGGAAAGTTGCTCCTGTGCTTTGTGATTTGAAATTAGCATCGAAATCCAGTCGTTACTGCATCGTCTTCATGGTTTAGCTTTGCAAGGTGGCAGGGTTTTTCTTATCTCCTGGTGAAGAGATGATGAACCTTGCTTCAGTAATCAAGAGACAGCTCAACCAGTGCTGCAGCAGCACCTTGCAAATAGAGCAGAGATGAAAACATAATTTGGATTATAATCCAGGCTCTCCCTGAAGTCCCCTGCTCTGTGAAGGCAGAAAGTCCTCCCTGTGAGCACCTTTTTCTTGCCTTTCTTTTCTGTCTGGGCCATTTGCTTCTTGCAAGGAGAAGCTGCCAGGTTCCCCCTGCTGCTGACCGGGTGCTGGTACCAAGAGGTTTTCTTTCTTGCTTTGCTTTGTGAGGAGGGTGATGGGCCACCAATTTATGGAGGATGGAGGGATGTGAATGCCCAAAGCTGGGTGGATAGATGTGATGGGACCTGGACCGCAGTGGAAATAAAAGCTGTGATGTAACTGAAAAAGAGTATTTTGTCCACTGCCCAACCTGTCAACTCATCTTCATCCTCACTTGCTCTTTCTGGAAGATGTGCGTTACCTCCATCACCTCTTAAAATAGCCACCTAAATGCCTGTCTCGGGAGTCTCCCTCTCTTTTTCAGGATCTGTAGTTTAAAACACATGTATCCATTCCCCCCTCTCCTCCCCTCCCCTCCCGGCTGAACCGAGGCCAACTTTTGCTGAAACACTTGGCCGGACACAGCGCCGTGTAACTCCTCTGTAGCTGTCGGGACCGTGGCAGCGTGGGGCTGGGGCTGTGGGGCAGTGAATCAAGCACCATTTCTTTATAGCCTTTAACTGTGTTATTGGAAATCACTTGAGTCACTGCCCCTCTGCACGACCTTGGGCAAGTCATTTCCCCTCTCTGTGCCGCCGATTCAGCCCTCACCCCGCATTTGTCTGGTCGTTATGAACTGTAAGATCATCAGGGCAGGGCTCTATCTCCCACAGACATGCACACAAGCATGAACACCAGATAAAACAGAGACTTCTGGCTCAAAAGATGGGGGAGGGAGTGGTGAATACAAAACCCAGGAATGTTTCGGTCATTTCTGCTTCGAGAATTTCATAAGAAAACAGTTTTTCCTACTTCTCTGCCGATGTGTGGGAAAACTTTTATTAAACTTTTTCATATTTGAAACATCTGAGAGTTTTGAGTTTCCCTTAATTGTCTCTTCCCCACCCTCACTCAACACAGAGAAAGAGGAGGAAAATGGGGAAAAATGATTGAACTGAAAAATAATGTCGGAGGGCGTCAGAACTTAATGTTTCCTTTTAATGCTTTGGAACTTTCCAAAGACGAGGAAGTCATGAAAGGTTGGAGCAGCAATTAAAAACAAATAATAAAAAAAAAAAAACCCAGAAAGAATCCCATACAAGGGATTTCATAGAAGGCTCTGAAGCATCGGGAGCTTTAAATAGGAGATTTTTACAGCTGTTTCCCTTCCTCTGTGTTTTCAGTGGAAAGGCATAACACAACCTCGGGGAGGAGGTGCCTCCCGTGACCAGACAGCATCCTGGCAGGGACTGGCTTGGTCCAGATCGGAGAGTTTTAGCCCAACATCTCTCTGTTACTGAATACCTTGTGGTCTCACACAGCAGACTCTGATATCCTCTGCCATGGGAGGGGATCATCTCGCCCAGCTGACATCAGGTCGCTGTTTAGGACTATGGCACACAGCAAATTTGTGAAAAACCAGGAAGGGCTGCTTCTGTGTTAGGAGGAGCCTCAGAGGGCTCATGTGGGTCAGCCCTGAAAATCAGCCTGGCGCAACCTTGTCTGGCTCTTGGTGGGGCTGGGTTTAACCCCTCTCCTCTGCCACATCCATCCTGCTGGGTCCTGGGCATGTCCCTTTATGCTCCCTGCAGCTCCCCTGGTGATGTGAAGCTGGTGTGGCTCCCCAGGGTGGGATTAAAGGCTGGGGACATTAGGGATGGCTGTGAAAGAGCAGAGGGAACTCTCAGCAGGTTGCAGTGTGCAGTGTGCCCTGTGGGAGATACAGTGCACCAGCATCCAGGCTCTGGCCGTTTTGCCTTTTTTTTCTTTTTCTTTTTTTTTTTTTTTGGTGTCCCTGGAATGCATTTCCCACCACAGAGCCTCTTCTGGTCGCTTGTAGCCTTCCAGCAGCAGCACACACTATTCAGTGTATTTCCCAGCTCAAAGTGGCACAGTATTTGGCTTTCCTGAAACACATTAACATTCTTTTTGTCCAGAGGGATCTACCTTAGAGCAGCATCTCAGATCACCTTCTGGAGCCTTGCTCCTTCTTCCCCATGAGACACGTTGTGCTGCTTTTCCAGGGCTGGCTGCAGGTACCAGTTTATAGGGGTGTAGAAAGGGTAATCCTGCAGGAGGATGAACCTACAAACAAGGTGTCTTGTACAATGAAAAGCTCATAGTGGGGTGGAAGTGGGTGGAAATACTGACTGTGTTGAGCTTAGGGAAACAGCCGCCCTCACATCTCCTTCATCATCTGAAACAAATGAAAACTAGGCAGATAAAATTCATGATGCTATTTCCAGCTGTTTCGTTTAAAGGAAAAGTTTCCTTACGTGCAAAGTAACTGAAAACTAGAGATGTAATTGCTACAAAATGTAACAGTATCTAGCGAAAATTACAGCTACTCGATGAAATATATATTTTCTCAGCATCAGCATAAAAGAAAGAACATTCTCATCCAGAAATGGTATGTAAATAAATAAACTCTAATTGGTTTGACAATGCCCCTTTTCCTGGCAGTGCCAAGAATCCTAGCATTGTAATTACACAGTTCTGGGCAGACATGTGGTTTCCATTAAGAAAGACTTGTGATTGACTGAGTTCATGAGGCATGTCAGAAAAAACACATCAATGTCTTTATAAAATGAAAAAATAGATCCAAATTTACTTCCAGCTTCATGAGAAATGTGCATTTGTAAATACTGTGAACACGGTACAAGAAATAGAAGTAAAGCAAGTTGTTGTCAGGAAAATTTGCCAAATTCATGTTAGAATATAAACTTAGACAACTAAATGCACCTACTTGTATTTTTGTAAGGAGAAGTTCTTGCATTTTTGGTGAGCACTTAAAGTTTTCCTAACATTTTTTTTTTCCCCAGTTGTTTCTATTCAGCAGTGCAGTAATTGAAAATGTTTCCAATGAAAATGAAAACGGTATTCAAAGTCTACCACATTTTGTTTTACCTACATCACGCACTTAGAGCTAAGACACAAGCTTTAAGAGCAAAAAACTGCATGCAGGTTTTTTTTTCAGTGAGGAAGGAAAACTGTCTAGTTAAGTAAGGGAAAATTTTATCTAAGAATATTTTAAACTAAAATTCTAATGACTTGTTTTAATCACTTAAAGTGACTAAAATGTTGGATAGTTTATTTTCTGCCTTAGCATAAATACTTTTAAAATGACAAACATTTTAGGATGCTGCCAAATACTGTCATCTCTTGGCAACTTTAACATTTTATGCTAGATGTATTTTTCTTGACAACAAAACAATTCTGTCTGTTTCTCCTCTTCCCCCTTTTGAAAGGCAGTACTGGCAAATACAGGGTGTTTTTAAAATGGATTATACTGCGATGACTTTTATATAAAAATAGAGATTTAAAATCTAATGACTTTAAAAAAAAACACTTTTGGGGTCACTGACTGTGCCCTTTTACAATTGTGCTAAATAATAAGATTTCTTTCTTGACCCCTCCCAATATAAATTGGAAAAAAACAAATCCTAGTTCTCTGACAAGAAGCATTGCTTTTATGGATAGGTCACTGCAGAGTGAATCCAACTGTCCAGCCTGTGACTCACTGCACTGCCACAGGCTCCTGGCATGGAGCTGGGCAAGTCATTTAATCCCTTTCGTGCCTCCATGAACCTCATTGCTGTGAGGTTAAAATCCACTAATCACTGTGAAGTGCTCGCATGGCACAGCGGGGTGGGGAGGATCAGAGGAGTACCTAGAAAGGTATACCAAATCTAGCAAAGGATATAAATTGTGCAGTGTGTCTGTAAAGTGTTTAAATACTTTTTAAACATTAAAAAAAACACTTTTAAAGTTTTTATGCATTTTACACTCCTAAGAAGTGTTGACTTGGCAGCAGAGGCTATTCCGTTCAGGTAACTGTAGACAATGGTAACAAGCAAAAAATATAGATATGGTCTAAGTTGTTAAAATGGTACATGAATAGGAGCTGGGCCTCACAGGTTTCTTAAATGCATAGGAAGATTTAGAAGATGAAGCTGTAGGACATTTATAAAGTTCATGGGGCAAAATTACTTGTAGGGAACCAAGTGCAAACCTTTGGGCTCAGGAAGAAGAGCACCCTATCACTTGCAAACACCTTTGGAGCTTGGTCAGTACATGGATGAGCTCCTTTAGCTTATTTCCTGCTCCCCAGAGTTAATTTGGAAGTGATTTAGGTCATTCTCAGTTGTCACTCCAAAAAGCCTACAGACTCGACAAAAGGGCTTGTCTGATGCCTTTTGACCAACGATTCAATGCTATTAAATTTGCTCACAGCAGAGAACCCTGTCTTGCAGAATTGGCTTTTTCTATGTATTCTAAGGAATAATGGGAAGAACAATCTCAGTTCTCTCAACAAGAAACTTCTCAGGAAGGAGTAACTCTGAACTTTCCTCAAATGACTCCACACCATAAAAATCTGTGTTCGCTTGTTGGCTGTAACCTATGTGCATATGTGCATGCTGTATCGATAGCATGCTTTTGTAAATAAACTTTTAGGTAGCGTGCTTAGAGAAATGATGGTTTGCAGGGGATGCATGTAAATTTTGGACATCCAGAGTTGAATTTCTCATCCTGGCACTGAATTTCTAAATCACAGGAATCTGCCTAGAATACCTAAATGCGTCTGTAGTATATCACATTGACCTAAGAGTCACTGAAGGAGTATCTCTACTCACTTTGTTCCTTGGAACAGGCTCTGAGTGTTTTAAAGTGTGTGGTCAACATGAAAGTAGCTTGGAAAAGTCCCCATCTTCACTTTGCCAGATGCGCTCTCTCAAAGGGGAATAATAGCACTGTGAGGGCCCGGAGGAGATGGGGAGGTTTTGAGCACCCACTGATTGCAGAACCAGTCTCTTCATCTGAATATGATGAGCAGTTTCTGGAGCCATTACATGTTTTATTAAAAATGCTTTTTATAGAAAGAATATTTCGTTCATAGTTTCTCATAGTACAGTTTCATTATGCTGTGCTTTTCTGCTCTGTATATAGTAATAGTATTACTGATCAGCCCTATTAGCAAGGTTTCAAAAGAACAATTGTGTCTCTGTAAAACCTTGGTACAGCAGTTAAAAATAAAACTTCCAGACTGATTACAAAATCAGCACCATACTGATGGCAAGAGAAATGCTCCCTTCGCCGGAGTGTCTGCCTGTTTACATTTTGCTGTGAGTCTGGTGTCTTGGTTTTGGAGTCGGGACGTAAGGACATTGGACTCTGCTGAGGTAGCCTGCAGTTTTGATGGGTAGTCCGGAAAGCTTAAAGCTATTATTTTCTTTTTAAAAAAGCTCAGTTTAACATAAATGGCTCTGGCATGGAAGAACTGGTTTAATCCTCCATTTTTCTAGGTTCAATGCCAACCCTTGCCACTGAGATTTGGTGTCTGGGGCTGATGACAAGCATAACTGAACATGGTGGTTTAGCAAGCACCCCGTGCACAAATGATCCCACTGAAGTCAGTGGGGGTGTGAGAAGAAGGAAGGAGACTTTTTGCTGAAGCTTCCACCCAGGTTGCCTGCTTAGTGTTCTTATCATCTGTTATTAGTTACTCACGAGACTTTGCAACTTCTCTTTATCATACAACAGAGGAGGTTTTGGTGATATAAAGTTTGTGTTTTGGTTAGCTTGTGGAGTGTCAGCAAAGACAGAGATGAAATCTGTCATACTAGTGTCTCTCTGTTGGGGATGCCACCACCTCTGATGGAGGTGATACAACAAGGTCCCACTTGTCAATGAAGCTACAGCACTATAGTAGCATCAGTCATGTAAGAATATTTGGGAATCTTCTATTTGTAATTAAGCAAAGCTGTAGGAGTCTCTGTGTCTGGTAAAAGTGTGTTGTTGGTTTGGATGTGCAGCTCCAAGAATTTGCTCTGCGTTCAGGAAGTTTGTGTCAAGGTGGACGTGTTGGTAGCAATGGCAGAGACAGAGCCTTTTCCTTCTTCTTGCCTTGGCTATGACAATGACCCCAAAGCCCTGCCACGTGGACAGAGGCAGAAGAAGGGGGATTGCCAGCATGAATTCTATGCATGAAATGGGGGATAACTCATAATTACCGGCAAGAATCTGGCAATCCTCATTATTATTATAAGCTTCACATGGCTTTGGGGGGACCTGGCCACCATGGAGTAGCTGCTGTGAGAAACAGCATATCCCCTGGGAGCTCCTCCACATAAAACTGTTTGGAGCAGTGTTGAGCTGTGATCCAGAATTTCCACTGAAGAGCTGTGGAAGAGCTGTGGGGGGTGATTTCTGATGCCAGACAGCTGTGTCACTGCTGATCCAGCTGCACTGCATTTGGGGAGAGGAAATTCAGGAGGCAGTACCACAGGGGCAGCCTTTTAGTAGCATCAGATGTGTGGGGCTCAGCTTCCCTATGCATCTTCCAGCACTGCTTTACCAGGCTGCACCTCCTCTGCTGAGGCGATGCTGCTGGTCCATCTGTTGACAGCTCCAGAGATGATGAGATCTCCTGAGATGCCCAACACCGTGCTAGTGAGTAACCTACTGCCAGATTCAAAAAAATACAAGATCTTAGATGCTCTGTAGGAGTCTGCTTTTCCATGTCTTTGAAAGGCGAGTTAAGCCTCTGAACTGAAATTTAGGGATCTAAATACCTTCGTAGATCTTGGGTTGAAGCAAGTCACTTAGGCAGTTTTGAATATGATATCCATAATATATCACTTTGCTTCTTGTTTAAATATTTATGGGGTAGACTGAGGGCGAGGCCAGGGGGTGATAAGGCTGACTGTAAAGTGAGAGAGGACATTGGGCTCTCTCTGATGTCACTGTAGATGAGTCACTTCTCCACATTAAGACTAATCTTACAGTGGCTTATGAGCTTTACCAGTTTAAAAAGAACACTTTGAAAAGATGTTTTAAAGCCTTTAAAGTGCTTGGGCAAGTTCAGGGGACAGCTTTTTTTTCTTGTCTGAATACTCTTTGGCAGGGAACTGCACACTAGAGGTTTTTCACTTGCTGGTTGTACCACCAGAACCCCCAATTCCCCCAGTGAGAATACCTGATGTCCTCTACAAGAGAATTTGGGGAGTTTAAGCTGCAGGGAATTCCTCTTTTGGGGCAGATAAGAAACCCCTGAGTTCAATGGAAAAAAACCACCTCGCATATTTGCATTATCTGAGATTTCACTCCATAGATTAAATACTTCTCTGAGTGTGCTTCCTTTGGATCATCCAAAGCTGTTAACCTTGGGGGGGAGTCTCTGTCCTCCCACCCATGCACTGTGATCTGTTTTTCTGACCGGCGTGGACTGCCCTATGCTGTAGCATCCACACAATAATTAAATGTGCCTCCAAAGAGCACTGAAGATGGGTAGTCTTCAAGCTCGCTGCTTAATTACTTTAGCTTTGTCCTGTTGCTCCCCATCACTGTGCAATCGGTGCTATTGGAAACAGATACCTGAAGGTATGGCCTCTGAATGGCTTACGGTTATAATGAGACATAGTTTTAATAGGAATATACAGTCAATTGCACTTTCAGGAAGGCCGATAAATGAATGTACCTTTTCAGCAAGTGCATTTATATATGCAAAAACTTCTCATGTTTCCTTTTGGTTCCTTTTTTTAAAAAAAAAAAATCTTTCAATTTCCAGGAGACATAACCAAGCTTTTTCAGTGAAAATGCCAAATGGAGAGCTTGTTTCATTTAAATACCTGCCTTGAAAAGCAATAATCTTACATTTAGAAAAAATTACAATGGAGGATAGAGAGTAATGAAAGTGCAGAGTCTGGGTCTATTTGTCCCTTCCAAGGGAAAGCAGGGTTACAGAAAACCTTCTAATGAGGTGAATATGTTCTAATGCACTTTGATTTTTTATTTTTTCTTAATACTCAAGCTATTTCTGCAGACTACTTTAAAATGTTAAATTAAGCTGTGATTGTTTTCTGCCTGTTGGACTTCCCCCTGCAGCTCCAGCCACACCTTACTGCTTAAACTGTCCCATTTATTGTGCTCTGAGCAACATTTTAAAATAATAATGGCATGCAATATCCCATCCCAAAATACATACATACTTTTTTACATGTTCAGTTGTGATTTATGGACCTAAAAGCAAATTAACATGTGTGCCACTGTGCGTCTGTGTATGCTGTGTACAGTCTGTGATGTTACAAAATAGAAATAATACAGTATTTAAAATGGAAATGGTGATACGTTTGCAGGTAGCACTTGACTTTGCTATTTTCTAGGAGAATCTGGGGGCATTATGATGCCTCTAATGTATGTATATTCTAATAGTAATGCATGCTGCAGTGATAATCTCCTGTACCAAAACAAATAACACATATTAGAATACAGAATTCAAAATTTTTATGATTGTTAGGTGAAATGATTTTCAAATTACTTTTTAATGAGTTCTAATATTTTAATACAACACAAATTTTCAAGGCAGAAGTGCTTTTTTAGATTTTCTTTTTTTTCTTTTTTAGACAATGGGATACAATATTACTTCATGGGATAACATTTAATTAAAATATACTAATTTATGTATTTGTTTATTAGTTTTATCCCTAAAGCGGCAAAAACCTCTGTGTAATTTTTATGAAAAATGTAAATGAGGACTTTGGCATCACTAATAAAGTGGAATTAGCATACATTTAAAAAATGGCTTGTTTTACTTTAATGACATTTATAGCAGTAAGTTTAAAGGTGCCGCTTTGATCGGGAGCGCGATGAGTTTGCACGGAGGCAGAAGAAGGGTCTTTTCTTTCAGGTTTTGGTGCGGTGGTTTATTGTCCTGTTGAGTTGGGTGGGACCAGTGTGAAGTGCCCATGGGTTTGTGACATCCTGGGCTCGTGCCCGTGGTGGGTGCGATGCTGATTTACGCCGTCGGCGCAGGGTGGACGTACCGGTGGGAATCTGGCTCCTTCAGACTGAAGGCGTCTCCAGCGTTGGCTTTAGCTGAGGCAGGATCAGGCTGCTCTGGGAATAACCTTCCATTTTCCTAATTTCCTTTTCAGCTTTATTAGGTTTTACCTGATGAGGTCTTGTCAAAAAAAGCAAAGTTTCCTCTTATTACTTTCGGCGCACGAAGAGTTGCAAGACGAAAGCCCAGTCGGGCCTGAGACGGGCAAAATTTCCATTGAAGTTTATAGGAATTTTGTCTGAGAAAGGATTGTTAAGATCAGGCCTCAAATTTTTATCCCGTGATCTAATGCATCACTGCAAGACAAGTGGGGTTGCTGGCAATCTGCTAATGAGGCTGTTTGTGTTGGAGTTTCTTTGTTGTTTTAATCATAAGCATTTTTACAAGATGCTGTGGCTCGCTGTGGGCTCGATCCTTGGTGTCAGGGGGCTGTGCTCCGCGGGGTGGGCTCCGGTAAGCCAAAATCTGTGGCAGTCAGTGTGGTTTCCGGTGGCCAGATCTCAATGTTTTGGGCTTGTTTGGGAGAATTTGTGATAGAAAGAAAAAGCGGCACCCTCCTCCTTCTCCTCTCCCAGTTTCTCGCCTCTTTCTTAGCTTGTACGAATAATAAAATTGAAATATAGGGAGGCAAATGGTTTCAGAAATCTTTTGAGAGTGCAATGCTGAGCATTAGTTTCAGTGGCTAAAATACAAAAAAAAAGCTGGAGGCTGGTTCTCCAGCGGGGCAGTCTGGCAGTGGGTGGCACCGTCTTCAATGCGCCTTCGTTTAAACTTCCCAAGGGGCTTAGATGCCACCGGGGGTCCCCATGTCCCCAACCCCACACCTCCTTCCCTACGGAAAATACTGCCCAAACACACCTGGCCCCTTCCCCCTCCTCCCCCCCCAACTCCTTCCTCTGTTACTTATTTGGGTTCACACTTCACTTCAGCGCCTGCCTCTCCGGGCAGCCTGCACAGAGGCTGTTTGTTAACAAACTGTCAATAAACATAAGGGTTTTGGGGGGAAAAAAATGGTGAGTTTTGCACACAGGCTGCTTGAGCCAGCGAGGCGGGGTATGGCTCTGCATTGGGAGGTGGTGGGGACATTTGGTGTGAGAGGAGGCCCGTGGGCAGCAGATGGGCTGGGAATCACAAGGAAGAAGCTGCGAAGGGTTTTGGAAGCCTCCCTGGCAGCACGGCCTCCAAGGGGTGGCAGAGGCCACCGAGGGATGGCAGAGTCCCCTGAACCCAGTGTGGGGACGCCAGGACGTGCTTTGGTGCAACCTTTTCCCTCTTGGACAAAGCGAAAGTGATGCTGGTGTGCTCCCCATCCAGGGCGACTTTGCAGAAAGCAACGCTGCTTATTATTGTTGTTGTTGTTTTCTCTTTCCCCTCAAAATTTCCCCTTAAATTCTTTTTTTTTTTTTTCCTGTCAATTATCCGCGTCACTGAAATGTTTTAATGAGGAAATCCCGACTGCGGGAAGGTCAGGAGATGAAAAGCAGAGCTGATTTTTAAAATAACGCCCAGTTTTACTGCGCGGCCAACTCCCAATGCATTTTGAGATGAAAGGGAAAGAAAAGCTTCACAGCGTTTAAGCAATAAAAGTACTACAAGGAAAAGCTCTTTCATAGTCTTTGGCTGGCATAGCAGGGTGGTATATACACGGGGAAAACCAAACAACTTCTTCAAAGCAACGTAGGATGTAAAATGTAACACACACAGAATCAATACTACCCGGATAGATGTATATACATGTGACTCTATATTACATACAGTCATAGGCAGATGTAGGGCCTGATTCTTCAGGCATGTTATGCAAATGAGGAACTATTTTATCATGAACAGTTGAGATGATCATAAATTGGACTGATTAAGCACATGGTTAAATCTGAGCAGGATTTAGTTCACGTACTTATTCCTATATTCCTATATAAGCCTATATTCCATCAGTGTAAAAACAAATTACCCTAATGTGACATTAATATCTATTTGCTACCATCTGAGATCTTTTAAAATGGTATTTAATTTCTTAATATTCTGAGACTTTTTTCCTTAAAAATTTCATGTATCATTAAAAAAAAAGTCTAGTCTAAGTCACAAATGCATCCTTTTTCTCATGTATATTTGATACCAGGCTCCAGTCTAATCTGATAAAGTGCACTTTGCCTGTGGTGTCTTACAATAAGCTGGCTGCATTAGTGCCGGGAAAAATCAATACCGATTTATAATTTACCATCGCAAAAACCTATCACTTTTTATGACCCTCCATCCTGGCTCATTAATATTACATTAAAACACACACACACACCACTGCAACAGGGTGAAATTGTAAGCTTGTCAGGTTTGCAGTCATAAAGAGAGCTTTAATTGGTCTTACTTTGGGAATTCAGCATTAGATTTTGTTTATTTGAGTGATTATTATTTTTTTAAAAAATATTCCTTACTTTCGTTGGATTTCTAAAATGCATCCTGGTAATGCATTGATTTCTCAGCCAACATCTCTTCTTAGTTTTCTTTTTTTTTTCTGCGTGAAGACATGGTTTTCAAATAATGGCTGTCCCTCTAAAATTTCAGGAAGGTTAGGTAAATCGCTGGGAGTCATTACTTGTTTGGGCTTTGCACTCTTGACTGGAGGTGATAAAGTATAAGAGGTTCTATCCACCAGTAATATATTTATTTTTCATATGATCGCTGTATTTTTGTTTGTTTGCTTTTCAACAGAGTTCTAGAAGACTGTTTTGGGGTAAAATGTAGAAACCAGTGTATGTTATGTCACTTATCTCATAAAATGCTTTTCTCTCCTGAGCTGGCAAGTACCCAGTTATGCCAAGTGGCCGGTTGGATGCTGTTGGCCCAGTCCTGCGGGGTGCAAATGGCCCAGTGCAGTTTACAGAGCACCAGCATCTCCAGCTGATTTCAGTGGGCCTAATCTCTTCAGTGCACATGGAGGGTGACAAGAACTATGAACTGTAGAACCAATGGTGAATTTGATTTTTTTCTTATCATATTTTAGAAACAAAGTTTTTAAAAAAAAAAAAAAAAATCAAAACAAACCAAAGCAATACTTCCCCCCCTGCATAGAAAATTAAAACAGTTTCATACTCATATGTTTTTAGACTCCAGAACGCCTTATATCTAAATTCTTTCCAGATAATGTCAAAAATAATGATGTCAGTGTTTATATTGGCAACAGAAAGGTGTTCTTTATTTATTTCATACTATTCCCAGTGAGTTTCCAGGATTATTTTTTTTCTCTCGTTAATATCATAGAGATTTCATCCTAACAAGACGATTTGTTTGCTTTCTTCCTGCATAAAAGGTTAAGGAAAGAATAGGTAAACGGCGCGTTAACACAGAAGTATAAAAAATAATGAATTAAATAAATAAAAACCCCGGGAAATTCAGTGTGTTCTCAAGTGTGCAGTAGATCCGCACTATGCAGCAAGTACACGTCGTGATTGGGTTTTTAAAAGACGTTCGCCTCCCCACTGACTGACAGGGCCTATTGATTTTTTAGGTTTCTGCCGTCATCAGTTTTCAGCCTCACAGCGGCCATATGTCGAGGTCAGGGCGCGCGGGGGCTCAGGCAGGCAGCCTTCGCCACATCCAAAAGTGAAGGGCCGCTGAAAGAAAATCAATCATGTCATAAGTGGGAAGCATCAAAAATTTTCCCCCTGTATGGCCAGGGCCCATCAGGCTGTCTCCACTCCCCAGCGAAGGTTAGGCATCTGTCAAGCCGGGCTAGGTGAAAAGTATTAGAAATGCCAGTTAACCCGTGGTACGGCTGAGCAGAGCCGCGCTGCCTCTGCTTTTGTTTGCCCGGGGAATATGACAAGGTTAGCATTTTCACTTAATTTTTGAGACAAGGGAGCTCCCTCCACCCTTCCCCGTTAATCTGCAGAATGGGCTCGGGTTTTGGCAACTGATGGTGAAAGGGGCAGGAGCCGGGCTGGGCACGGGCACCCGCTTGTGCAGACACGGGCACGTGTAGGTATAAATTCATCCACCCCCATGGATGTTTTACTTTCTTCTGGGAAGTCAGCACAATCTATTCATAAGGTCCCCAAAATGTGGTTCTGAAATGACGCATTACCACAGGAGCGCAACTTTTTGAGCAGAATGTGTAAGTTTTCAATTTTTAATTTTTTTATTTTTTATTTTTTCCCCTGTTAACGATAAAATGATTTGCTCCTGCCCTGTGCTGGTCTGGATGTTGCCGGACTCTTGTTTCAGAATATCTTCACTGAATTGACAGTAAATATTTCCATTGTGCCGCTAATTGGGGAAAATATATTTCATGCACTCTGTGAAAGTATACTGCTGTGCTGTATGATTTTAATCTTTCTCCTCCTTGTTCCATTTAAAATCCATACAATTAGATTGTGCAATTATGCTAAATAATCGATCTTCTGTATCTTGTTTGCCACTTACATGATGCCTCTTGCAGAGAGGAAAACATATCTGAGTATGTCCACTAAATTTGAAATACTGATTTGGTAATACACTGGGATATTTAAGATTATGTTGGCCATCTTTCAAGCTTTCTGATTGTTGATCATGTGCCCTGAGGCATATTGCAGTAGGCTATGGATAATAGAGTGTGTGTGGATTTATTGTTAAGCAATTAGGCAAAAAGAGAAAACAAATTTATCAGTACAAGAACGGGAGCGTAGCCTCATTTTTTATTTTTTTTAAATTCTAGAGGAAGAGCAGTGATACTTTTGGTAAGACAGATTTGTGCATTTACTTTTTAAAAAAAACAACAAACCCACACATTTTCCACATTTGAGACAGATTATGTATCCCATGTGCGAGTCCTGTTGACTTAGCTGAATAGAAATACCTCTTCCGTGAGTGCTGCTGCCAACTGAAACCCCTGAGGGGGATCCTCCTCCTGCGAGGGTTTGTCAGAGGAGCGGATCCGCGGCAGCACGGCTTCCTCCAGCCCTTGTCCCGTGCCCAGCAGATGATCCCGAGGAGATGACGGGATGGGGTTGGTGAATGGGACCGAAAGCCACGCTGCCGCTCACCACTCCAACGTTGGCTTTCGCCTGATGCCTGACCCGAGATGTATACTCCCTAATAAATGTTTTAGCTCTCTGCGCTCCAGTGATTACACTCTCCATTGAATACAGATAAAAAGACAAAATGTTTCTTTAATCAGCGCTGTGATGTGAGACCGTTAAGGTAATAGTGCTTGAAACTATTAGAATCTTGACGATATTGACTGGCTTGCTTTTGGCATTGCAATTATAATTGTATTTTTAGGCTGTGTTATACGGTTTTATAGTAGTTATTCTAATGCAGAAGGCTTCCCTGTCCAGTCGTAAGTGTAGGGAGATACAGAGGGGAAGAAACTGTGCAGGTGCAGCGAGCAGATGACCTAATTGGGACTGATATAACTTGGCTGGAGAGCGTGCAAGGAAATCCAGGTCATCCCTCTGGAATCCACAGTGAAGAAGCATAGACAGATTTGAGGGGGAAAAAGTGTTTGAAACCTTTCTCAAAGTGTATTTTAAACTCTTGAAGCGTTATGGGGAAGACTGATGACAAAAGTTACCTTTTTATGACTGTGAGCTGGATGGGCTGCATCTGGCCAAAGTTGTCTCCCCTCTGCAGGCTTCTATCCCCCGTTCCCTGGGGAGTGAGGGTCTCCAGGTGCAGAGCACTCCAAACTTCATCCACTGACACCAGTTATCCTGAGTCATAGACGTAGAGAGTTGATCTCCAGAAGCCACCACGGATGATAGAGGCTGACCTTCTGCTTAGCACCCCCCAGGGAAACCCACCCCTTCGCTACTGCATCCAGCCTGTAACGTACAATCAAACCCTCTCTTGGGAGGATGAGCTCGTGTGACTCTAGCAGGGCCATTTCCACCAGCGTACATCAGTGGTGACTTCCTCCTCACCAGTGGCAATGCACTGATGTGAGAAGAGGATCAGGCACAGAAATTCTTACTACGCTGAGTTACCGATATCTAACTCAAAAGAGTATAAAAATAAGTTCAAGAGCTGTACTGTCTGTCTTTCTAAATCTTATTTAGACATAGATTGAAATGGTTTAACTGTGTTGTGTTAGGCATTTACGCATTTAGTTAAACTGATGCCCTTGGCGGTATCAGCAGGTTTATTCTGAGGCTGGATTTGATGACGTCTTGATATGATACAAACCATGTTTGCTAGCTTTTTGTTGGTACTTAATTCCAGTTATTAAGGCAGGGAGAAAAAAAGGTAAGGAGGCAGTCAGCATTTTTAGAATTGCTCTGGATTTGGTTTGGTGGTTGAGCCTCCTCAGTGCTCTGGTCGCAGGTGCTGTGCCTCTCACGGTGGGCGCTCACCATCTGTGAAGCAAGAATCACCCTGGTATGGCTAAGCAGAGGAGCTTTGCAAGATGCAAACCAGCAGGCTCCTGGGCACTGGGAGTTCTGACCTCTCTGAGAGAGCAAAGCTGGTTTTGTCACTGAAAGGCGGCACTGAGTGAGGGCTGTTCCCCCGTGTTTCAACTGGAGCCTGAGTCACCTGCACTGAAATAATTGGCTCAAAGTACCACCAAAAGCAGTGCCACAAATCATCCAGTAGCACCACCTATAGCTTCTGGAAACTCCAGAATTTCCTCTTGAGGGTTTACTGAAGGCTGCCTTTGAAGATGGTTTGGTTGTCTCTGGCTCTGTGCTTTGAAGAAACGAAGCACCATGGAAGTGTTGTAATTATGTTTGCTCCTTATCAGCCATAGGATGTTTCTGAAAAGAGTGGAGCAGACCCTTCCCTGAACATGGACAGGCTACCTTGGTTCTCTGATCTGTCTGACATGGGTCAGAGGTGGCTTCTGGTGGTTATGCTCGGGCACGAGCAGGATGCTGGCCATGTGACCTCATTCTGGCTGTTCGCATTTCTCCTCTTACATCATTTGTCCACAGTATGGATCAGTGTGTGGGCTGGGTTTGCCTAACAGTCACACAGGAGAAGACTCTTTAAATAGCCTTAGCTATTTAACCTCAAGATGCTGCTGTGCATTTACAGGATGTACCTGAGGTAGCTGTCAGCTCTGCAGCTCCTGCTCACCCAAATCAATGTTTTATTTCTTCTGTTTTATTTCCTTCAGAGTTGGCATGTTGTAACACTGCAGTTTGCGGGAGCAGTGCTTTCCCTTGAGCTGAGAAATATTTTCTCCCCTATTTTCTGGAAATTCTCGACCTCTCCCTCACTGCACATGCTGCCAGGACTGTGGTTCTCTGCCTGAGTGTCTTCGTTGTGTGGGCAGTCTCCCATCTTCTCTTCTCTCTCTTCCATTTCCTTTCCTTCTTCTATTTCCATTTTCACTTTTTCCTCTCTCTCATTTTTGTCTGAAAAACATTGCTGCTGTATGTGCAATAACATGTTCCAAACTTCATTTCAACCCTATTAAAACAATAAATTCTGATAGTTCCATAGAAGCTGTTTAAGATCTCTTGGGCCAAAAAAAAGTCCTTTTTAACAAAAAAGTCCCTGAATACAAATTTACAAAATACATTTTGGAACCATTATGGCCTTCTGGGTAAATAATGTTCATTTTAAAAAATGTCTTTATAACACATATTTTAAAAGTGTTTTAAATATGATTTTTATAGTAGACCATGATGGGTTCTAAAGACCCATTATTGTTTATCAGGGAAATCATATACTTTTTAAAAAAATTGTCTTTTAAATACTCATTCTGGAATTTGCGACTGTGATGCATTTCTAGCATAGGGGATTTTTTTCTGGGCTATTTCCCCCCCAACTAACATAAAACAAATGAACGTTTCCACATGCCTGTCTCTTTCTAAACCAGAATGTGATAGTCTGTCTTAAATGATCCACAGATTGGAAACTCCACCTTTAGGGTGCAATATGCTTTTCTAAAATCATCCATTTTAAAGGGCAGCTGATGTATAACTCTTTCCTGAGACAGCCTTGTCACATTGCCTGACATTACCTACCTTGCAAGAGCTTGGTACAGCAGGTGACATAATAGGCAACATCTCATTATTTTTGGACTATTTCTGGCATTCATTGAGTGGAAGAGGCTGAGTAGAGACTTCTCTGCATTGGCAAGTTATTCTCTCATAAGTCAGGGGGTGAAGAAGAGCCTAAAGAGCCACCACAACTTTTCCAGAGTTCAGATGTTCACCTGGAACGTTCTTCCAGCCAATTTCTTGGCATATGCAGACCATATTATTCTTATGCTCTGGAAGTCAGGAAGATTGAGGAAATGACTGGAGAGTGCCTCTTCTCCAGCAGCCTATGGTGAAGATCAAAGCAGGGATGGATATTTCATCTGATCAAACCCTGGTTCACCAGAAAATGTGATCTGAATGCAGATTCTAGGTGTTGCTTTCATTAGAGTCAGTGTGTCAAAGGAGGGACCGGGATGAGCTGAGGGGAAATGCCCACAGGTAGCAGGGAGAGGAGAAAGCTCCTGCCAAAGCCTGTGTGAGATATCTTCAGTTACACAGACACCTTCAGGGCAATCACTTCTCTCCTGGTACTCCCTGCTCCTCCAGGTGAGCATTATGGTTTATACAGGGTTTTCTGGAGAGGCAGACCTGAAGCCTTGGGTAACGTTTTCCTTTCCTCCATGGGTTGGCAGAGGCTAGGAGGCAACCCAGTCTCTCCCCGGCCCTCTTGAATCTGTGTCACTTCTTTATGACCTACTTCAGAGAGGAAACGAAAGGAAAGGATCAAAGGAAGTGTCAGTTTGGAAAAAGTCCTTGCAGAGCTGTAGAGAAGGGATTGTAACATTTCCAAATTTTTGCTGGAATGAAGTGGCATTGCAGAGAAGTTGGAGAAAGTGAAATATTTGTACTACGGTCACACCTGGGACCCCAGATGAACACTGAGGCCCTGGTGTGCCAGATGCTGTACAGGCAGAGAGCAGATGCTGCAGGTGTCCTGGCACGGGTGATTGCTGTATCTTCCTCTGGTGCCTTAAAGGGGACTGCAAAGTGTAAGATCAAGACACGCAAAAAATGCAGAAAAGCCATAATCCATACAAGAATCACTCATGGGAAAACCACATTGTCTTAGTTTACAAGCAACTATCTGTGAAATGAGATAGTTGTCCATTATGTAATAGATCTGCACAATTTGATTTGAACAGTTAATAAATGGATTTATTGCAGACTGAGATATTGGAAGTATAATACATAACTGGGTTGAAGGGAAGTTGTTCTGAGGAGGAGACTAGGTTTTTTTCAAGGATGTTGGATATTTGTAAAGTTACAGAAAATTATTCTTCCCAAATGCAAGTCTCAGGAGGATTGAAAAGAAATGATGGGTGATTAACTAAGGATGCATGCACCAACATATTAGGACAGAATACAAAGATTTAATTAAAAAACAGATATGTTTTTGGAATCGGTGTAGAATTGATCACAAAAAACAGAAAAATGGCTGACATAATGTAACAGCAGCCTGTGTGCATGAACTAACTGCACTAAGCTTCAAAATGACATGTTCACAGCCATTTAGGAAACAAAGTGTGGTGATGAGGATGATGCAGAATCTGAGCCTTCTATGTAATCAGTAAGGAGTTTCCAAAATAAAGTTCTGTGAAGTCGTAGACATGTCAAGCAGAGCAAGGCTGGGAACAGTCATCTTGTTTTTAGAAAGGTAAACCGAAGTGTTGTGCAGCACAGCCAGTAACTCTGATATAACAGGTTGCTGAGACTGGATTTCCAGGTGAATTGACAGCAGATAATCTACAGTTCATGAATGGCTTATTTCAGTAGTTCCCTTTGACATGTCAGGTCAAGAATGCAGAGCTCAAGCATTGACTTTCATATTGGTCAACTGAAAAATCGGTTGGTGCAAGGTGTTTAATTGGAAGAGAAAATGAAGCTTCAGAGGATCCAAAACATCAGCACATGATGTTTTCCTGATGCAGTATGGCTTGAAAGGTTTCATTATGGTTGGTAGACTGGGGGCTCGTCAATAGACAGCTACTCTGATGGTAACATCTAATGATTCTTCAGGGATCCTGGTAGAGCTGTGGAGCTACGGGATAGTTGCACTACCTTGTGTGCATGACAGTGAGCATGCGTGTGTGTAGGCACATAGCAAAACGTGAGGAGAAGATCCAGTGTGGTAAAGAACACTCAAAGGGGACTCGCCTGGTAGGTGGGTATGTAAAGGGAAAGCAGCTGGCAACCTTCCTATAGCAATAGCCACAGCACTTGCTCTGTGGCCCAGCACCCTGACCTCATCTTGGCATCAACCCAATGCCAACCAGACTGAGCAGGATGCTGTCGGGTCTGGATATTGACCCACAGGGCGCAAGCAAAGCCTGGTAGCCTGTTACTGCAGCGGAGGGGCAGAAGCTGGGTACGCCGGCAGATTTCCTCTGCAGAAGGATGGATTTAAGTGTTCCCCGCTGAAAACCCAGTTATGTTGAGTGTGGCTTGTTTCAGCCCATGCCAGCTCTGTTCCCTGGAGCTGTGGGAGTAATTTTAACTAGTATCTGGGGATAGAAAGGGAGGGGCCATGGCATCTCTGTGGGGTCTTAGGATCTGCAGCAGCACTTCTCATGGGGCATTCTTGGACCCCAAAGTGCCTTCCACCAGGGATGAGCAACGTAGATTTCACTGGTTGAATTCTTCCTTCCCGTGGGACCTCTCTAAGGGAGGCAGCAGTCAAACCCCAGAGCGTTTTATGTACCTTATGTTTCCATCATGCCAACCCATCTGGGAAATGCTCATGCAAGTAACTTCCTAAAACACTGTGCGCGTCATAGGCAGTGACCACGGCAGCTGAAATGCAATACTGCCACGCTCTGAAGGGGTTTTTTATGAGCCACCCCCGCCTTTGCAGACTAAACTATCACACAGAGTTTCCATCGTGCCAACCCATCTGGGAAATGCTCATGCAAGTAACTTCCTAAAACACTGTGCGCGTCATAGGCAGTGACCACGGCAGCTGAAATGCAATACGGCCACGCTCTGAAGGGGTTTTTTATGAGCCACCCCCGCCTTTGCAGACTAAACTATCACAATAAAATGTAAGACAGGTAATTAATAATTGTGCCAGTGACCTTGGAAATTAATATTGTTTGTTATTCCTGTAAACAAACTGAGTTTCCTTTGTTTCCATCATGCCAACCCATCTGGGAAATGCTCATGCAAGTAACTTCCTAAAACACTGTGCGCGTCATAGGCAGTGACCACGGCAGCTGAAATGCAATACTGCCACGCTCTGAAGGGGTTTTTTATGAGCCACCCCCGCCTTTGCAGACTAAACTATCACAATAAAATGTAAGACAGGTAATTAATAATTGTGCCAGTGACCTTGGAAATTAATATTGTTTGTTATTCCTGTAAACAAACTGAGTTTCCTTTCCTTATTATATTTTGTATGGTAATTTGGCATAAACACTCCTTTTCACATAATTTCCCCAGTTGACTTTTGTCTCCTTGGTAATTTCCGGCTTTAATAAAGAAAACCTAATTAAGAAGGAGCTGTTGATTGGTTTGCTAGTGTAATTAACACAGGTGATGCTAATGAGTTTCAATGAAACCAATGGTTTATAGGGAAAAATAAACAGAGTTGTGCTGCATATGGTGTGAGTGATATCTGCACTTGGGGAAGATATTATTGTGATTTTCAAGCCTCATGTGAGTGGTTTGTGAACATGGGCGGGGGAGATAAAATGTTTTATAAGATTCATTAGTGGTGTTAGACCAAGTTGAATAAGCTTCATGGCTTGGGTATATTAAAAATCAGTTTTTTCTGACCCCATTAATAGCATGTAAAGTTTTATCTTCCTGAGGGAAGGAAGAAATGTTAACTTTTTCCTGTTTTGTCTGTGTTAAATCTGCAGTACAACAGATGCACAGTGCAGTTGGGTCCTGGCTCTGTGGAGCTGAGGAGGTCACCAGCTCCCTGAGAGCGGTGGGGGGTGTGAAGGGAACCCCACTGCCCCTGTTATCTCTCTGCACAACATAGAAAAGGCTGGGGATAAGGCTGTGCAAGGAGCTTTTGCTTTTTGCAATTTCCTTGTTCTCACCTCAGGCAGTTCTCAATCTTTTTTTTTTTTTCTGTTTTGTTTTGTTTTTTGGCAGTTCTCAATCTTTTTTTTTTCTGGGTTTTTTTGTTTTGTCTTGTTTTTCCTAACTACAAGAGCAGGATTTTGCTCTATGCATTTAAGTCAACACAAAATGCGAAATCTTTGTTAGTGTGGGTAAGTGCAGTGGGATATTCTGAATTTCTGCTGGAGACAGAAGCGCTGTAACATCGTACTGCTACTGCTTTTGTGTGGCAGTTTCTTTAGGAGGAGCCGCTTACTTTTGTAATAACACTGACAACATTTTATAGTTGGTCTATATTTCTAAGAGGCATTTGTTGATTCCTAATTTACATAGCTTTCGTTCTGTACGGTGAAATAGAGTTATGTTTTAAATTTCAAGGGTATGTTCCTTTTTTCATTCCTGTTCTGCCTTTACATCTCCCTTTTATTTGTTTTTTTTTTTTTCTTTTCTTTTTTTCTTTTCATTTTCATCTCATTTGTCATCATGATGTAGTTAATTCTTTTTTTCAGCTCATGCTACACTTTGTCTTGTCTATTGCTATGTGACAGAAAAGCCAGAGACATTCCATGTCTGGCAGTACACCTCCAGGGACATCTTTTGAACTCTCATAATTTGTATTTATTGCCACCCACTTTGTAAGTTCACAGTTTAATTTGCCAGCAGTGGCAGTGTTAGGCCGACACAGTAAAACAAGATAACGTTAAAATGTCAGAACGAGAGGGGGCATGAATGATGCATTACCCACTGCTAGAACTTGCACTTGTCATGCCTTTCCACCAAAGTGATGTTAACTACCTTTTGAGAGCCTTATCTGACTGGTATTACTCAGAAATAGGATCATTAGTTCACTGCTCTGATTAGAAGGTTGCTATGGTTGATTAACTCTTCTGGAACTGGGATCATGGTGGGAACATAACATGAATCACACTGGATTATGCATCTAGAACTAATTTTATAATTATTTTTTGCATTTATTTATAGTTGTTTACATATGTATTTTCTTAATTCATTCCCGGGCTGACAGAACTGAGGGCAGAGGGAAAAAATTGAGCATATTTTAATGGAAACATTCAAGGTAGATTTTAGTTGAGCTGTTTCTCCTTCAGCAGAGTGTGTTAACGGTGACCTATTATGCAAATTACTATAAAATCAGGAAAAACTGCAATTTGATGTGGTTTCTAGAGTTGCACAGATAGTGTTAGTTAAAGCCTCAGCAAAGAGTGACAGCCAGTATCAGGCTCATGTCAGGTGCAGAAGAATGCATTGCTTACTGGTGCTGGGGGCTGCAGAGAAGCCAACCGGGGTGAGCGTAAGGGGGTCCCTCTAAGAGGAACATCCCAGGGACCCTCTGATGGTTGATGCTGGTTTTCCTGAGTGCTTCTAAAGTGCTACCTTACGAATGATTTCCTGAATTTGATAAATGAGCAGAAAATAGCACACCACAAAAATGTTGTTTTAAAAAATCAGAGTAATAAAAATTTGCTACAACATTATTCCCATAACCAATGTGGGAATTTAATTCTGAATGTTGTTCCTTTGGCTTCTTCACTGTAGGGATTCCTTGCCCATTATGACTCTAGATACCATAATGTACAACTAACATTAGTGTTATACTGGAAAAAAAAAAAGAGATCTTTGTGATGTGGACATTAGCAAAGGTGCATTAGTAAGAATAATGTCTCCTAGCCCTGCAAGTGCATGTGCCCAAGTCGGCTCTTTATAATTTCAGTGCTTCCTTCTGTATGCAAACAGCTTTCTGTATCAGCCTATGTGGTGCTGGCAATTTCAGATTGAGTTCAGGCAGTACACCTGAAGACCTGACTGAAATACCTAATCCTCTACCAACGTTATGCAAAATGGCTCTGATCCAATCGTCTTTGTAGTCAAGGAGAGCTGGATCAGATCCTAAAAGATGAAGGGCCAAGATGGATACAGTTTAATTGAGTGAGTAGCATGACTGATTCCTACAGTTACATATCTGAGTAAAATGAGGCGGCTTTGGACAACAATTAGCTGAATAATGCAGTTTAAAAAATTCAATCACACTGTTGACGGTGACTTTGGAAAGTCGATTTTGGCTGCTGAAGAAGAGAATTTCCTTTAATTATAAGAAATAAAGATTTCTTTGTAACAGAAACATGTTTCAATGAAGTTGAGACATCTTGAGGCAGAATTTACAGTTGTCTTCTGCCATAGACTGTGTGTGGGTGCATTAGAGATAAGTCCAAATTTTATATCTCTTACTCAGTTCTTCCTCAGACAGTGATGAAAGAATTACTCAGACTTTGGTCATGACTTCATGGGGACTGTTCACAAGAGGACGGTCCTCAGAACCAGATTGTGGTTTATAGTTTTCTTTTTCGTAGCCAAGTATCCACCACTGTCCTTTTCTTGCTGGGTTTAAAAAGCAACCTGTAGATGAATTGACAGTTGCTGGTTCTTTTCTGGCTACATCAAAATCGACCACAGTGTAAATCAATGTTGCGTGTCCGCAAAGGCGCTGGTGTTCTGCAGGGCTCACTAAGACAAGCTCAAGAGATAGAAAAGCAGATGTAGCTTCTACCTGTTGCTAAAACAAGCCCCATGAATACAAAGCCACAATTAAGGAGTGGTGCAGCACATAAGGTTTTCAACTGTCATGCTGAGAGTCGGGATGGAGTATGGTCCTGGCTTTATAATCCTGGCACGTTTAGATTTGGGGGTGGTATTAATGTAGGAGCCTTTTCATGGGTTGCATTTAAACAGGAGTATGTATGCCAGCTTTTTCTGCATGGAATTGAACCCATATAATGTAGTTTGGAAGTCTGTCTTTTTTCTTTTTTTTTTTTTTTTTTTTTTTTTACTCCTACTCCATTTCCCCTTCTCCCCCCCCTTTTTTATTTTTTTTAAATAAATATAATAGATTCTCTTTGGCTTTAAAGATTTCCAAGCTGCCTCTTGGAAATGGTGAAGTTGGACATGATCTGAAAAGACCTCTATTTTTATTAAAATTAAATGAATTTCTGAATGACAGTATTACATTTTGGCTGTGTTTTAAATAAGCATTGAGAAAAGGCTGTAGGGCCAGAGCTGATGTGCTAGGCTGACAAGACAGACCTGAAATTTTTCCTCATCATGGCAGAAGGTTTTTCAGGGACCAAAAGATCTGTCTGTCCTTGCAAAACAATTATTGCACTTGAATTATCGAGCTTCTCAGCAGCCCCTCTTTCCGAGCTGCCTTCTTGCTGCACTTTCTGCATTGCCCAAGTATTCTCATGTCTTGTGTCATATGGAAAAAGAAAGAGAACAAAAAAGAAAGTATCACCAATTTTTGCCTACCTTTTTTTGCTGTGAGCCAAGGCTTTTGCAGCACCATTAGGATGTAGATTATCATATTTAAAACCTGTGATGACACCATTGTACCCATCTGAATGATTAATCTGCTCATTAAAAGAGTGCCGATGGGCTAGTCTAATTGGAACATGGATCTTCTTAAAGGACGTTGCAGGGTCGGGAATAGGAAATATTACTCATAACATAAAGTAGGGATTAATTATGCTACTAAATACTACTGTGTGAAATTTACATATGGGTCTGGTCATTGGTGAGGGGTTAGGAAAAGTGTAAGCATCCCATTTTTATAACCTTAAAAATGTAGGTGGTACGTTCATGGCAAATCTTAACCCCTTGCTATTTCAAAGGTAAGATCTGCTCAGATGCCATGGGAGGGGCAGGAACACAGCTTCATATCAATTAATCACTACTGCTTAAATCAAAATGCTTTTCAACGTGCAGATCGCAGCAATACCTCTAGTACCAGCAATGGTTTCTAACCGTGGATTCCTGAGAAATGCAGTCCTTCATCTGCATCCGAGGGCAGGGTGGTGGGGTGCTGGGGGGAGTGAAGCACCGTGGTTGCTGCACGGAGCCCCTTAGATTGGTCTCTGGAATTGCGCTGGCCATGTGAGTGCTTTGGCTGCAGTCTTAGCTTGGAAGTGGGACTAATCATTTAATTACAGGAAATAGGTATTGTTGCTCCAGCCTGCAATGGTAAATTTTGCCTCTTCTCAAGTAGTTTTTGGCTACCATGTTGGGCAGGACTATTCAGTTCCTTTTACTGTGTGTTTCTGTCTCCCTGTGGTTGCTGTTGGGAGGTTGCTTTAGCCATGAGTTGGCGAATGCAATGGTAGAGCTCTGCTTTTTTCTGAATGATCTTAGGCCAATGTATGTGCTTGTTTAGAGTCACCAATCTCTTATGGCAGTGGTAGTCTATATGCCCTTTCTGCCTTAACAGAGGTCTTTATCCTATAGTTGCGCTATCAAGGTGACCTTAATACCAGTTTGGACAGAGATTTGGGAATCAGTAGATTTTGGACAGGCTGCAAATCAGGAAAAGAAAAAGTGAGAGTATCACAGAGGAAACACTTGTTATTTCAGCCTTAACATAAAGCCTGCCTGAGATATTTTGATGAATTATGCCCCCTCTGAAGTAGCGATGCACTATTTTATTGAGATTTTGCTGGTGAGATGAAACCAGTTCTCCAAAGAAGTCTATATTTAAGCTGGGATCCTCTTCTACATCCCATATCTCCTAAATCCCTAGGCAGGTCCCTATCCACTAGATCTTCCTCTCTGAATATTAATCAACACTGCAGCCAGTTCTTTGGAAATCAATTTTTTCTAAGTTGTTATTTCTTAAACCTCACAGGATCACTCTTCCTCTAATAGTTGAATATATAATAAGGACTTCTTATGCATCTAAAAAAATGGAGGCAAAAGTATGGTCTGTTGAATTGACTTTAAAGGACTATTTCCCCAAAGTTAGCTTTGAACTGCATCATAGCATCCTAAACATTGACAGAATTTGAGGATTCCCCATTAGAGAAAGCATGACAGAATTTTATATATATATTATTTTTTCCTAGCCAATTTTAGCCATGATATCTCAATGTCTCATGAAAGATGAAGATCCAGCAAATCTCTACTTAGAGGGGAAATTTCAATGAAATTTGAAGGGGTCTACTCAGTGGATGGAGGGTAGTCCGTGCATTTGAGGAAGAGTCTGGATGTATGTAGTTAAATGTATAAGCATCTCTGTGTAATTTGCTACTCCAGTATCTGGCCACTGGATAAAAATCCAATGTATAAGACAATATTCACAATGGTGAAACTCAGGATGACTTTCCCAATTTTACAGCTGGAGGAAATGAAGCAGGGCAGGGCTCAAATCACTTGTATGAGGTTACAGATGAGTCTGTGGCAGAGCCGCGAAAAGTGAATCTGGCCATCAAGCATCTGCGCATATTTGGTGAGCTGCCTTCCCTTTCTAGAGCTGCATGAGCATTTAAGTGTTTTGTTGGATAGGGGCCTAGATGCTTTTAGGGTTTGTTTTGAGTGCTGTTGTTTATTTTACAGCACTTTTCCCCAGTAATTTACAGGTCTGTTCTGGGGGTCTGCTATGGAAAGTCCTACCTTATGGAAAGGGCTTCTGTATTGTCTTATGACACTGAAAGACCTTTGGGATCCATTTTCTGATAAAAGCTCTCGAGGATGGAGCAAAGGAATGGGTCACTTGTCAATCAGCACAGGCACACTGTCCCCTAAAATGGTTCTTGCCCATACCCAGATGCTCCAAGGGCTGGTTGTGCCCGAAGACGCAGATCGTGGAGGCAGGGATGCAGCCAGCTAACCAGATGGCCAGGATTCGCTGAGCATGCTTGTGGTGCAGAGCCTCCAAAGACTCTGGCAGCCCGCCAGTGGATATATATAGCAATTTGCTTGGGGGATGGAGACGGGGGAATACCAAGCTGCTTATTGGCCATCAGAGTGGGAGCCGTTAAAAAATATTGGCTCCATAATTGCATTTGGCCTCCCCAGTGGCAGAGGCTGTAATCCCTGTGGAAGCTATTTTCAGTTTTTAATTTTTTTTTTCAATAGAAGAGCCATTAGAAGAAAAATATGAGAATTTTTCTTTAAAAATAGAGTCTGCTGGGATGTTGTAAGTGATGGTTGGCAAAGAGATCCTTGTATGCCAAGATTCTTCTGTAAGTAATGAGATCACTTGGATCAGCGTAGGAAAATGGGATAATCCACTTCTATAGTAAGTGAAAGCTCCGATACAAAGCATGAGTGATCTTGTGAAGTATGTCACTGTATGTTTAGCCTCTGTGCCTATAATAACCTTGTACTTGCTGCCTAATAGTTGCAAAGAATACAGTAATGCTGAAAACAAGTGTTCTTGACACATTTGTCAGTGTTTCAGTGAACCCTGATGCTATATGTCATTGATTTGTGGCTATGGACAAAGAAACTTTATTCCTGTTTTTTTTTTTTCCTTTTTCTCTGCCTGTCTTCCTTTCTTCCGGTTTTTCAATATTATTATTTTTGTATTATTTTAATAATGACTGCGTGAGATAGGAGCTGCATTTATTGATGGGCTATGTTGTTTACAATGTTGTTTACATATTTGGAATGACGCCGCCCCTCAAGCTGCTACAAGCTTATCAAATCACTTTAACTAACTCCCATGCTACCATCAACGTTAGTCCAAATCTGTCACAACTGGCAACCTTCAGTGTTTGTTTGAAAAGACGGTTAAGAGGTTTGCGTGTCGTCAGAATTGCAAGGCATAAGCAAATAAGATTATTGCACGGAATGTGTTGTTAGATGCATTAAATGGATGGATCACATGGGCTATGCATTAAATTCTTTGAATGATTTATTAGTAATGACACTCCCATGTGCTTTTTTGGGGAAAATGGTTTTGAAGTCTTCTCCCCAGTAACTTTCTGAGTGGATAGATATGTATGTGTAAGAAATAACATGTATTGAAATAACTAACATGTTTCTCATTATAAATGAAAATCCCCACTTTTTCAGCACTATGAAGACAAGAGTCTCACAGGAGAAGAGGGATAAAACAAGTTAGGCTAGGGTTAAATAAAAAATAGTGTATCCTTGACAAGGACCCAATTTAAAGCAAAAAGTTTAACTCCCATACTGCACTAAACCCAGACAAAATAGCTTCCGTGGCCTTTGTGTGACGTGGAAGGTGAACATAGAGCATCTTCTGTGATATTGCCCTCTTTGGCTTACAAAGTGTATTAAGTTACGTGAATGGAGAAAGTTTTGAAACAGGCCTTAGAGTTTGACATAATATCTCTCAGTTGGAACCGGTGCTTATTACAGTGAATACCTCTTTTTTTTCTCTTTTTTTTTTTTTTTTTTTTTTTTTTTTTTTTTTTTTTTTTTTTTTTTTTTTTTTTTTTTTTTCATGTCCATAAAAGCGATTGGGTGACTGTTAGCGAAGCCGTGATATTGGCAGTCTGTGCCTTGACCTGGGATCTGATACTCTTCCCAGGGGTTCTTGCTTAGGAATGCTTACGGCAGCAATGCTGCTAATCACAAACGAAGAGGCAAAACACCGCTGGCTTTTGTCTCGATGTTAATCAAAAAGTAGTCTGGAGGGCTACGTGGACAGCCTTGTCCCAGAATGGTGGGGAAGTCATCTGTCATGGCATTAAAAATGTTGGCAACATGAAGGTGATCTGAACTCCGTGTGATGTAGGCATCATCCCATAGCTGATCTCTGGATTTAAAGGTGTGGCAAAGCAATCGGTGCCACAAATTAGAGTCATCCGATTTGCATAGATTAACGAGGGAAGGTCATAGCCTGGTGACAGGTCAGGGGTGCCCCCAGGGATTTGAAGAAAAACTTTGATTCTTCCTTTTTTTCCTTTCCATGAAGTAATCGTGCTGTTCTATTGTAAAAGGAGCTCTGTTACTTATAAAGGAAAGCTTGTCATTTAAATTCATCCAAGTTAGGACACCACTGAGCACTGTCAGATGTCAATCACAATACAGCAGGGAAATGTTTTTCAACAGATTTCTACCTTCATTTTTCCATAACACAGAGCGGTGGCATAAAGGGGGTCTCTGAATGTACTTCTTAAGGTTAGATTTTATTTCTTTTCATCTGCAAAGGACTGTTTTTGAAGGTATGTAGTAAAGAATTGTGGTCATTTCTGTGACAGGGAGGGAGGAGAGTGAGGTGAATGTTGTTTATAATATCTTTTCCATTTGGGAGATGTTAGTGGAAGGTTTTTTGTCTGTGCTGAAGCCGACATTCTTTCTTGCTGGAATTGTTGATTGTGTCTCCTCGGCAGAAGTTGCTTTGAAATATTTTGGCTGGAGACTTGGGGTCTGTTCTTTTCACCAAACCTCTTTCACCTCTGTGCTGCTGTCCTACATTTGTGTCCAAGCCTTGTGGAGATTGAATGTTCGCCCTACCTGACATCTGCTCAGGAATGAGATTTTGTACTCTGGCCAGTTCTGGCACAAGCATCAATTTGATGCCCTTGTCATCAGTTTCATAGGGAAGCCGGGGACTGCATGATTTTTAGCACTGAGCTCGGGTGAACTGCCAGGCTTAACTGTTGGTGTATGGGGCTGGTGGATTTGGGAGAGCTGGACTGGCAAAGGATTTAGGAGATAGGACTCTTTTTGCACTCTTTATTTTTGCATATCCTCAGGAGGTTTATTTCGATCTGACTTTCCTCAATATCTGTAATAAACCTACAAAATCACAACACTACTTACTGAGGAAAAAAAAAATCTTTCTTTGGGCTGCCACATGCTCTAAAAATTATTATGGTAGTTTGCTAAGCCTGCTGTTCTTGAAGATGCTGGTTCGTCTGACGGCCACTGTGTAGGTCAGGCCTTTTTCTCTTGGAAGTGACATAAGACCACGCTGGCATCTGCCCCTAGGAATGAGAGAGGAGGACTGTGTCCATACGGCTCCCAGTCATGTTAAGCAAAGAACAGATGCTGGACTTGTGAGCAGCTTGGTGGCTGAAGACCAACTACAGGGGAGCTTCTGGCAGCTACTGGGGCTGACGGTGCCAGTAGGCGTCACTACTGTCAGTCAATGGCGATTTCTGCAGAGCACCGTCATTCACTGGGGGGCACTTTTTGCTCCAAGAGTTGCTAAGTGAAACGCTTTCCTGGTAAGGAGTAAATAGAGAGATAGACATAAACGTAACCCGTTGTTTAAAATATTATCGCAAGCATATGTGTGGTTTTTTTTTTTAAAATTAACTTTTTTTTTTTTTTTTTTACCCAGCTGATTCTTTCCAGATCCTGCCTGAGTCCTTTTTTTGGCGTTAAGTAAACCTATGTGTTTATTTAGATATGGAAGGATTTTAGGCTTGCAAGACTTGGGATCAACCATGCATTGATCTAAACATTTACTGAGTAGCAGGCGGTTGGACACAGAATACCCTGAGAAAATGATGTTTAATCATGTGGAAAATTTTGCCATTTGCATCAGCACAATGATACACAGATAAGTGTGCTTTCAGTTCCTCAAACAAAATAAATGCTGTAACTAAATGCTTTATGAAGTTGAACATCATATTGTACGCAACTTCACTGTAAAGCCATTAGAAAAAAACACTGTGAAAATCCCCTATTATGCAAAAAGGTGCATGCAATATTTCCTGAGTAAAATGATAACTTTATGGCTCACTTTTTTTCCTCCATTAGCTTTTTGTTTACAGAAATTAGGTGAAGTACCCAAGCATAATCTGCTTGGAAATGAAACAGCACTTGGAATAAGCACTATATGTAAACGGGTATCTTAAGTTTAAACAGGTGAGTGGTCTCCTTGATTCATGAGCTCAAAGACAGGTCTGTCTTAATAACTATACTGCCTCATGCTGAATTTGTGTCCAAAATTACCACCTTAGCCTCCTCCCATCCAGTCCAGTGCAATCCAAGCTTTTCCACAACCTTTTGCAGTGGGCTGATGTTTCTTAATGTATTTTATTTCAGGGACTGACTTCTAAAAGAGAAGTTTATGAAAAGATGAAGAATTGCATTTGCATACTGTAACGGTAGCTTGGGAACACTGGGAAGAGATTTGTTTTCCCAGAGCTGTATCTTTGTAGGGACAAATTCTGCTCCATGGAGAAAACCTGCTTTGACACTGTCAGAGAAAAGTGCTGTCTCTATTTAAAATAATAGTGTTGAATCAGTGTTAGGAAGAGTAGTATTGAGTCATAAAAACTAATTATCACTGTTCAAAACATTCTCAAATACACTTAAGTGGAGGTTTGTTGCATAAACATACAATTAAAGAAAGAATTTGTGATGGATGCAGGAATACGCAGCTCACAGAGTTACTGTTTACTGGTGCAGTTAACAGATGGGTAGGCCAACTGATTCACAGATGTGCAGCTTATAAATATAAACTAACGTCTTACTAGTGATGTATATCTGCAAGTGGCAACAAATTACTTTCTCTTTAACTCTTGGCTGTATAGTGGGGTAGATTTTAATAATACAGTAACTGTCATTAGAGCTGGTGACAAATGATGAAGAAAAATACACTGCACTCGCCGAGTCGCAGGGTACACTGCTGCTAAGTGCTGGTAGGAATAGTCTTTAACATATTTGGGGTTGTTTTTTTTCAGGAGATGTCCTAATCTTGTATACTGAAGCACATCTTGGATATTTTAACTAATGTATTCCTAGCAGTTGCTGACAAGGACCACGTCACTTCTTGTCCTTGCGTTCCTTTGAGTGGCTGAGGGCAGTGGAACAGCGTGGTGGGTTGACCCAATACAACCCAATACAAACAGGAAGAGGAACTGGAATCTTTCCATGTTCCAAAATATAATTTTTCTTTTAGTTAATGACCCCCTATTCATCTAAAAAGCAATGCACTGATGAAAATACAGAGTTAAGGGGAGTAGGCTGCATTCCATTGTTATATTTGCTCTTTAAATAATTTAGTTGCAAAAAAATCTGAAGGCTGTTTTAGCAGTAATTAATTATTCATTAATGACATGCTAATTGCATGGTACCTTTGAATATTTAACAAAATGCAAAAACAAGCACTGTAGTTATGTTTTTAATGTAGGAAGAGATTTTTTCACTATATTACCTCCTTTGTGGAAAAAAATAGACCTCTTTTTCGATGGACTAGGGAAAGTCATAGTAGTGGCCTACTTTCTATTCACTATCTTCAGTCACTCTTTGTACAGTGGAATATAATGTCCTTATCTAGACTTAACAATTGACAGGGTGGCAATCCCTTGACTTTTGTCCAAATGATTTCTCAACAAAAATGGGTTAATTATCGCTCTCCGTAGCTTTTTGAATAACAAAAGGCCACGGTTCCTTTTCTTCTTTTCTTTCCTATTTACTGTATGGAAGCCTTTGAAATGCGATAGTTTAATCGGTGACACCTTCTAACCGGGGATTTCTGAGTGCTGGAGCTCTCTGCAATGAGCTCATATTGCTGTGTGTGAACATTACCATGATTAGGAGATATGACCTTTATTATGCCGAAGCCACCCTGGACTTTAAGGATGAAAATAAAACCTCTCCAAACCTCTCCATGCACTGAAGTAGGTTTGGATTGTTTCACCTCATAAAAGCCAAGCAGTTTGCTAACAATGCCCTTTTAATACACAGACTCACTGAGCTACGCTCTCTTGACCAGCTTGTTAAAAATATTAATTGTTAGCTATACCTCACAACCATTCTTTGCTGAGTGTGGTTAAGTGAGCCAGATCAGAACTTTTCAAATCTTTCTCTCTGAGAACTAGCTTGGAGATTTTGCTATTATGCAATAGACTTCAATATCCTGGGTAGCTATTTCCCTTCAAGTATTTTGTCTTGTTGTGGGTTTGCGGGTGCAAAATGTATGGCAAATAGTCAACAGAATTTAGAGTCACTGTCCTTGGTTTTCTCTACTCTGTAATTCCTCAGCGGGAAGATAAGTGACATAGGCACTACTCTAATTTGCATCCTATAGCCTAGATTTTGTTCTCCTTTCTAATTACTTGGTAAGTCCCATTAACGTTAATAGTACTTACAAATATGCATCAGTGAGAGAGAATAGATCCCAGTAAATCTGAGCATTATTAGGGCGATACAAAATTAGCATGTAGTACACTTCAAGCTCATGCTGAATTTTATAGCTTGGCTGGCTATAAAGGAGTAGAAATGCATTCACTGACAAGATGAGGGAAAGCCAGAAGTACTTAACTAGAAGAAATAGGAATGCTCATGCATCCTGCATGTGATTGTCTTCCCAAATACTCCTTCAATTAAAGTAATGTAATTGTTTCGGAGCTGGCTCATGTCTTTCTCCCTCTTTGTTCTGCTGCTTAGAGGATTCTTCCAGCATCTGTAGAAAAACTAGTAACTGCAGCCAGGCTGGGCTTAGACTGCATAGATCTGACTCTGAACTTGCTTTCTGAACTTTGACAGGTACCATTGGTGCCACCTGCAGCATCTGCTCTCCAGGTGGGGGAACATGATTCAATGAAACATTAACCTTAGTGCTAAACCTTGTGAGATGTCTTAGTGATTCCACAGCTACCTGTGACTAGTGTTAGGGACTGGATCCCCAATTTCAGAGCACAACACAGAGGTGTTTGCAACACGTTAGACCCCAAAACACTCCTCAGTAAATAGAAGCAAGACACAGAGCTTTACTTTGAAAACAGCTGAAAATTTACTTAGCTGTGAAGCTCTTTGTGCAAAAGTTGCCAAGGAAGGGCACTTCACTAGACTAAGTGCTTTTTGTGAGATGTGACCAGTTCATGAAGTAACAAGTGCAATCAGGCCTCTGGGTTCTCCACTTGGGATGGGACGTAGATCCACTTGAAGGGACAAACATGTTCTGGGGAGTAGTTTCCTATTCTTTGTTTTTTAATTAGAGATACCTGTTTTTGTCTGCACAAAACCAGCTCCTCAGTTGCATTTCTTCACCCTGTGGTTAGTGGTCAAAATGTTAGCCTAATGCATATAAAACATGTGGAAATTTATGCAGATGAATTGGGGTCATGGTAGAGAGAGCAATGATGCATTATCCCAGACAAAGTATTCCCAGTCTGCTCTATTGTTATTATTTATTATTTGACATCACCAAAGATAAAATTTTTATGCTGTTTGGGCACTTTACAATACAGATAAAAAGATAAGATCCCTGCTTGAGATGGAGGATAACAAATTAATTTCAGACATGACAACGCAAGGAGAGGAAGGGTGTAAGAGGGGGAGAGGAGTAAGTGGTAGAGGTAGTCTGAAGCCTGTGCATAGCATGGAGAACAGTGGGTTGTTTTTTTTAAATAAGGAATGTTGTACAGGGTAGAAGTGAGTCTTGCTGGGGGTAATGTGGCACACAGGGTAGCAATGGCTTTTAGGGCCAGATGGGAAGGATGGTCCATGTGACTGCTGTGCTGTGGCAGAAGGAGCAGAGAGGTGGACTGATGGCATGTACTGGTCAGTGCCACTGGTGTAAGGCACCATAAAGGCCACCACAGCCAAACCCAGGCTTTGCAGGAGAGCACAATTCCCTCAGCCCCGATACTGAGCCTGGCCTCATGCTGACGGAGTGTCAGAGAGTTATTTTGGGTGTAAATGGAGGTGGTACCCCTTTCTGCAAGCACTGAGTGCAATGCCACTGAACTTTGCATCTGGGTGAATTGCCCTAGTGTTGTACTTATGTTGCACATCAGCCCAGTGCAAAGTGAGCTATTTTACCACTTCCACCCACTTGCTTCTGGTTTCTGAATGAATTATACCTGATGTGTAAATTACAATGATGTGTTGGTTACAGAGCTACTCCCGTCACTCAATAAATAGCATGTTTCTGCCACCAAGTTGAAGGTTTAAGACCAAGAGGTGGGTTGGTTGCATAAGTGCAAAGGAAAGGGGAACTTGGTCAACCTTACCATGTAAATACACTTTTGTTGCAAATGTGACTTTTAATACCAAATGGCAATTAAATGCCAGGTTTGGGTTCCCGACTGCAATTAAGTGTTTGTATTATGAATTCATATTTGAGAGATTTCATGGCATTAAATATAATAAATTAAGTGAGGGGAAGGAGCAGGAAATGAGGGGAAAAAAGGTCCTGTTGAAACATATTCAGACATGACATTTCCTTATGTCGATAACCATCAAGGGCTTTGCTTCTCCATCCATAAAGACAAGAATGCCACTTGTCAATCAAAGGGAGAGTCACAACAATAGATCAAGAAAGAATGAACCAAAAAAAAAATTATCTTTTTCCCTTGGAAAAGCATTGGCTGCTTTTTTTTGCTGCTGATAATATTTATAATGCCCCCATGTACGCACAAGGTATATATAGGTGGTGTGTAGCTTATATTACAATGCTTCATTTCCTTTTAAAATCGTATTCACCCAGTGGGAGAAATTATACAAATAAGGCATTTCAAGCCACTGAAGCACGACCCATGTTTGTAACAGTTATTTTAAAATGCCTAGGTTCTTACTTTTTGTGCTCTCAGTCAGAGAGAGCACCTTCTATCAGTACCGAATGTTCAGTTTAAAATAAAATCTGCTTTTTGCTAAACAACAAAGAAGTTGTTTGGTTGCAGTGTTATCAATTCTTACTTATAAAAGAGAGTTTCTAGTCCTTATAGTCAGAAATAAAAAGAACCCAAAAACGTGGAAATCCTGTTATTTAATATTGGAAAAGTTTTCTGCAAGCTTTCACTTTTAACATTCCATTATTTTAAAAAAGGCATAATTATTACAAGCACTGTTTGCCTACAGCACATCTAGAGTCTGAGGGATGGGGTTAGTAACACAGCTGCATTAGGTAGATAATCAATAGAACATATTAATATTTTTTTTCTTTGCCTTACGTATAGTAAGGTACATGTGAGTGGAAATTGTGGAAGTGGAGCATGGTTACAGTGTAAAGAAGAATAAAACATGCATACTGAACACATAATGATGTATGTTCCATATTTAAAAAGTTTTCCCATCTAGAGTAATTTGAATTTCTTCACATTGCCATTCTTTGATATTCTGATAAAACTATATCTTCCTGGCCTATGGACTAGCTTTGCCTAGCTGGAGACCAAGTGCAAGAGAGGGCCAAACAGCATCTTGTATAATAAGCTTCAACATTGAATATCAACCCAATGCCCAGACAGTCAAAATAATGTCAGACAACGTAACTTTTACAGTTCAGTAAAAATCTCCTTGTAGTTTGTGAATGCAAATGTCATCCTGTCTTTTGCAAGCTGAGAACACATGACAGGAAGTTGAGAGAAAATAAAACTTGAAAATGAGGGACAGGAAATTAAGACACGAAGCAATTAGATGGGAGCCAACCGTGCACTCATCTGGCGTCAGACTAGATTGTGACATTATTGTGATGGATGGGTTTGAACTTCCAAAAAGCTTCACCGTCCAAGCCCGGTACCATATTCTTTTAAGAGCTGTGCATTTTTAAGCATGTGTCAGACTCTGTAGGCTTCTGGGAGTGGGGTCATAAGAGTTGCAGTAGTAATAGAGGAATTGTTGGTTCCAGAGAACCTTGGAAAGGCTGGACCAAACTGTGCAAGTTCAATAGTTCTGATTGAAAACCAAGAATTCCAGTCTGCAAAACCATGAAGGTTTCCCATTTAATTTTCTTGTACTTGAGGAAAACAAACTTTAAATTAAGCTTGCTTTTCTTGCCTCTTTTTATTTTTTATTTTTATATAATGAGAAGATAATTTTAAGAATAGATTATTTTTCTGTGGTAGCAAGCAGCTCTGGTGCACAGATCATCATGGTTCTAGTCTTTTCTGTGCCTAAGATCAAGGATTTGAGTCGAGGTTTTAAGCACTTCAGACTAGAGTCCTCGACCCAGTTGCTCTTTTAGGCACAGTGTCCTCTATTTGCTTTGAAGATCTACTTTGGGTCCAAGGTGCATGAAGAAATTGTAGAAATATTTGCAAGAAGTGACACCACTGAGAAACTTGCATTTGTCAGTGTAAAACGTGCTGCTGAGAACCTAGCACTGATCAGCTGAGAATCTGTCTCTGACCTGCGTTTTGAGTGTCTGGAGCACGTTGAATGGCTGTTGGCAGTCACACTGACGTTAGTAGGACTGTGTCTCTACTGTGCCCTGCCTGGATCTCTGGGTCCACAGCACAGATGTCTTCTGTGTGCATGTCAGAATACAATCTCAACTCATTGATTTCCTGTGGCCAAGGGGAGGAGCAGCAGCAGCACAAAGCTCCTGCAGGTCTTTAATCCTGTTGACTGGGGGACAAAGAGTGTAGACTACATCTTCCCACAGCAGGGATGTAGCACAGTGTGCATCCTGAGAGGCCGCAGGATGGCTCTTTGCAGCGCTGCAAAGCCATTGAACTGCCGTCAGAGATGATAAGGATAAACACATTACAGTCTTTCTCGGACAACTCTTCTGAGCAGCTCCAACGTTGCTTAACGATGCCTTCATTCTTGTGAAACCGCTACTTTCATGGTTGTGTTTTATTTTTTTTTTAATTGTAAAAGAAGCCTACAAATTCAATTAGAATCACCAGAAAAAAAAAAAAAAAAAAAAATGCCTGCAAGTCTGCAGCTTATCTGGTGCTTTATCTGTTTTTTCCTTAAATATCTTTGAAAATTTTTGTCACTTTTCTCTTATCTCCATCTGATTTGCCAATATTTCTTGTCTAATCTTGCTGTCTGGAGTAGAACACAGTGCTGTAGCCATCAGTGCCATTCCATCATCACATGCCACCTTTCTACATCTGGCTCCAACTCACGGATCATTTTGTAGCCATACATATCACATGTTTAATTTGCTGTCCACCAGCAGCACAATGATCTTATGGCATCTCAGAAGCTTCTCTGGAAGTCATCACATTGACAGTCATTCTAGGTAGGACATCTGGCTGCACACGTGTATCAACTGCCCTTCAGAAAATGTCACAATACTTAACATACAGGATGCATTTACTGGCTGCTATCAAGTGCTGCCATAGAAAGCTTCTAGCTACTGCTGTCATGATCTGGAGTTGTTCTTCTCGTAGTATTTACTTTTCTGCATCCACCTCGTTGCCATCATTTGGAGTTGTTGCTAATGCAAATGAGGTACTTTTCAGGAGGATGGATTGGCACAGAATGAGCACTGAAAATTTGTAGTAGGCCTCTGCCTATGGTTGTCATCGTCTCTTGTCTTACAGTACATGATGTAATCTCGCATTTGAAACTGCTGTGTGTCAAACACAAGCTAAGGAAAGAACAGAACCAGAATTGGTCTTGTCTGATTTTTGCCACAGAGGCGGATCCACTCACATGAGCACGGCGATATGCTAGAAGTCAGCTACAAATGACTAAACTGCTGCCGATCTGAAGATGTGGTTTGGACACCCCAGTGACGCTGCTCCCAGTGGTGCTTTCCTCCCTGCAGTGACTAAACAGAGTGTCATTTTTCTCAGAGAATCTGAATGTGCCCATAATCACATGGGAAAAAAAAAAAAACCCAGTGGGGCATTTTCTTGGTCAACATCTCATGTTTGCACTCAGGCTGAAATCCTGCATCCTCCATGACCTGTGGGTACTCTGTGTGTGGGCGAAGCACTAACCGCAGTGAGTGCACCTCTGCGTGGCGCAGGCTGCACAGCGATGCTTTTCTCCTTTCTCAGTAGGGTGGAGGGGGCAGGCAGAGGTGGGGCGATGGCTAGAGGGCACTCAGCCCTTCAGAGGTGATGAAGCTCCCTTGAGTGTTCCTGGACAACAGCCCCACCTTTGCTGTACCAGGTTTTGTGGCATGTGAGAGAGAGATCCCTTCTCCAGGCTTTACCTTTGAGGTTGAGCACATGACTTTAACAAAATAAGCAAATTTATGTCATGGGGTATTAAAAATGAACTTGGAGGTGGCCTTGAAATGTGTCTGTGGTACAACACTGTTCTCATTGCTTTTATCAGCAGCATCCTGACATGAAGCAGCTGAGCACCCATTACGAGCAAGGGCATGCTTGGGACTGATTAGAACTGGCACCAAAGAGTTTGCCTGAAATGGTTCATCTTGTCTTCTATTAAGGAATCTGGAGCTGTCCGCTCTGCAAAGGTCTTTTACCCTGAAGACTGGGCTCATCCACAATGGTTATATGCAGGGAGGCCACACACGTTTGATGTGGAGGTGGAGGAAAGTTGCTAAGAGCCGAAGGGCTGCTGCTCAGTGACTTGAGAGACTCCTCTTTGAAGTCCTGCTTTGCCAGGATACTTTCTTTTACAGTTTCTTTGGCCCTCAGTTTCTTATCTGTAAAATGGGAAGAGTAGCACTTCCTTCCTATTTACAGCCTACTGAAATGGGCAGTGGCGCGGCTGATAAGCAGGACTGGTGAGAACATTTCAAGCATCAGGGGAAGAGCAGGTGGGTACATCCTGCAGCTTTGAAGAAAAATCTGTCAGAGCTCAGGTATCAAGGTGGTTGGCCCCATGAGGATAACTCCAATCTGCAGAGGGTATGCAAGGAATAGGATGGGTTGTCCTCTCCCACTTGGAAGGCTGATGCCAGGATATGCAGGCTCCAACCTTTGATTACAGTGCAGTACATAGCATTTTCTGAAGCTGGTAGAAACCTTCTGGAGATGCAAACTGTTAGTTCCACATGCAGTTCCTCCCCAGCATTTTGCACTAGGTAGGATAAAGTTTTGTGTCATCTTTTGTATTTCTAGAGAAGCTAGATTTTTGGATGAGAAGGTGCCTGTGATTTCAGACAAAATATAGATCCTGAAGTGGGTAATCTGCAGAGAGAAACTAATGCCTGCTTTAAAAAGGTACAATTTAGGCAACCCAACCTATTGACCTTCTAACTTTGGACTGCCAAGACTGCTTGCTCAGTACATCTGTTTTTCTATGTTTTTGCCTGTAATTATGTTGTCCTCTGCAGTTACGATCGTGGTTTATCCTACTTTAGAAATGTTATGTTTTGAGGTTAACTTTCCCAGGGGGTATGTTTCTTTCTTTCTTTTTTCCCTTTCTTCTTTTTGTCAAAGCAAACAAAACATAAAATCCCACTCGGGAAACAGAAGCCAGGAAGAAACCCATTAGAAAGAGTTAAAGCACCTTGCGCTGAGGGGACGCGTCTGTCAATGGGAAATACTGTATAATGTGGTTACTTGAAAATGGCAAATAGTCCTGCATCTTATTGAATGAAAAAGGACAAATGTCACAGAGCCTGATGGAAAAATAAAGATAAGGTTAGGGGTCATGTGACCCAGACGTGTCCCCTGCTGTCCACATGAAGGGCGGCTCTCCCCGCGTCTTGCTGCGATTCCTGCTTTTCGCTCTGTGTGGACAAAATGATGATTTATGGCTCCTGCCGTGGGGGTGGGTGGGTGAGTTTGCAGGCAATTTCTAATTCCCTGCTCCTGACTGTAAAGCAAAAATTCTTTTCATGTCTCACAAACAAGCTGTGATCATTGGATGGTGCCACTGTAAATATTATTTATAAAAATCACTTTGGGGACTGTTTATTCCTCATTAAAGTTCCAGTCTTGCTCCATTGAAATCGATAGGAATTTTGCCATTGACTTCAAGGAGGAAGGATGAGACTCTTTTATCTCCAGTATATTCTGATGTGTCACATCGCGGTGTTGGCGAATGCAAGGGGTAATAACTGGGAAGAGAGTGGCTTTGCACTGTTAAGACACAAATCATATTCCCAGGATGAAGCATCTCTCTGCAGTATCACATCAGGGAATGCTGTGCTCTTTGGGTTGTCCAGGGGCAGCATGCGGGCTGGCAGATGCAAATGGCCCTGGCCATCTTTGTCACCCTGCAAGGAAAGGCCAAAGGATGAAGTGAATTTGGTGGCTTTACATTGCTTAAGCTGGAGAGCATTTTCCTTCCAGCCAAATGGAAAGCAATCCAGTATGGATCAGGTGTTTAAAGTGGGATCTGACAGGAGACCAAAGCTTTGAATGGCAGCTCTAAATCTGAACTGTAAGTAAGTAAAGGTTTCCAGTACTAGGCCTGCATATGCCATCTTGCATTTCACTTAGCAATTGAGCAGTGTCCAAATGCTATTTATTGGAAACAGTGGACTTTTTCCACTGAAAAATATTTGTGGCGCTTTGGCTCTTCTGCATAACTTGAAGTTTGTTTGGTTTCGCCTCATCTGACTTTTAAAAATTTTTCTTGGAGACAAATTGAATTTTTAAAAATCAATTTGATTTAAACTGAAACAAATTATGTCTCTGTTCTTCAGCGAAGAAAAGGGAGACTTTTCCCATAGAGCTCATTTCACTAGTTTTTTAGTTTCACATTATTCTAAGTAAGGAAAATTTAATAATCTTAGAACTGTAGTAGTTTAAAAAGAATACATTCACTGAAAATACGAGCTACGTTTTTATTGGCCTTAGTATTAACATGTACCTAGTTCCTTCTTTTTTAGCATACAAGAGTAGAAGAGTAACATTTTGACCTTCTTCTTAATCATATGAGTGAAATTTTGGGGTTGAAGCGAGTTGCCAGGAAGTACTGTGGTCTATATTATGTTCTGAGTAAAAGCTGAATGTCCCTATCTTTAACCTACAGCAAGGCTTTAGGACAGATGAAGGCCATTTAAGGCTGCTTAGTGCTCCATTACTGTGTTGAAATCCTACTTAAGAATCAGTGGCTGTTTTGAACATTTAGCTCTGCAAAATGAATTTGGGATTAGTATTGTTTTTATTTTTAAATTCTGAAATGTATTTGTCAATCAAGCAATTTGAGGATTGATTCAACCAGATTGATGGAAACAATTGTACATTGATAGAAATGGTGTTTATTTAATAATGTCTACCACCACCAAAGGAAGATCTAGGACACGTTGTGAGTTTTAGCCCCTGCTCACACCAACTTGTATAGACATGAGTGTGTCTATTCGTGAGCACTGCCTGCAGGACTAGTACTTTTATGTGTAGGTGTGTTTGTAGGAGCCGTACCTTACTCACAAAACACCTCTAGGGTTTTTTTCCCGTGCAAATGTAGGACCAAACAAAGACTCTTTCTACAAGGCCAAATCCCCAGTGAGGAAGGGAACAGCAGAGACTCATAACTACTCCTGGTTCAGACCCGAAGAAGAGTGTGCTTCTTGCATCTGATTCAGTTGGTCTAATAGATGACAACCTGTCCTTACAAACTATGCTTTGCCTTACTATAGCCTTAGCCTATCATGATCACAGCCCTATAACTACTCTTTGATTCGCATAATCATAGTATTAATTGTACAACTAATTTACAGTTATTTTGCAAGCTGGAAATGATTCATTCCAACTGTTTGATTAGGACTTGCAAAATAGGCTGCAGTCGGAGAATTTCGGGATGCACTTGTGAATGGGTTGGCAGCCAGAAAAGCAGGGCTACAATCATCATAACCAAGTAGGTTACTCAAAGCTAGCTATTTCTGAACAAAAACCCACTTACAGCTACAGCTCATGCTACATTTCCTTTTTAAGGGATAGTTTTAGATGCAAATTCATTTACAGAGGTAGATGAGATGAAATGTGCAGCAGACACACCTGACTAACTCGCATTTTGTATCTCTAACACTCAAAAGTACAATGCTTATGGTAATGAATTTTATCTATTACAAGGGAAAACAATCACCTTTGATGACATTATAGAATAAACACATTTAACAGCATGCTGAATTGCTGAAGTATCATTTTCAACGACCTCATTAGTGTCACTTAATTAAAACTTCCTGCTCTTGACTTTGATGCTGGTGCAGGCAAAAACACAGAGGGAATTGAACAAACAACAAAAAAGGGAGGGGTATCTTCTAGTGATAAATAGCAGTAGTTGCTAATGAAACCAAATTATGTACCTTTTTCCTGCAACTCCGATAAAATAATATGAAACACACAGCAACTTTGCATCAAACAAATTAATCAGCCGTCAGCAGATTCGCCTGATAATAATCTCCTGCCCTTATTGATAATTTAAGAAAAAAAGTTGTTTTTTTCTGTACACAATCATTAGGTTGGTGATAATTAAAGCTTCAGCTTCAGAAATGCCATAATAACCATTAATTAGCAGGATGCTATTTTCAACATAATTTGCTAATTAGGGAGGGAGCTTATATAGTGTACCTTCCTAATTATGAAAGGGTCTTGCGCTGTAGACTCATGTGACTAGAGTGTAAATGAAACCATTATGGGGGTCCTGGCAAATTTTAATTATTTATTTTTAAAGTATATTTTATTCAGAAATATTTAGCCAATTTAAGCATGCGGAGTAACTGCATTCCCTCAAAATCCCTTTCCCTGCACTGGCACATTTTACCCATCAAATGCAAGATGCCAAGTATTTTGTTGGATAAACTCCACTAATTTCAATAAAATTAAGCTGGCAGAAAATTTAGCTCAATATATTTCCTTCAAGTGGTTAGAGGACAGAGGCCAAATATTGCATCGATTGCTGTGTTCTGATGTTCTAATTTCAGGGCAGAAATTGTGTACCTGCTGTTTGAGTAGGATAAATTTCTGTTTCTCTGTTGGACCCAGTTTTTAGTACAGGAGACAAAAAATACCCACCTTTTCTACCCCATCTAACTAGGGTGCTTCAGTGTCAGGTATAAGCTTTTTTTTAAAATTTTATTTTATTTTTTAAGAAATAAAACACAACATGTAGTCTGAAATAAAGCTTGATTAAATACATTCTTTAGAAAGAGAAATGCTAGAATATAGGGGAAAAAAAGGTACTAAGGTAAGAGGCAAAACACAATTTATAAAGATAAATTTTGTATCAAGCTCTGTATGCTGCAGTGTCCCACTGCCTTATAAAGTAAGCTACTTCATAGCCTTAACATTAAGCATACATTTAGTTTTGGGACCTAGTCTCATAAATGTATTATATACAGGTAATCTGTAGTTACATTTGTAATTATATATATTTTTTTCCCAGATATGTATGCATATACTTACAAATATATGCACCTAAAAGCAGACATGTATATAAACCATATACCTATGTGCACTTATAAGTATATATATAATTTTTTAATTTACCTTTACAACGATGCAAAACCAAAATGCCACTGTCATCCACAGATACATATTCTTGCTTCCTGAATTGTAATAGTTGATTTCTTTGAACTGTTTTACCTTGTTTCAAATACAACTATATTTCTCTTTCCCTTTAAAAGAAATGAAAACTTAATTCAATAATAAATGAGCTCCAGCTCGGCATAAGAGTCACTTAACTTAAATCTTTTTGTAGAGGTTCCCACTTAAGCAGCTTGAAAGACAGTAAATCACGTTGGGGAACGGACATCCCAGCTTCATTGCCACGCTGCAGAGCGCTGAATTAATGGCCACCTCTTTAGAATGTATGGATGTGCCTCCCAGCTGCCGGGCCTGACAGTGTTATAGCTCAATTAATGTGATTTTGATGTAATTGCAGATAGGGAACATAGCGCCTAAAAATTATATTTTGCCATAAGAATTATATTTTATCATCCAGATGTGGGGATGAATATGTTAAGTAATGGGGCTTCTATCTATTTTTATTTTCTGGTAACTTATTTAACAGAGAATTATGTGGTTTAGTTGCTGCCAGTTGCAAGTGCTCAAAGGTCTGCATGGGAAGCAAAACATTGTTATGGTTGCTTAGCCTGCTGGTGGTCAGTATGTCAACTGATTTTGTTCTCTTACGATGCAGTAGAGGTGCTGTAGGAATGTCTCCTTGGCTTAGAGCAAGCAGGTAGATATTGGAGGTGGTTTTGTCACAGATGCAAGCATTAGTTGCTGTGATTCTGCTGCATTCACTTGTTGACCACGAGGTTATGTGGGACAAAGCATTTTAGGCTGTGAGTCTTCTGGGGCAGAGGTTATCTTTTCTGTGCCCAGACAGGAAGGTTACAGGAAGTTACAGGGATAAGTGATAGCTGATTCCTGGATCGCCCTATTGCTCTGGAGGTAGAGAAAAGGTAAAGTGAGCTCATATTCACAGAAATCTGTACTTTCACACTTACTTGTGTATTTTATTTAAAACAACATACATAAACACATTCGTTTGCATTAAGGAGATGAAACAGAGCGTGTACATAACATAGGAACAGGTAAAAGCCATACCCAAATGGCAATCCTGAACTGGCAGGCTTTATAGGAGATTTTCAAAAGTCAATGATAGTAAAATTCAGGCTTCTCCCTTCAGGTAAGCTCTGAGCTGATCAGTAATGCTCGTGCCGCTTGGTGATGAAGGCTGTTTAAGATGCACATCACTTTCTCTGACCTCAGTAAAATAAATGCAAAGGTCTCCTTATCCTTTTATTGCAAAGTGAAAAAACATGGACTCAGACAGGTATGAAAAATAATGGAAGCTGACCCATTTGGTGTTTACCCCTTTTTAATAGTTTCTCTGCTATTTGACTGGTTAATTTGCTGTAATTTCAGACACTCTCATTAGCATTGTACTTCAGGGCAGTCCTGGTGCCTTGCTTGTCTATCAGCCACTGTTTGCTATAGTCAGAGTGTGGGGATTTGCACAGCACCTACAATTCGTTGTCAGTGACTGTTGAGACTGTAAATCCCCGTGCTCTGATCAGCCACTATGGTGTCTCATCTCCTATAGGCTTCAGGACTTTGATTTCTTGTGATGTCTACAGCAAATACGTTGAAAGGGCTGGCTTCTCATCCGCTTCAGCAAAGACAAATCCCCTGATATACCCTTGAAACACAATTTTCAAGGTACTTAAGCACCTAGTACTTTTAGAAGGCTTCGTTTTAGATAGGTTCTTGGTTTAATACAAGTAGAGCCTTATACAGTGTCTGATATTACACAGCTTTCATGGGAGATGGACCAAGGCTTCAGTCTTTCCTGTTTCTTGATATGACACAGTGGGAGCAGAGGAAAAAAGGATTTTGGGGAGAGAAAAAAAAGCACACAAGAGGAACATGATTATGAAACCTCAACAGTTGGCAGAGAGTCAAACTGTAAATCCCAAAGCCTCATTTCATATGTTTGCTTTTAAGCTGACTGGATTGCAACTTGACTAGATTCTTTTCCTATCTGAATAGGCCACAGTAAATTAACGTGGAGAAACCTTGTCCGCTAATATCCCGACTCCAGGGCAGTGTTAATGGATGGTGCCCAGTTTCCAATGCATTTATTAAGAGATTAACAATAATGTGGCAGTATTTTAGTTCATGTTCATGCCATTACCTCACGTTATCAGCCTTTGGCCTTGTGCTGTGAGGTCCCCTGAGGCCTCAGGGGCTGAACGTGGGTGAGGAAGCCCGTGAGTGACTCTGTGTGTGCCCACATTTGTAATCTTTTCTCTTGTCCAGAAAGGCGGCAAGACAGCACAGACCCCTCCGGCCCTCGCCGCCGCTGACGCCTGGCACTGGAGGGATGACAAAAATGAGGGTGTTTTGGGTTTTTTTTGCGGAGACCCGCTGTGCGCGGCGGCGGCCGCCAGGTGGCAGCGCAGTGCGGCCTCGCGCCGCGGCTGCCCCATTGGCCACGGGGACCGGAACCCTCCGCCGGGCCCGGCTGAGGCGCCATGTTGTAGGCGGCCCCCTCGTCTGCTGCCAGCTCTTTCCCCTCTCTTAGCACCCCTGCCTTTCCTTGGTTTTTTGGTCCGCCTCCCCCTTGTTTTTCTGCTGTTTAGTCCACTGAATGCAGCAATGCCCCGTACCACCAAGCAAGTGGGCCTTTTATGTTTTCAGGGCACCTGCTGGCCTCTCAGGTCCCTGAGCTCTATGAAGGAGGTGGCAGCGTCATGGCGGAGCTGGGGGGAACGGTGTGTGGTGCTATGGCGAAGGGAAAGAGGCGCACAGAAACACTAGGCGTAGGCCCTGTGCACGCGAGGCAGGGGCGAAAGAAGGTGTCTGGCACAGACAAAAGTGAGGGCAGGCAGCCAGCACGCCCCAGCGCGCCGTCACCTGCCTTGGATGGATATGTTCAAAAGTTAATTCATAAAATTCATCAGTTGGGTGAGCACAGCTGATGCAGATGGGAGGTATCAGGTATAAACCACAACAGCGGTGCGTTGCTATCGCTGAGTTTCAGGAGCTGGCTGGGTTGCATTTTAAAAAAAATATAAAATAAAAATCTGGAGAGCTTATACAGCTACTGTAAAATATGTCAAGTTTTCCTTGGCTACCGTGGGCTGTCCTGGCAAATGGGGATGGGTAACCAGGTAGAGATGCTCCTGCCAAGGTGCTGTTGTTACCTGAGAATTCACAGCTGGCCAGATCCATGGCTTTTGGGGCATGTTTTTGTTGGCCGAGCGCATGAAGTTGCTATGTTGGTACTGCAAGTTGGATCCAGCATGAGCTTTTTCACTGTGACTTTTACTCACTATTACGCTCCAACAACAGTAGAGAGGTTTCAAATTATGCTAACGCTTTGAGTAAATAACTTGATACTAGTAGAGTTTAGTAGTGTTAGCCATGGCCATAAGTCAAAGCAGGGCTTACAGCTTAAGGTTTGATACCCAGGCTGACCATGTTGTCCTCTTGCCTTCCTGTTTTTTTTAAATGTTAAAAAGTGGTGTGAGGATTTTTGCAATTTCACTTAGTTTAGCTTGATAAGATAGACCAAAGAGGAAGCAGTGCAAGAGGACTACATTTTATTATTAAGTGTAAGTTTGAGGATTAACTTGCATAGTCATTGCTGTGACAACAGCGACAACAACGAAAAAATCATTGTGTAATTGCCATTCCTTCTACTACAGACTATTTAAAATTGCAGGCTTGCTCAAATCTGGTTGGATTTTCTTCAGCCAGTTCTTTGGAGTGAGAAAAAAGCATGACATGTTTTAACCCAAGGCTGTTTTGGGACAGTTGTAACTCACTGAAAACACAGTTTCGCATGAGCGGTGTTTAAGCCTAGATCACACACAGTGCTTCCAGTTATATTGTGGGCTGTGTCAGATGAAATATTTAAACTGACAAAACCCAGAAATGGCCATTTCAAAAGTCTTCATTTCTTAGCTATTAGCAATTTGCATAGTATTACAGGAAAAAATATGACACCTATCATGAAAACAAAACTAGGTTGTCTCCTGAGACTTTGATACATTTCACGATTTACTCAGCTGCAAGTTTTCCTGGGACTTTTGTTAAGGGACATTGATGCTCCTATTTGTCATTGTTTGATAATATCAGTGATTATTATTACTCTTGTGTAGTATATACAAGGCCAAACTGAGGGTTACGTGTAGGTTTCCATAATACACTGAAAAGATGATCCATTTTTTGTAAAAAAAAGTGGTTTGAAGTGTTTTTTGACAGGGAACTGGATGAAAACTTGTTTTTTGGGGGAATTCCAGCAAAGAGTTGATTGTGACCTCTGATACTCTGTAGTGTCAAGGACAGATGGGAAGATGGTATGAATCAATATATGTCAACTGCACAGATGGTACAGTCATGCCGTGTCCATATCCTGATCTCCTATCCCTTTGAAACAGAAATTAATAATTCCTTCATTATAGGCAATAGCTGCCAGCCAGCTGAAAGATCAGACTGTGACTTAGGGTGAAATTCTCTGCAAGGTTTCTCTGCAACAAGGAAGCTTGACTGAATGTTTATTTTTTAAAAGTAAGCCTGGGATTGGTATTGACCTCTCTTTGGGCACAGAAGGACCCTAAATGAAAAAGGGCTGCAGGGCAGGCTGCTGCGTGGAATGTAAGGAATATAGCCCCAGCCACGGAGCACCAGTGCAGGGGGAGATTTGGGGCATGGAGGCCTGTGGGGTGGCAGAGCAGCCTCACCTCTGCCCCTCGAGAGCTTCTTGGGCCTGAGAAGTGTGGCTCTGCCCTGTGCCAAGCTGCTGGAGATCGTAGCTCATTTTCAATGCCCTGTATAAGGCGATAGCAACACATAGCTTTTGGAAATCTATGGAGATCTGGGAAACTTGGGACATTTGTCTGATAACCAGGTCCTCACTGGAAGATGCTAGTTTTGCTCTTGCAACTTTATCATGCTTTTCCTAGAACTGCTTTTGTAGACATGCAGTCACTTGAGAATTGCAGTTAATTACTATTTATGCCTGTCTGTTTTTAAAGCTTGTAATCCCTACAGCTATGGAGAAAAGCAACCAGCCAACCTAAAAAAAAAATAAATAATCAGAACTACTCTTTAGGCTTAAAAGAGCGGAGGACAACTAAGACAGCCCAGTTCCTAAAGTTTCAATTAGTCTTCTGACTTGAGTGCAGTCCAGCAATGGTGTCAGTTGTGGCACTGGATGACAGTATCTGTGAAGTAGAAGCCAAATGAATGGGCTGAGGTGGCTTCTTGCGTGCTCACGGAACTCTTGACGTGTAAGTTTTCTACGTTGCACTGTTCAGTGGGAGAGTACCAGTTTGTCCTTGTCTTTGCTTTTAGCAGCAGGCAAGGCCTGATATTAAAGGCCACAGTTTGAAGGAGAATGTGTAATATAATCAGCTACTGCAACCCACCAAAACGAGTATTGGCACGCCTGCACAGGCTTCACTGGTAATGATGAATTCAGTATTCACCACATGGACTAATTAATGCACTATAACATCTCCCAGTGCAATTTGCAAGTCACAGATTGCATTAGGTGATACAAATGACTCATTTGTGAACCTGAAGGATGACCTTTGGCAGGACTAACTTCTGACCTCAGAAATATTAAAGAAAGGTTATTTCACCTTGCCATTGTCTCCAAATGCCAAAATAGCCCAATTAAAAACCTTGACATGGAACCATAGGAGCAGATGCGAGTCCTAAAGGGCATTAATTATTTTCAGTGTCAGCTGGTTGTATAACTGAGGCCAAATGAGAGTTTGGAAAGCTATTAAGCCCCTGTCTTACATGGATTGGGTCTAAGGTTTGAATTGAAAATAGTGTGTGGTTTTCGTTTGGGTAAGATACACTGTGTATAAGGGCAGGTTGTCCCAGTGAGAGATGTGAGCTACCTTTCTATACAATAACAGTTAGATAATCTTTAAAAATGTACCCCTTCGGTAATAATAATCCATCACAGCTTCAATATTTATGAAATAATCATTAGTCATCATGCTGCGAGGTCGAAGTCCTGTGCATATGTTCAGCATTGTTTCCTTGTGTGCTGTTCTCACCCTCCCTCCCTGGCCACTGATCTTGTTGTGTGTGTGCTTTTTTCCAAATGCAGTGACAGATGAAGACATTGCACCAAAACTAAGTTCCCATATGGCTAATTTCTACATTTGTTTTAACAACACACAGATTTAAAACAAATGAAAACACAAAGACTTGAGTAATCTTGGCGTTCTTTCCAGTGCTCTGTAATTTCTTCCTCCAGGTGGGCTTTTATTGACACATACTGAAATGCCTTGATGTGTCTTAAAAAAGGAACTAGTCAGACCATAATTCACTCAAAGACTTTCATTTGTTTGGGGCAAAGCCTTGTATAACACTCACCCTGTTTCAACCTTCCCAACCTCAACAGTTTGAAAATGATTTATTTTCTTAGCAAACAATGAAGAAAAAAAATAAGGAGCACAAATAAATAAGTTTGTTGTTTACATCCATATCCAGAAGGGTTTATACCACTAAAATCTGGATTGGAGTTATTTTTTAAGTTATTTTCTGTTTCCTCTTGGCATGGTTGTTTCAGCATTAGTCACCAAGAAGGGCAAGTGATAATGGTTCTTAGATGCCGTAATTGGAATAAAATAAGAATAGATAAGTCCTATTTGATAGGGTGGTTGCTGATATCACCCAAGGGAAACACTTCCGGACTTCAGTTATTTTCCCAACAGATATTTTTTCTCACCTGCTGGGGATTGCTCTCTGCCATCATAATTCTGAACCTGTGCCAGGATAATATTATATTTATGCTTCCCATTCATGTGACAGAGAATTAAATAGAGGCATTTTTCTGTCCAACATGTTGGTATGTCCTTCAGCTGCCTCTCCAATGTGTTGCTAATTATTTAGTTGATGGTTCAGTCTTGCCCCACTACAGAACCTAGAACTGTATTAAATGAAACTGCTGTGTTTTGTGAATGAACGAAATAAGAGATCACGCTACAATTTTTGAGCTGGGCTTTAGCTGAAGTATTTCCTCATTAAGATGGGTCTTTACTGCTCTTATGAAATCATAAAGAACTCACCCTTGCTGTATGTAGTAAAAGATATATCAAACTCAGAATGGAAGACTTTCCCAATCCTTTTGGGTGGTTTTGTTCAGGTTACTTATCTAGATTATCCTGGTTCAACCTTCACGTATCCAAATGGGTAACGCTAGTTGATCTCCTGCTTTTAGAATGGTACATTTCTAGGGGAAGGGGAAGTATGGTCTTATGGTCTGGTCACAGGACTTCTTAACTTCACTGTTTGCATTGTATTATTAGTCTTGCTGTAGTCACATGGTGAGTTAGAGGCATCTTACTGCCTCGTTTATCGTGTTCCTGAGTTGGAATGATAATCTTCCCTTAGAGTTTCTAAAATGGTTGCTGGATTCTTAAAGGACATCTCTTCTTAAGAAGATTGGGGCAAATGTTTATGAAAGTTGGAAGATAGTGAAAAGGGGCATGATGGAGTTGCATGTAATTTTCCCATCCCTCTATAGAGTGAAGTCAGTGACATACATGTAACCTTTCTTATGTTTACATGCATGACTGATAATTTAGGGTTTTCTTATGCAAGTCTGCTGGTTTCTTACTAATTGCAAAGGATGCTTTTCTATAGCCACAGTGAAACCAGAAAGGGAAAAAAAAAAAAAAAAGTTTAAAAAGGCAGTGAAGGGAAGGGTAGAAACAGAGATACAAAAGAGTATAGCTTTGCTGAAGTAAGTTTGTTCCATGAACTGTGGAACTAATGAAACTAAAACCTGTTTTTCTACAGATTTGTATTGTTTCCTGTGCTCCTTTATCACAATAACTCCATTCATCATGTCTGCTTGTCACCATAATGCTCTTTGATCACGGACATAACCTTTATAGCCCTCGTTCCGATATTCTCACTACTTTCCTACGAACCTCAGTTCCGCTGCAAACATCCAGTCCTCTCCTGCCTTCCTTTGTAACTGTCCCTCAACTGTGCTCCTCATCCTCTGTGCTCCTGTCCAGTTGGGCTGTGCAAGGTGCACTCGCTGCTTGACTGGTTGAGTTGTACCTGTCTTTCCTTCCATGGGAGAACTTGCTTCTTTTTCTGCTAAGGCACGCATTTTCATGAAAATATCAAAACTTTACTTTTTCGAGACTTGCATAGGGGATGGACAAAGGGTTAAAACTATTAGGGGGAGGGACTCATGAGCAGACAATGTGATCTCACAGATCCTGGTTTCCTTAGGAAATGAGACTAAAAAAAAAAAAGGCCTGATTGCCTCAGGGTAAGAAGACAGGAAACTGGCCCACTGGCCAATTATGGCATTGTTTTCTTTGTAATGTGGTTTATTTGCCATACTCATGAGCACTGGACTAAGATCTGAGTGTTTGGGTATGTCTGATTCTGCTCGATGCTGTAGTAACTATCTTTTCTTGTTGAAACAGGCTAAAATGGCTACATGGGAATATAGGTCAGGGTTAGTAAAGTGAACTCATTTCTGGCTTTGCAAATTTTAATAATGTCTACCTATAACAACACCTGTGGTTTGGAGCATTTCAGTTCCTAAAAGCCTTTTCCAGATGCTTGTACTTTTGACAAATGTTACCTCCTGTGTTGAAATGTTCTGCATTAGACAAGATCTGAACATTATAAGAAAGTTTGATTAAAAAATGAGGTATTGTTCTTGAGTATGTGAACGCACTCATTTTACTCGAAGTTGTGGTCTTCCTGTAGGTAGTGCTGGTGGCTTGGTGATTGGGGTGTGTGAATCTGAATTTAGCAGTGATTTAATCTCTAGGTCGCAGAAGTGTCTTTCAGTGATTTGTTGAAAATCTGGTTTGAGTTCTCAGTGCTGTAATGGTTTAAAAACATACCTTGCTCATGCACGCTGGCTTTTGTTATACAATAGCAGGCTTTTACAAACGATCTCCCAGAATCCACTGGCACTGTGCCTGTGCTCAGGCGAAGGGTAGGCTCATTCAGCATGCAATTTCACCATTTTCAACTTGTGTTGTTTGCAAAATATAAAAGGCCGGATTGCATTGGATTCCATTTATACTGTGTGGGTGTATCCAGGATGTGCTCTATCAGGATGTTTGGAAAGAGATCATACTCTGAAGTTGCATTCAGAATTGTTCCATTAGCTGCGTGAGGGCGATACGGAATAATTGCATACAAAAAATGCCATCTACAATATACAAAATATGACATAGTTCCATAAGAGAGGTGAATGATGCATATGGAGTCAAACATGTTTTTAGAAGAATGTCTTTGTAAAAAGACAGACTGAGGGCAAAAGAAAAAAATACCCGTCTGATTTCGCCATATCCATTTTGTGGCAGGATAGTGTATCCAGCTGAACTTTCCATTCAAAACCTTAACTGATTTGGGAAACTTAATATCCTCAGACATTACCACAAATTTGATATTTTTACTAAGGTTCACCTGTATTACTCACATTTGGGCTCATTAGGTGGATGACAAGAATTGCAGCCTCTGTGTGCTGATGGGTGTACTGATATAAAATGCCATTATGGGCAACTTTTGCATTGGATTACATCCTCCCTGACCCCCGCAGTTAATGGAATTACAGAGGGAGTGGTGTATCAGCCCAGAGTTTTGGCCTACAGTCATCTTTCCCATTTGTGGCAGAGTGGCATTGATGTCAGTGAACACGTGGCTTGAGGGAAATGATGGCCTCAGAATTGGGGTTTTTCTTGGGTGTGTAGTGGCTGGTTTTTTTAAATTGCTTTTCTTATAAAACTGAAACTGATACATTAACATTCTCCTCCTTTCAATTAGCAAATGCACATTTAGAAAAAAAAATACTACGGGCCAATTCCACGGTAGATGATATGAAGAAAAAGGATGGAAAACCAGGTGTAGTGAGTGCCGTTTTTTAACCAATAGAAATATAGCATAAAATAGTGTCTGTGGTACATTATATAAACTGCGTTCCACCTGGCTTGCATTGTCCCTTTCTTACATTTATGGTGTGAACATTTTTTCCCTCTCTGGAAGCAGCTGGAAAGTGTAAATTTCAGGTTTAAGTAGGTGTGTGTTGTTGCCTGTGGATTTTTTTTTTTATTTTTTTTTCTCTGAGAGTGGTAATGGCGTGATTGCATTTTGGAGAAGGCTATCATGACCAAACTAGTACTTATCACCCGGCTGCACTGTCCCTTTAAATAAAGCATGCAGAGTTCACTTTCTGAAGTTCATTAGCTTGTGTTATCAATAATTTAGGATAATATTCCAGTGGTGCCTAAGTGCCTGGACCACCTTATTTTCCCTGTCAGCTTTCTCATACCCTAGCAGTCCAGTGAACTTGATAAGTGTCCCATCATCCTGTTAATCAAATTACTTATGAACCAAAATTGACAGTTTTCATTAATTATAAAGGATTATTCTAATTGCAATTCAAATTTATTCATTTAGAACAGACGGCATTCAGTAATATTTCAGGAAATTTGCATATTAAATGGAGAGGGTCGTCCATTAAGTATGGTAATGTATGCATATTTCCTTATTTTTAACTTCTGGGCCATATGCACTGCTGCTACTTCAGCAGGTGAAAAACCAGAACGTGCTTAATTTGTTCAACAAACACAGGGGCCATCGCACATCTTTTGGCACTAGCCACCATTGTCCTTCTTTCTCTTTATTCCTCCCTCTCTCACTCCCCAAATAACTTGTATCCTTCGAAGAAACTTTTGATAAGCCTGTTTTTAAATAAATAGATAAATTATTTTATTTTTTTTTTTAAACGGTAGGCACAGCTGGTTGGGGTTGATTGAAATGTTTTGCCATCGAAGCTGTGTTCATTAATTTCTTCAAGATGCTGAAGCAGGCATTAAGGATGCCTGCTGGAGTCCTTCCCAGTGTCATGTGGAACAGCGAGGGGGCTAATCGTCAGCCTTGTAACATCAACTGGTTACCCCCCTCGTGCGATATGAACCTTTCCCCTCCAGTGAAAAATGAACCTGTCTGAGACAAAAGCACAAACTATGCATGCAATGAGACAATGTCATTATTCAAACCTATATAAGGCTGTGCTCCCAGATCATTAAGAATCATATCTTCATGATATTAATAAGCACCTACCTTAAATCTGTTGCTAAAGTTACATGCAGGTATATTTATATCTGTCCCTTTATTGATGCTATTCTAGATTAGCAATATGAAAGCTAGTGCATAGGATGCTCACATGATTGACTTTCAAACTCTTAAACTGCTTCGGTACCTAATGTGAAAACTATCTTGTCATGCATCACATGATCCAGATAGCAATAGTTTAGTTAACATACCTAGAAATTATTGCCATCTTGTCTTAATGATTTTAGTAAAACATCTGTCAATTCATTCATCTTAAAATAACAAAACCAAAAAAACTTTTCTTGGAAAAAAAACATTGCTCATTTAACTTGTTTTTAAGCAGTTTTCTTTCATTTCCTAGAGTGAAATGAAAATCTTTGTTGTTTCTATTTGCAAATATTTTATTTTTGTTGGACTCATTTGCTTCAAGCTGTTTACATACCATCTGAAATAATTTTTTAAACTGTCATATTGGTTGAAAGTTACTCTAAATAGCAGTATGGAAATTTCGAGTGTGTTTTTTTGAGCAGAAAGTGAAATTCAAATGAATGGAATGTGTACTGCAAATGTTAATTATCCTGTGTTACCCTTCTTCTGCATTTCTTTTTGGAGTCAGGAAAAGCACCAGGTAGGAGTGCGTCTTGATCATGCGCATAAATGCGTTTCTAGGACAAAGTTTAAAGCACATGCTTAAGTACTTTGCTGCACTGGGATCACGGGCAGGAAATGAAAATAGTATTGAAAAACTATTAACTTTGATTTTCTACATGAACTCTGAAACTCACAAGGGGGTATATTGTCTTTGTAAGAGTTCTTTATTATTGGTGAGGTATCTGACAGAGGTGTTTTCAGGGGCAAAGGGGGTTGCTGGATAGAGAGAGACATGGAAAAAATGCTGCAACCCATTTGAGAGCCTGCAGGTAGCTTTTAAGTTACCAGTACAGTGTATGGGCTCCACTCCTTTTTTTTTTGGAGAAGTTGGCCATCCTGTATTGAAGTATTCTTCAATGCTGACCAGTTGCCCTGTGGCAGACTTGGGCTTCTTTAAAGAAACCTCAGATCTTGTTGCCACTACTGTGGTGGCCTGGAATTCCTGTCCGCAGGCAAGGAGGCATCTTCAGTTTTGGGATGAGACTTGCTGAGAAAGGGGGTGCTCTGAAACAAAGTGCCTTGAACTTAGGTGTAGGGGTTATTCTTCATATTATATACACAGCAAGTGCTTCACCATATGCAAAATCTATATACCATGTAATTTTTCCTCATTTTTTTGCAACTGTTGTGCATTCCTTGATAAAGGGCACATGTTCCCTGCACTCAGTCTGCTTACGTGTGGCAAGTTCACACAGTAGTTTACAGCATCCATGCAAAGCAACTTCATTGAGGATCAACAGTTCCAGGGTGTTGGTCCTTGTGAACTTAGACCTGTGCATGCACTGCTTATCTGCCCCAGACTCTCCAATTGCAACATTTACAGTCGTGGCCTTATCCACAGCTCCCTAAGCCAATTGCTCTTTCTGATCCATTTTGTCAGGCCTTATTTGCATTTCTTAAATGCACAAAGGAGATGGCATCAGCGTTGTGCAACTCTTAGCTCTGCTTGAGTTTGTGCTTGCTGGGTCCTTCTTGGGTGGTAATCCAATTTCCTGACTGTGCATGTGTGTGGAAATACCCAGACCAAAAAAAAAATAAAAAAATCTTTAGACTGGCATGATAAATTCCCTTCAGCCAAAAAAATCTTAAAAATGTAGCATATTTCTTCAAAGTTCTCAATTTATTTGAGCTGGAAATTGTTGAAAAACTCTATCCCTGGTTAGCATTTATGAAACTTCAACTGAATAGTCCTGGTTGTGGTATAGACAGTTGACTATGCTTTGCAAATAGCAGATCTGTTAAAAATATTCCCTTCTTTTCTGTTTGTATTCTGGTTTCACTCTTTGATATTTGCTAATGTATTCACAATTATTAGAACTTAATTTAATTGAAAGTCTGCAGGCTTGGGAAGCACATGATCTTAGCATTTGTCCCCTGGCTGCCAGTTTTTTCTGTGCATTTACGAGACATTTGTAAATTGTCCCTGGTCTTTACACTTTCCGGCCCAGAGGTGGATTACCATATTCACTCAGGAAAAAAAAAAATCAAAAAAAAAAATCATAGCTTGAATGTGCAGTTATCTCAAGGCAATATGGGCTTCTATTCTTGTGTTAGTTATATGCACTTTTCTTTTCATCCCATGCTTCTCTGTACATAGTGGTTTTTTTCTAATTAGTGTTGTGTGTATATAAAACTTCTGAAGCAGAAGGCGGGTATCCTGTAAAAGTGTAGCAGTATAAATGGAATGAATCAGGAAAATTTGGTATTTGGGGGAGTGACTTGGGCCAAACTTCTCGGAAATTTTTTTTAAGTTGTGTAATTTTTTGAAAAGCCAGGAGAGCATGTAACATTTGTTTATAATGGAAAGGGTTTTTTCAATTAGCTGTATTTAGGCAACCACAGTTTGCACCCCAGAACTTCCAGGATTTACATGCTATGCCACAAGCTGATTTAGACTTTTAATTAAAAGAGCAGATGTTTTTTGAAAGAAATATGTACCCCGTTGCTGCTGGATACGTTTTACAGAAGCCTTGCAACCAGGATGATATTTTATTCTGTACAACCCTATAAATACCAGAAATACTCTTGATACTCCACTTCTGATGCAGTAGACTTCTGCATTATGTATGTCCCTCTGTGCAGCCAGTGAGCAGACCATTCAGAAGAAGAGGAGCTGTGTCCATGCTTAGTGGTGCATATAAGTTACGGTATTAGCGGTGTGTCAGGAGAGGTACAAATTATGATAGGACTCCACGACTGTTCTGACATGCTGGAATTTTAGAAGAGCTCAGTAAGGTACAAAAACAATCTGTGGAGCTGGTGAAAATGTCTGCCTGTGCCTCGTTTTGTCTTAAGAATTACAGTGTCTCTGATTAATGTCTGAAGAAAACTCTTGCCTGCTCAGGTTTTGGTTTTCTATAAGTTATAAAAAGGGGCATAAAATGAACAGGTACTGAGAAAGCAAATTTGGATTCTCAAGTGAGGAGCAGGACCTTCTTCACACTCCTACACCCATGCACATGTTATATGCTAAGACCCAAGACCATTTGTTCTAAGAAATATTTAAAGATATGGGAAAATTACCAGGTATTGCTGAGATTAGTCAGAAAGTACATATTAATACATTTTTTATTATGAAAAGGAAATCATATTTAAATAAAATATATGGTTTTAAAAAAGTCATATCTGCCTCAGTGACTAGACATATATGTCTTTACTCTTCTAATTTCATCAAGGTAGCTCGAGCTCACAGGACTCTTTTGAGACCGGTGCAGCAGAGACAGCAAGAGTTTCTCCTTTTGCCTTTCCCTCCCTTCCTCTTCCCTTCTCTTCCTTTTCTCTCTTAATTTCTTTTTTTATTTCAAATTCTTTTTTTTTTGTTAATTATTAACAGGTGGGTTGTGTGTAAAACACACATCTGAGCAAAATGTGTGTGTGGATAATATTTTAAATCTTTAGTTACTGCGTTTCTGACAGCAAATGTTGTGCTTCTAATTCAGACCTAGAATCTATATATGGTTTTACGTCTTGCTGACATCAGTGTGTATGAAAGGTGGAGAAAAGATTATAGATACCCACATATGCGTGTGTGTGCGCTTACTACAAATATTCTGCCAAACAAAAGCTCTGTCTGTGGGATTTAAGTAGGAAAATCCTTGCTTACCTGTGTGGCAATCTGATTATTCCCTGAAGCTTTAGGTTGTTTGTACCTATTTTTAGCATGAAGCATCACAACTCATTTTACCTTTTCTAAAATCTTGGTTTAGGTTTTTGTGCTGTTTTGTGGGAAGTGCAGTATCTTGAAACACAGACATGTGTTGATGAAATGATTTTGCTGGCTATGTAAGCGTTGTAGAGAATTTCGGTGAAAAAGAGTCTTGTGGTAGAAGGTTACTAGATGGAGTCTCAGGAGAGTCCCTTGCTCCAGCATAGATTTCTAATGCATTTTTGGAGAAGCCATTTCACATCTCTGAGTTCTGACTCCTAATGCCCTGCTTGTAGGTTATGTATTTCTCCAACCTCTACCCAGCTATCTAGATTTTAAGTTTTTCAGCAAGAATTGTCGGTATTTGTGTTTTTGCATGACAGTGAGATTTGACTGTTGTTGCAGTGACTGTAGGTTCTCCTGTGTGCCCCTTACTGGTACCAACCCCAGCTGAAGTGCAGCAGCTGAGATTTGGACCACTGGGTGTTGCATTGGTGCAATGTAGCAGGTGATACATTAGAGGGCAAAACTTTTTGGGTACGTTCAACTGTTCAGTGTCATGTATGACAAGAAGCATCATGTTTCACTTTGTCGTTTGGTTTGCTGCTACTGATGAGTTTTCTTTCCTAATGTGGCATAATATTAATGTTTCTGCCTGACAACTTCCAAGCCTGGGGGTCAGAGCTCATGTTTCACCACACGAGACACCCAGCTATAAATCTTTTTAAATAATACAGAAGGCAAGATGGGGTCACTGCAGAAAAAGCCAGCCAGTCTGAACGAAGTGGCATTGATGCATGGAAGACAGCGTGTAGATTTGGTTGGCATTGGGTAGACACCGTTCAGAAATTTTTCTTACCTAAGGATTATATGCCTGTTTTTCTACTGAAAAATTCCTAGTCTTAATTCCAGTCTGTTACAAAGTTTATCAAGTCAGCTTGACTGTGCCCCTTTGTTACTATTATTTTTAGTGTTCAGAATACTGAAAGCATGATATAAGATATTCATGCACATATAATGGCCACTGTGTGCAATTGTGGTGAGCTGCTGGCAAGCAATTGGTTACTGGTAGCTGAAACTAAATGCATGAAATAGCTGTATGTTACAGGTTTTTTTAATAGAAAAATCCAAAGGGAAAATCTACATCCATTGCATTAGTAAATATGGTAGAAGCTAATCCCATACAGTGTCTGTAGATTTGAAACTGTCATAGGCTGGATCTTCTGTTTGTGCAGCTGTTTCAGGTTTTGAAAGATCTGTATTTTCTCACTTACCACTACCTGTATTTTTACTGCTTCTTATCTTTGCAAAATGGATGTAATGTACCTGTCCTTAATGTCATCTGAGCAGTACCTGGCAGGTTTTGCTACACTAGATGTTTGCTTACAGGATCTGCACAAGACCAGGGGGACCAAGTGAGGCATAAAACCACCAATGCACTTTTAATTTTATTTTTTTTTCGGACATTGGCTTTATGATTGTATGTTCTTCTAGTTAAATGGAAATCATTGGTTCCTCTTGTAGTTGCAATAACAATAACCATCTTTTTATAGCATTATTGCCATTATTTCATGGCATATTCCATATGTATGGAACACAATGATTCAAAACCAGAACGATGGTCTTTAATAGAAATTTGATGCTAAGGATGTCAAGAAGACTATCTGCCTTTTCTCCACCTCTGTTAAGGAAAGCTGTAGTACTTAGAACTAATGGCTGAGTTACGTGAGTTGTTCAGACAAATAGCAATGAAAAGTTTGTGGGATAAAACTGCCTTTTTAATGCCACCTCTTTACATGTGCTTTTGTACTCTCTGATTTTCTGCAAGTGACTGGGTGCACAAGTCAATCTTTCAAGCTCTCTCCAGCGGTGCCACATCTTCCCAGACAATACTCCAGGGAAAACGCCCTGCAGTATCAATTGTCTTTGTTGTTTAGATGACCATCAGCCCAGCCTGTGTCTTTTCCTGCTGAGAGCAACAGATGCCAGGTAGCTGGCACCTGTAAATATCTTTGTTGAAGAGAAAGAGAAATTCATTGACAGGAGGCAGCTTAGGAAGCTTATGAGGCAGCACTGTAGTAAGAACATGGTAGCTTGAAGGACAATGCTTGTTTTGTAAACGGTAAATGGGGAAATAAGATGGATCACAAAGATGAGAAAAGTAGACTGATAGCTAACAGCTTAAGTTAATTGTTACTGTAATGTGTTTTGGCTTGTCGATAAGGAGAACCTCTATTCTATCATCTTCAAGTGTGGCTAAGGAAAGTGTGACATCCTCATTTTGGATCAAATCAAGCAAGGAAAAAGGACTGTCAGGGTAAAGTACAGGAGAGGAGAATGGTAGACAGCACTCAGTAATTCTTGTGTGCTTGCTTTGCTGGCCTGGGACCTGAAAGAATATGACTCAGGCATCTACACAAAGTAGGTGCTATGGATAAAAGGGAATCAAAGCAATATATTTGTTCTAAAACTCTAAAGCACTAAGCTTTATTTTAATGTCTCTCTTCCCATCATTTCTTGCCTCTTCTTTTTCTTTTTAATGGGAGTTGATTGCCTCATCAGGAAAAAGCCCTACCAGGTTGTTGGTAGTTTGAGCCTTGAACCTGTAACGTTCTCCTGTGTGGAATTCTGTATTCCCCAACTGCATCGCAAAAAAACCCCGAGGTGGTGAGTCCTGAGCTGGTGCGTGACAGTGTGTTGGATGCAGTTTGCATGATGAGGGGACGTAGAACCCTCGCCTTTGCTTTGGGTTTTTGGTCTCTCCCTGGTTGATCTCTTACTTAGAATATCAGTCATAATACTTCCATGTGTAAAGAAAGTATTTGCATAATCTTTTTCATGAAAAACAACACTTGAAACCTAGGTATCTATTATTATGACCAGCTCTTGGTCTAATATATTTCTGAAGATGAAATGAGAAACTTTCATGAAAGCAGTTCCTTTCTCCCTTACCCTATTTACTCAAATTAATTAACATTATGACAATACCGTTTTCTGAGTACACACTTAATAACCTCTGGAGAATATATTACTCTAATATTATTTACTTACAAAGATCCATTTTGATAGGATTTTAAGTGCAAACACTCTTGCTTGTAATCAACAATTCCTGCTACTCCGAATTTTTGCATCTTCAACTAAAACATCTATTACACAGGCCACCTGTGGTGATAAGTGAATCTTGTCTGTGAAATTATTTTAAACACTCTCAATTCACTAAAAATGTGTATTTATGCTCTGCATTTGTAAGCTGCACACATCACTCCTCCCTCCCCCATACTTGGTTGCTCTGTAATATCAAATTACTCCTAAACCATTTGTGTATGAGATGTCTGCTTTAGAAAAAGAGGTACATAACTGGAGGTCGCCTTCTTGTGTTTCCTCTTCTCCATCTTTTTTTTTTCCTGCTCCTTTAGAGCACTTTATGTATTTTATAGTGCAGGTGGCAATGAACACCAGGCAGGTGTAGAGCTCCTAAGACATACGTTGTAGGTGGGGTAGTGAAGATCTCACTTAGGACTTATTCTGAAATGAAGCCTGAAAGAGCTCTCAACGGGTGGAAGTGGTCACTAGAGATGTGACTACTGAAAAGTAAAACACCAGAGTTTGCAATTATTTGAGCAAATCTGGATTCCATAGGTGTTAATACTGTGCATTTCTGCTGGTGGGAGAGGGAGTTTTTGCCAGAAGGTGCAGTCAGTGATTCTCCTTGGTTTTGCTGTGTTGGTGCTGTGGGAGTATGGCTCTACTTACTGTTAATCTCAAAATCATCTCTCTGAAATGAGCAGGCTCTGTGCTCACCTTGTGTCCTGACTTGCTGGAGCCAGATCTTGTTAGCTGGGCTCACAAGGTGAACGCTTTGCAGCAAGAGCTGTTGTCTGAGCTGAGAATTTTGGGTGGGAAAAGCTGATTGTTTCAGGAGTAAAGAAAAGAGGTTAGCAGAGAGATTCGCTTTCCTTTGTCACTGAGAACTTGCTGCACTCTTATCCCCAGCTGCTGAAAGTGCTTGATCCGTACATCCCTTCTGGTCTTGGAGTCCCATCTGTGTGCACTCTGGTGGTGGTGGGTGCATGCTGAAAGATGACAATTTGGGTGTGCAGGCAGCCCTGCAGAAGGCAGATGTGTGTGTGGCAGTGGCCTTGCCTGCTTCAGCACCAAGTGAAAAAAATGATTTTATAGTTGCTTAATAAAGCAGGAGACAAATGTTGCCCCTGTGCAAAGAGGCTGAATTACATACTTCGTGAACCAAATTAGTATCACAATGCTTTGCTTTGTTCAAGAGGTGATACGCATTTATGGGTCCATTTTTCAGCAAGATAAATATGACATACGCCAAGACTTCCCTGAAGTAAATATTGTAAATAATGAAGGACTCTGCCAAGGAATGCTGAGAAATTACTTAATCCTCACCCATTTATACTGTAATGCCAAAATGCCACTGACCGAATTGTAGAACAAACTGCCCATTTAATCAGCTCTCCCTGGTGCTACAGAACATGTTGTCTTCTTTTGTAATGATACTCAATTTCTAATGATATTCAGTATTCTTTCATTTAGTTATTAAGCCTTTGACTTTAAACATATATCCACACTGGACTATTTGATTCTGTTGCACTACTGCGTTATTTGTAGATGTTTCTTTGACTATGAGCTTTTTCGGGGTTAAAAATATGAATTATTTTACCCTTTACAAGCAACAACCTTTTATTAAAGGAGTAGTTGTACCTCAGATGTTTTTTTTCCTTATTTTTATTTCTGCTTTGTTAAATCCTTTTCTTCTTTCTCTGGCACCCAGGGCCTGCCAGCCTGGACAGAAATGATTAAAAGACTGTGTAAACATGTAGGATGGGATTTTCAAAAGTGTTCAATATTGGCCTAACTGGGGAGCCTTGCCATTGAACAGTTATGTGAATGCTGAGTGCTTTTGAAAATCCCACTCTTAAAGTATCAGTGTTTTAACAGAGAACCTCCTTTGACACGGTAGCTCATCACAGGGCACACTCTGCATGTGTGACATCTTTAGTTACTGACAGTCAAGCCTGTAACAATGAGACGTGGTCTTTGTTGGAACCCCACTGTGTTTTGCTTTTAAAATAGTCTAATAAGGGGATTGGAAAGCTGAATGTGGGGAACTTTAGATGGCAATTTGGGATTTAATCGGGAGAAGGGTGATTGCCTTTGGTTCCCAGACACTAACTTTTGTGGCTTGAGTTAAGCCTTTAGAGGTTGGGGAAAGACAGCCAACAGAAGGCAGTCAGCTCCTTTTAGGATTGGAGTATGAGCTCTGACCAGAATAGGAATAATTTGTGCTTCCCAGGAAGAGCTGTAATTTAAACTATGTCCAGAAAATCAGGAATACCTCGGAAAACTTTGCTCCTATGCAGTGGAAATGTTCTTATTGGTAAAGAGTTTGCCTGATCGAAGAGTTGGGGAATTTAATTTATAATCATATCAAACTATTAATGTAACCTCTATTTTTCAACTACGCAGTTCTTTTCTCAATGACATGAAAACATCTCATCATGCACTCATACAGCTCTGGAGAGGCCCAGTGCCAGATGACAAAGATAACTCAGTTCATGAAGGGTGATTTAGTCATAATATAATGGCTTTCAACCTGTGTGTGTGCCAGTGAGGACCACACACGAGCAAGAAAAAGATGTGCTTGCTTCTAGTATCTTGGGGTGTAAACAAATAGAAGTGATACGGAGGCTGGGAGTGCTATGATGGTATAAATCTATATATGGAACAGAAATGGGCTTAGTCATATCTCACAGATCAAGAAAAAAATCAGTCCTTCAGTACCCACAACTATAAAAAAAAAACCCCTGAATTTTGGGATGGGTTATCTTAGATGGGTTCTACTTCTGGATTTTGGAAAGGAAGGAAAGGCCCTTTGCAATACCAGCATGTGCTCAACTGAGGGCTCAATGCTTCTGTGAGAAGAATGGTGTTCTCAGCTTGGCATCTGATTTTTGAGATCCTCTCCTGTGAAGAGTGATTTATTTATTTACTTTATTAAATTTATTTTCTGGAGACTGAAGGAAATGAAAATAAGAACTTATGGTATACCAGCAGAATAAGTACTCTTTATAGATGCTGATGGTATGGAAATTTCCCTCTGAATTGTCTTATCTTCTGTTTGTAAACAGGGCTGAACATAGTTCTGTGCAAACACTGCACAGTAGGTGCCCTCTGACAACTTAGCAATTTTCCTAACCTAATGAATAAATGACTGTTCCACCTGGTATAATTCAGGAATGTAAGTTTTGTTTGTTATCATAGATAACAGGCTTGTACTGGAGAAAATATGATTAAATGTAGTCCTCTTCCTGGGAAAGCTTATAACTTAGCTCCCTGTTCCTACGTTGGGTTCCTTATGCAGATGCAGAAGACTTCCAATTTGGATGCAGTATCATGCTGCCAGGTCAGGGCCCAGGACTGGCCGGTGGAGGCCAGATGGAGGACCCAGTGCAAAGAGGGGAATTCTCTTGTCCCCTCAACTTTGTGATCTCACATTTTCATAAAAACTTGGTCTGGAGTCTGGAGGAATTGATCTTGGAAAAGTGAAGCAATGTGGTATTTCTTCTCTTCTGTTTCAGAAGCCATGCTTTGTTTAATGATAATATGGATGAGGGATGTTCCATGCACATCTCTGAAAAAAGGACAAACTGCACATGATTGAATCTGTACCTTTGGCATTCTGTATAACAACATTATTTCAATCAGTGCTGGTAGTTGCAATTGGATTTTCTTCTTTCCTGAAATGTCTGTAGCACCAAGGGTGGTAGGTTCTGTTCTAGTTCTGGATTGATAAGTAGGAGAAATTCTGTAAATGCTACACAGATGCAGGTGCTTTTATCTGCAGGGCAAGGATTAAGACCTCACAGTAAGCTGCAAAATTCCAGTGAATTTTGTATTGATATTATTTTCACAAGTGACCCGTTAAATACTTGTGTGATGTGGAGTACTTGCTTGTGTTAGAATATTTCTCTGATGCAGAATATCTGCCTGTGTTACTGGAAACGAACCCTACTTGATGTGTTGTGGTTTTGAGGCTGGTATCTCAGGCTTGACAATGAAATCTGTAGGCTTTGGTTTTTGTTGTCTCAGAGTGCATCAGTTGTACGACCTGGTTCCTGAAAATCAGTATACCTGGATGGCTTCTCTTGGGATGCAGTGAGGGGAGCAGGTCTCTGTGCCTTGCTGCTGGAAAGTGTCATGCACCACTATCCCAGGGACACCACTGATGATCTTTGCAGAGGGGTGGCTGAGGGCAAGTGTGTGGGGTAGAGCTGTTCTCCTAAATCAGAAAGCTGAGGTGCAGAATGTGCGCTGTGCCTATAGTAGCTTTGTTCCATGAATATAGAAATGACCATGGTATCAGTGGACTTGGATTTGCCTGAATTTCAGTGGAATCAACTAGAACCCAGGATATATTTAGATTTTTCTGAGAGCTTTCCTCAAAAAAAGACAGACTCTTCCGTTTGCAATGAAAAAATTCTTTTTTTTATTGCACACACAGATATAGAGAGACATGCTCAGTCACACACAGATTCTTAGAAACAGAGGCTAAGATAACTTTTCTGAATAATTTTGCTTCTTTCTTTCTTTCTCGCTGTACCTCTTAGGGAATTTGTAGCACTGTTTTGTTCCAACACAAAACCCAATAAATTAAACAAGCCCCCCTGAAAAGACAGAGACAACATAAAACATCTGTGCACTATTTTTCTGGAAATCCAAACGTGATCATCCAACATAAAATGCTAATAAGTTTCATAGCCATATTTTGGTCATTTTCCTAATTCTGCATCCAGATATCCTTGAGTCTATTTATAATGAACATCTTTTCATGGTTTTTTTTTTTTGTAGTGACGCATGCCTCCAATCACAGGAGATGTGTTAGCAGAACTCTGAAGGACACACAATGTCTGTAACATTTCTCAGATAATATTGTCATATACTTGGAGCAGCAGGCCCATTTTGAAACAGTAATTTGGTCCCTAAAGAGCTCTTTAGCCTCTGCCTTGCCTGCCCACCCTGGCCAAGCTGTCGAAGAGAGCAGCCCAAGATAGATGGTCGGGATTTGTATAGAGTAATTTAAAGCATCCTGCTTTTTTTTTCTACTTCATTTTCTTTCCTGGTGCAGAATTTACTTGGGAATATACTTTATCTGTGGCATTGTTTGCTTATACAGGCATATACAGCTCCTTGATTTTTTTATTTTGTCTTACTCTTACTAAAACCTTTATTAGAATGCAGATGAACCCTGACCTCAGCCAAGGATTAAGTGAACAGATTCTTTAAGTAATAAATCTAAAGGCATATTACAAGCAAGGAAAAGGGATTTCCCTTGTGTTTTTGGATTTATAAGTGCCAGAGGCTAAACAACTTACAAGGGCTCTAAGATTGCTCCTTTTTTCTAACCTGGGACATGTTCTAATATTGTGACATAGCGAAGAATTAAGCTGGCTTACTAAGTAGAAAACATGTAGAGTAATTGAAAATGCATCATACAGACAGGAATGCTCAATGCAACAATGTCCTGTTACAAAGATTACACTGATTTATAGGGGATGTCTTAACTCCTAATCCCAGGGACACAAGATCGCATCGACCATGTATTCTTTCATAAGCAGCAAAATAAAAAAGGTGGTTAATAATATATATGTTACAGGTTAAAAATGAGGGAGAGGGGGCTGGGCCAGCGTTGACTTTCATGTTAGAAGAATTTAACGGTGCCAATATTTTTGTTAGGTTTTTGTGTTTGTCTCATCGGTGAAGTGCAGCAATTTTGTGTTTCGTAGCTGAGAGAAGTAACCAAATGGAGCAAGAATGAATTAGGGCTAAATATTGTTTGGTATAAGCTGCTCTGAAGAGCTCAGAGAGGAAATGGCTGGGGGTGGGGGAGGGAGAAAAGGTCACATGGACCGTAGATGTAAAGCAGGGTGTGGAAACAGCTGGAGCCGAATCACCGTGTCTTGAAATTAAAAGAGAAGATGGTGAAAACAGTTATTTTCTTTTGACCATCCAAAGGGGAAGACTTCAGTGAGAACAATGGTACTGCTCTGCAGAGCTAACGTCACTGACAGTGACCTCACTGTAGACAAGTTCAAGGACCTCTTCTCCCCCATTAACCATATTCAAAATAATCACACATACTCCTTCCTGAGCCGTTCATTTTTTCCCAGCTGTTGGTTCCTGCTCTGGGTCTCTGATCAGTCTTTTATCTTCTCATTCAGTAACAGCTCTTCGAAGATCTGCTGGAAACTGGAGGAACCTTTTCTCTTCGGAGTCAATCCTCTTTCCTTTCCCTCCTGCTTCTTATTCTCCACTCTACTTTGGGTTGCTTCATCGAGTTCATATTTTCAGCTGCTTCAGCTCTGCCAAGAAAACACAAATCTGTTATTTCAGTGTTTTCTTCTCCTCCATGTTGAAATTTTATGCCTGCTGTGCCCCTTATGATTGTGCTTCCCAGGTTGCAGAATGCCCTCCTGTCACATTTGGGCAAATTTTCCTCAGTTACTGAGTCTAGTAGAAGTTTGGTTCTCAAATTGGTAGGGACAACTCATATCAGTGAGTGGAAAGGGATGCAGAGCTTATTGCTGGAGTTTGCCAGGAGTTTGAAACGAAAGTTTGTGGAAGTGTATAGTGTCCTAGTTAGCTCAGCAGTTAACTCAAAAACCTAAAGCGGGCATCATGACTGACAGAGTTGTTTATGTTTCACTGTTTGTCATTTGAAAAGAAGCTTCAGGTTTCATTTTACGCAGCTTCAAGCTGTCTGCTTTCCTACTTGTGGCCAGCTTTGCTGCATCTTCTCCTGGTACAAGCACTTTCTTCCTTTGCCAAAACCCCTGGCATATTGGGAATGGGAAATTTATGGACAGCCTAAAATACCTGGAACTTCAATGGCAAAGCAGATGACAGAAAACCTTTTGTGTTTCAAGTATTAAAATCCTTGCTGTGCTTTTAGTTTTATCTGTGATTTTTTGGTTGTGTTTTGTTTTTGTTGGTGCACAGATTCCCCTGCCCTCTCCGTACTTTGCTATGTCACACTAAAGCCTGATGTGAGAGGAAATTAGATTAGTTCCTGAGTGTTGACATTATGCAGAGGGTTTGAAGTGAAGGATATTTGGATGGTTGTATTGTCTGAAGACTGAATAGAGCGGCCATAGTGTGGCGGTTGAACTTGCATATATTTCGGAAGAAATGATAATTATAGAAGATGCAACACTTGGTAGCAGGAATTGGTGCACTGTGGTTTAATGCCTGCAAAAATATATGGCCCATTCAGGGAAGGTCCTGTGGGTTTTGTCCCCATCTTGTGGCTGTCCAGATAACACGTTTGTAAGTCCTAATCTTTTGAGTCAAGCTGAACAAGGTCCCACTGTTAGCTCTGAAGAGCCTGTCTCCAAGCCCTGCTGTCAGCTGAAGAGGAATTAGTTGTGCATGCTCTCCTGTAATCAATACACTAAGCATAAAAAAGGGCAATAGAAATGAGCAGGAGAATTCAAAAACTAGTGAGGAAACCTGAAGGCTGCAAAGTGGCAGCTGAGACTGCAGAATGAACTAGAGGGAAGTTTTAAAATTGTATAAGCACAGCTGGTAAAGGAACTTTCTACTTAGAAGAGCCTCTAGAGCCCCCAAAGCTCCCACAGTCAGAAATATGTGACATCCAAAAGAAGAAACTTTAAGGAGAAAGCATGGTACTCTGATAGATGACAAGAAATTTCTTGACAGAATAGCAAGAGGTTGCTATAAAGTATTGAAAGGCTTCTTTGCCTCTCACAGTTGACAAAATAAAATCCTGGAGAGATGCCATTGACTGATAGGCTTCTACTATACATACAGTCACAAGAAATAGTAAGACTTTTACAAGTCATGGAAAGAGTAAGTGAGGCTTTGGACAAGTCGGATTGTGTCCCTGAAGTCTAAAAGGTGAAAATTCTGTGCAGTTGCTCATTTATCACAATCCAGAAGAAGGAGCTCCAGGTGACTGCACCCTGCAAGCTGTGAAATCTGCAGCAGGGAAATGCTCACAACAGTCTTCACAGGAGGCAAAAAAAAAAAAGGAAGCCTAAGTTGGAGTCTGGAGAAAGAAGCAGAGGGACACATTAAGGGAAAGCTATCAATGTCACTACCAGACTCTGGAGCATGCCAAAGACCTGTAGCTCAGAGCTGGTACTTGGATGCTGTTCCCCATTTGCTCCAGGCGAGATGTTATCAGTGCCAAATTTATGCTTGGATAAATCTAGCCTCTCCTTTCTCCTTTGTACTGCATTGATGATGTCTAAGCCCAATACAGGTAGCATCTCTGTGGATGCTGTTGTTTCCCCACCTGATGAACTGTAGACTATGGGGGTCACTCACAAAGGCGTCGTTCATCCCCTCACCTGCCCTGGCTGTGTTGAATGTAAGGCAGCAACTAGAAGGTAATGAATGGATTTTAGTCTCTGTGTGGAGGGATCCAGTTCCAACAAAATAGTCAAAAGTATGTACAAAGTAGCAATTAAGAATGGAGATCTATCAAGAACTTTGTGTTCACAGAGGTGCAGTTTAATTAGCTGTTTGTGTAAGAAACTAATCTAAGAGTTGTGCATGGGATAGCTATTGACAACTTGGTCAGGAGCAAATAGCTAGACATTCTTCTCAGTAGCAGTACTTCAAGACAGAGTGGAATAACTCACAGTGACTCACAAACCTCATTATCTTGATCCATGATGCAAAACTGGGAGTAAGTGCGAGGCTGTCAAGGTGGAGAGGGGATCAAAGGGTATGAAAGGTTGGACCAGATGATCCTTAAGGTCCCTTCCAAACTGGTACTCTATGATTCTGTGGTTGAAATTCAAAGAGCACAAGCAAATAAAGGAGCATCATTTACTGTGTTACAGGAGGGAAATAAGAAGTAACCAAGTTTAGAAAAATCTCTTTCTTGATAAACTTTGGACTCCAGGGGCTACCAAACCACATTTTACAAGCACTTGTTTGCACCTACCCTTCACTCAGCATCTTTCTGTTTATTGGCAAGTGTGTAATGGCCATAATGTAAATTTTTGAATATTATAGTTGGGGTTTTTTCTTGTAAAAGTCTAGCAGTTAGAATCGAGTTTGAGAGAAGGGACCACATTTTAAGAATGTGGTCTGACGTGGTTAAAATGTCATTTTAAGAACTGATTTTATTCTCCTGATTCTTAGAAAATGAAATCTTACAGAAACAAGAGTTGTGTGAACAAAACATTTACCAAGGTGATTCTTCCAGCTTCTGCTTTTTCACTTCCCAGCATCCTAATCAGAAGAACACAAACAAGTGAAGGAAGTAGGTATCTTGGCGGGGGGACGGGGACAGGGACGGGACACAGGAGGTGCAGGATTCAGGATTATGGAATGATTCATATATGAGAAGAGATTGTAGAGACCAGGAATCCGTAGGATGTAAAAGAGATGAGTGAAGGAAGGTATGATCAAGACTATGAAATTATGAAAGGGAATATGGAATGAGTCTTCACAATTCCCAATACAAGGAGTAAAAATTTCCCTGTTAAATGATCAGATAGCAGGTTTAACACAAACAGAGGAAGTACTTTTTCACACAATGCATAATTAAATTGTGGAACCCATTGCAACAGGATGTTGTGGAGGTCAAAACTGTAAATGAGTTCAAAGAGAGACAAGTTCAAGGAGGATGGATCTGACAAAGCCTATTAAATATGAGGGCTCAGATACAATCTCTGGGCTCAGAGGGCCCTGAAACTTTCATTGCTGAAAGCTGACAGAGTGCAGTTGGAAACACTGTCCGTGTTCCTATTTTCTCCATTTACGTAGCTAGTATTGGCCACTGCTGAGACAGATACTTGGCTCAGTGTTTGCCTTTATGGAAGACATTATGTTTGTAGGTATTATACTTTGGCGGACTTCAAAAAAATCCCTGCTTTTGGAGAGAGTTTGTTCCAGATCTGAAATCCTTTTTGTCTCCTTGGGACCTTGAATCTGTCAGATTGGGTGTGTGACAACCCAAGGTGCTCTCACACTAGCTCCCTCCAGAATAGCAATTGAATATAAAATTGGAAGATTTTAAAGTACAGAAATACTAGTTGTTCTCTATTTGCAGTCTTGTATGATGGTGAGTAAAGGGTTCACTTTGCAGTTTATATATTTTCTGGTTTTTCCAACACCATATGAAACCCAGAAATGAACCTCCTCTAAAAAATGGTGTGATGAAATCCTCACAAAAATCACATGGAAACAGAGGTAAAATAGCTATCGTTGTAAGAATTTCGATAGTGCTAGTCAGCATTAGAAGCAATGGGTAAGTGTTGGAGAACAAATGGGGAGACAGGACAGGCTCAAATTACCCTTCCTAAGTCAGCTAATGAAAACTGTTCAGTATCTGTGAACTATTCCCTTGAGGAGATGGGCAAAATGCACAGTGTCCCAGTCGGGATTGGATAGGGGTGCATAAATAAATAGATATATGTAGTTAATACTTATTTGTGAAGTAGCATATAATGGCTTTAGCAAAAATCAGGGTGCTAAATAACACTTTCTATACGCAGTAGAAACTAGTCCCTGTTCTCAGACATCCTCACCATCCCCAAGTAGTCAAAGACAGGCAACAGCGGGGAAGAAGAGAACAGAGAGAGGCACAACCGGATAAAGTGATTAGCCCAAACTCACACAACAGATCAGTGGCAACGCCAAAAAACAAGCCCAGGGTTTCTGGGGCACAGCTGATGGGATCATATGCTGCACAAATCCATTACAGAGAGATGTAGTAGCTTTATGGTCTGAGCTGTAAGTTCAATGTTCATCCACACCAAAAATATAATGTATGGAGAGTCAAGTGTATTTTAAGAGTTGTTCCTTTATTCTTACAGCAACTGGAAAGGATGGCAACCCACCCTGAAATAGTAACTATCAATATATGATGCCCTTTGCAGCTCTCCTTCCTGATCAAATAAATAATTTGTAAGGTTTTGATGACAAAAGGATGTATCCTCTGCTCAGCTATCACCTGCCAGCACTACTGTGTGCAATCTGATTTAGAGATTTAAGCATAGAAATCATCCTTTCTGCTGTTTCCCCTGGAAACAGGGAGCCCAGCGGAGAGGTTAATCATTTGGGTTTGCAATTCATAGTCGGCAAAAACCAAAATAATTCCCTGTCTTCTGACTTTTGAAACATGCTGCTAAACTTTAAACTTTCAAAGGCAGTGTTGTTGTTTGGTCCCTGATACTGTTCAGAAGCAAGTAATTGTAGACAATAGTATATGCCCAGAAGAGTGTGCATTAAATATAGTGAAGCTCCCTTTGCTGTGGTACAGTCATGTATGAGAAGGAGGAGAAATGATCTGTACTTGGGTTTGTGGTATGTTCTGTATAGCAATAGCCGTGCCCTGACACACCAGCTTCCCAGTATAGGGAATATATCCCATTGTAAGTGATTTCATTGTGGGTGGAGAGTGAGCTGGGAACTGAGGCATCTTGCTCCAGAAATAGGTCTTAGGTATGTGGAGCCCTTAGAGGAGAGGAGCATCTGATAGCCCAGAGCCCCCATAGTGCGGGCTGCTGTCAGCATTTTGTGTGCAGTGTGTGTAGGTTCAGCAATCCTGTTTGCAGGAACATGGAGAATCTGGACTGTGCAGTGTCATCACGCTGCACCCACCCAACTCACTGCAGTGCTCTGATTGGAAAGGGTTTTCTGTCTGTGAGGGTGAAATGAGAAGAGGGGAAGAAAGGGAACAAGGGAAGGAGATGGGAGGCTGGGGAGGAAACTGAAGTGGTGGGTGGCAGAGGTGGTTACCTTCTAACCATATGAACTAGAGCTGAAGCTCAAACTACTGTAGGAGGTGGGTTGCACGTTCTTCATTGAGAATAACCACCTATACCCTGCACACCATGCAGAGAGTATATTCTTCAAATCTAAGGCTAGTAACTTTTCTTTCTCTCTCCACTTTTCTGCCAACCTATTGCAACATATGCTGTGTATGAACTTGCCATATTCGGGCATGAGGATGAAGACACAGCTTTAGTTCAACTTCTATATGCCTTGGTTGTGTGGGATTAAGTAAAGTCTGTCATGAAGTAATAGGTGCTGCGTGCTACATTTTCAGCTAGTTGAAAAAGCTCTTTAAAAATTTTTTAAAACAATGATAAAAGCAGAGGGTTAAAAAAAAAAAAAGGGGGTGGGGGATGGAAGCAAAGCCTTCTACTTACATCTTGACCGTTGGGGTCAAAACGCAGTAGGCTGAACTGGAGACATTATAATTTCCACTATTAGGCATCTGAGGGAGCCATGACTATAAACACATTTTCCTGGGCTTTCAGTAGCGTTCAAATATATTGTAATGTTTCCTGCAGGAAAATAGGGGTAATTGCTGTCACTGTACTCTGGGGGCTAACACTCTCAAAAGATATAACTAGTCACTGCAGAGGGGTTGTACCTGAAATGAATTTGACCCATAATGTATTGCAAAAATACTATATGTATCTTGGGATCTCAGCACTCTGCATGCTTTGGAGGTTGGTCAATTAAAAGGGTATAATTTAGGGTCTTCAAGAAAGTCTTTGGGAATAGGGAAGTCTGAATATGGTAATAAAAATCCATAGGGGTATTTTCACTGTGTCTATGTGTATTTGTATCTCTAGTCTTTGTATAGATAAAAACATACTATGCCATTTGTGTGAGGTGTCTAAAAGTTAGATAAAAATATGCACATAAATAGTGTGTGCACAAACATGCACACGCATAAAGAATATACGTGTGCACACGTGCAAACATGCACACCCCGCCCCCCACACCTCTGTGTTAATGAGCTTTTCCTCTGGAGAGGACAAGTCGAAAGGAGCCAGTCCTTCCAGCCAAAAAAATCAATTGCTTCTTCATGAATTATTGAGATGTTTGCCATCAGTTTCTTTACAAAAAAAAAAAAAAGTCATTGTTCGATGTTTCCTCCCCCAGCACACTCTTTGCTTTTACCTTGTGATATCATGACATGAAGACGCAAATTCTTACATATAAAAGTTTTCATTCTTCTAATGACATGTATATTGCAGTATTTGAATATCTTTTTCTCCTCTCCGGTGTTAGCTGTATTTGTGAACATAGACACTTTTCACATACAGCAACTGTCATCCTTTTCCTAGCACTAAGCTAGGGAAGGGACACTGCAAGGAAAAAAAATTCATAGCAAAAATACTAATATTTCTTCTGCTGCCAAGTGCAGTATTGATGTACTGATGCTCAGAAACTGAATCAAGGCTCTTACACTGAACTGCGAGACACCACTAAACGAACGCTTTTGCCTCTTGTGTAAATAGATAGATTAATGACGTTAAGTGAAAGCCAAGCCTGCTGAAATGTTAGCTTCCTTATGGTGCTTTGAATTTCCCTTATTTTTGATAAATGAACCAATCTGACAATAAAATCCTTGCACAGTAGGTTAATAATGTCATAGCTGTACTGTGAAATAGTAATGTTTGTACTATCTCTTTGCAAACAATAATCCTTTGAAGCCTGATGAATCTATTTTCAACCAACTTGTCTGTTCGCCAATACACTGAGCTTCCTCTTTGAAAATACAGCTTAGAAGATATTTAAAACCTGGGAGACAATAGGCTAAGGAAGAGGGACAGTGGTTTAAAAGGCAGAAGTCGGATGAATACTCCTCTTTTCCGCTTCACTTTCTTCTCGGTGTCTCCTTTAATAGCTTTGTAGGCATTTTAAAAAAGGTTTCCATGCTACTTTTTCTAGCCACAGACTACTGCCCGGTTTGTTTGCTGCAACATTCAGTTATCACTTACAAAAGTAGCTTTTCCCCTCAATCACTTTTGAAGAGAACTGGAAAAGCAGTGGCTGAATGTAATCAGAAACTTTGCTTGCTAAATCAGATTTCGAAATTGAGATGTCTTTGGAGGGAGGCTTTCTCGTGGTGACATTGTTTTTGTTCTTGTATTCTGGGAGGAGCTCTTATTTGTATTTATATGTAGTTGATCATATTTATATATCAACAAGAATATCTGGACACAGTGAACTAATTTCCCAGCAGGAGTTTGTGTTGCAACTTTGCAAGAGACTTCAAATGTGGACACATCTGAATTCAGCTGGCTTTGTATACTTGCTAATAGGGAGATTTAGGAGGTAAAAAGAAACTGCAGAGGCTGTGAGAACAAGCAGTCCTTACACAAGTCAGTCAAGTAAAATAGGGAGCGAGGTGTGCAGGCAGCAGCACATCCTCTGCCTGGAGAATATTTGTCAGTGTTGATATTCAGCGTGAGAAGCCCTTGGCGCTTCCCTGAGCAAACGGAGGTGTCAGAATCAGTCCTGAAAACCTCTGTCACCTGACCTTGCAGAGGTCTAACGCTTCTCATTGCACACAAACGCAGACCTGTATTCCATAGTGGCCAGCTTTTTCCATTTAAGAGAGGACTGCTAGCAGGGAGGGGATCATAGGAAAGAAACAGCGTGATTGTGGGGCAGGGCACTGAGGTCTGTCCTTAAACATCCTAGGCCTGTGTGTCTTCTGCTTACAGACCTTTCCCTCATCCTCTCTGCTATCTCCTGAAAGATCAGCTTCCTAATGACTTGTATGAGTGAAGGTGGTGCTCCCCAAACAAGTAGAAAGAGCACCCCGCACTACAGGTGATCAACCACATTGGTGAAATTTGGCACTGAACCTCTCAGCAGAGACAGGTGGACCTCTCGAGGTGGTCTGTTGGCAAACAAAAAGACCAACTTGATAGCAGCAAATAATTCTGTTGTCTCCAGTGCTTGTAAGTGCATCAGGATGAGAGCAGCAGTGGATTTGGTGCTGTAAGGGGCATAATGGACTGGCAGCAATTGGGAGAGGAAAGGAATTGTGAAAAACCAAAGTCTCCCATCAAATGGTTAGCAAAGGGCCAATTGTTCTATTTACAAGAGCTCTCCTGCCTGGAGGAGAGGCGAAAAAAAAAAAAGTATCAAGACAAGCATTTCCTCCCTGTAATGATAAGGAGCTGTTGCCTGCAGCGTTCAGACTACACGGTTTCACAGATGTTTAAAAAAAAACACCAGCCGACAGCCTCTCTCTACCTTAACTATAGCAGCAGCACAATTGTCTGTCAGTCTTTGTACAAAGCAGAGTGGAAATATTGCCCTCCTGTTTCTTTAAGTCCCAGGGACTTAGTAAAATTAACACTAAATGTTTTAAAAGAAACCCTATCAAAAATCACTGATGATTTCAAGTTATTATTGAGCATGGGTGTCTGAGTAGCTTGGGGCAGTGCACATAAACTTGACAAACAGGGTACTTTAGTGCTGCCTGCCCAGATCCACATAATAGGGCAATGAAGCTTTTATTCATTCAAAGAAAGGTTGAGTTTGATTGGCAGGTCAGCCTGCCTGAACACCACAGTCTCTTTTCCCTAACACTTCACTGCTATCAATTACAGTTTTGAATGTGAATTGTTTCTAATGTAAAATAATGCCAACCTCTGCCTCTAACCTCAGGCCAGAAAGCTCTCTTGTGTTTTTTTTTTATTCATATTCACTGACTGCCTGAGGACTCGGTTTCTGCTTTGTGTTTTCTCAGTCTCTCACCAAAGTGCTGCCTTCAGATTGAAGCACAGCACATTATTTTCATTGTATTAATGATATCATTGGTGAGCAAAATTAAATAGAGTGATATTACACCCCCCGCCCCACCTTCAGTTGCCACAGGAGTACTGCTCGGTTTTGTAAACATGCAGGTTCAGAGACATAATTCATAATAAAGTTATAATCCATTACAAGCAAGCATGACTCTGAAATTGCTTGATTTTTATCTGGCAGTTGACTTAAATCTGTTTGCAGAACTTGCCCGATTGAAGAGAATGCAGATCTTATTTAAATCAGGTGATTTGGTTCAGCTGCCATCTGTTGGCCAGTTCATTATTATGATTCTGCGGTTACAGTAGTTACCTGTCTTCGTTTATTTCAGTAAAACAGAAATTGCATTTAGTAAATAGTGGGGGTGTTATGTAATGTCTCTTACCCCAGGGAACTGGTTTTATGTGTGCGCACATATACTATTAACACAAAATCTCCTTTCTATGCTAGATGGCCATTTATGCTGCAAGATGCATTTTCTGTTGCTTTGTAACAATCCTCAAAAATTAGTTGCTTTGCTGACATATAAAAATGCTACGTGTGTTGCATTGTGGTAGGTGGAAAGGCCCTACAGGATGGCATTTTTGAATGGGGTCACAGAGTGGGACCACGTGGGTTTAGGACCCTCTGAATGGTGGAGTCTCTCCTAGAGAGATTGTAGTATCAGTTGCTGTTATTTTTTTTCTGCTCCTCCAGACGGTCCATATCCCCTCAGTGAAGACATAACTGTGTCCATTTATCCCATTTCACAAAAGCTTCTATTCCAACTGAATTTTCATTTCCCCATTGTTTACCTGATTTTCATCAGCATTTTTCCCCCTCTTGTGTTTGTGGCTCGTCTCTCCTGCTCCATTATGGAATCCATATAACACTGTGTGCACTCTGCCTCCAGTGACATCACTTCAGGCTTTCTCCCATCACATCCATTAATATCTTGATAGGGATATACAGGAAAGACCTACCTTTGCTCTTTCATCTCTCTTGAGACAGCCACTCTGCAGAGTAACCTAGAAACAAGCCATCCCTTTCGGATGCAATTGCTTACAAAAATACCAGTTTCAGGATGGAACACTGCTTTCCGTAATAGCTTTTTTTAACCGAGTACATTCAAACATGGTTTTAACAAATATTTAATACTATGATGTGATATTTTACTTGCAGTTTGTGGTGGAAAAGGGTCTCTTGCTTTAGAAAAATACGTGGATGAAAATGTTATATGATACTTTGTATGACATAGCTGGAGACACCTCCTGCTCCTGGCGGTTTTATGTTTTCCTTGTGGGCTCTTTCCTGCTATCTGAGATTTCTGCATTAGCTTCAAGGATAGGGTGGTCTGAGAGCTTGAAACAGGAAAACCTGAAGTCTGGGGGTTTTTTTCCTGTTATCAAGTTTCACTTGACCGTGGTATACATCACAGTGGCCAGCAGGATGTCTGAGGAAATTACAGATTTCCCACCATATTGTGTACTTCTATCATGCCTTATATAAGGTGATTTTGATATTCTAGGTACAATTTCTAGTTTTTCACAACACATTGGTTTTTATTTTGACTTAAGATGAAAATAAATTTCAAAATTTCAGGCTTCTAAGTCAAACAAAAATGATGAATTTTTATTTTTTTTCCTGTTATCAAATTTCACTTGACCGTGGTATACATCACAGTGGCCAGCAGGATGTCTGAGGAAATTACAGATTTCCCACCATATTGTGTACTTCTATCATGCCTCATATAAGGTGATTTTGATATTCTAGGTACAATTTCTAGTTTTTCACAACACATTGGTTTTTATTTTGACTTAAGATGAAAATAAATTTCAAAATTTCAGGCTTCTAAGTCAAACAAAAATGATGAATTTTAAATATTTTGACATTCAGAAAAGCTCAGAGCCTGTTAGCATATTCCTGGTTCATTGGTAAATTTTACACCCCCTTTGCAGTTTGGGCAGTGGGGATAAAGTGGCACAAGGTGCGATTTCTGTGTTACACCAGTTTTAGAGCAGAGTAACTCCATATTTTGTGTAGGGAATTCCTGATTTACAGGCTCAGGCTGACAGACCACTTTCACAGCAAATACGTTATATAGTTTTGGTGCAAATAAATGTGTGCCTTGCTCTGCTCCTCAGTAACTGCCTTGTGAGGCTCAGACCTTTGGAGTCTGAATTCGGAGTGTGTGAGAAGGAAGCTATGAGAGATGCCACCTACTCCAACTCGTCCTCCACTTTCCAAACAAACATATGGCACAAACACATTGTAAATAAAGATGACTTCAGACACAGCTCTTTTCATGGGTGAATGAGTTACATTGGGCGTTTTACTGGCAAGCGAAACATTGCTTGGATTCCACATTTGAATACTTGATCTGTTAGCATTGCTGGATACTTTCGTTCCCGTGTATTGATTTAAAGTCTCTACTGCAAACAAGCAGTCAGCTCACTGCAAGGCAGCGTTTGTGGGAAATGCTGATGCACAGCTCGTGGCTGGCAGAGTCTGCCTTTGCTTTACTTGGGTACTGCAGCAGCAGGGTTATGTTCTCTCCTGTGCGGCTCCGGGACTGTTTATGTACCATCTCACTCTGCCTAACAGACACCAGAAACCATTATTTCTGCTGCAGGCAATGGCAATTTGGCAATGCCTGTGCTCTCGTTGCTGTAATAAAGCATTGGCATTATCTGGCATTATGAGGAGGATCATGTTTACCTTCGCTGGAGTATGAAGTGGTTAAGGCTGTAATTCAAGAAAGCAATTGAGCATTTAATGTAAATCCATCATTGTTCTGCACATACTGAAGCATGTGTTAAACTTTGACTTTAATGGGACTTGACCAAGTGTTTGAAGGTCTGTATGTATTTAAGATCAGCTGATACCATGCAGAGTGTTTAGCTGGACTTTATGCACGATACAGATAAACAAAGGTTTAGTATCAGATGAAAGACGTCCTGTAATAAGAAAGTTTTTTGGCAGATCGGTCTTTTGACTTTTGTTTTCCTGAAGTCTGTTGCAATTCATAGTGCATACTTCTTTTCTTTTGGAAGGAACACACAAAGAATTGAATAATTTAGCTTATAATTTTACGAGGCACCAATATTTTTGAACAGTCAGCAGAATCCTTCCTCAGTTGTTTGGAAGCTTAAGGGGTTTAGAAAGTTCTTCCTTAGAGATAAATAAGCTGTCAATTCATGATGAAGAAAATCAAACTTGTACTGTTGATTTTGGCTGTGGTATTTGCAAAAGTATGAGAGAAATTTTTGCAGTCGTAGAGCACTCCATGTGTTAGCATTTAACTTTCCAATGCCACATTGTGCCTCTGATAGCATTTCTAAAAGGTAAACAGAAATGTCAAAATAATGAAAATAAAAGATTAACCACTTTTTTTGTTGTTGTTAGTTAGAAATAAAATCTATATTGCAAATTAATAGAAAGCCAGATCAAGTTCCAAAAGCTGCTTATTGTACCAGTTGCCTGGGTTTTTTTATCCCTTCTTCTGAAGGGCTTTTTCAGACTTCACCAGATTTAGATTGTGAAATGTCTAAACAGAGGTTCTAAACAGAAACCTGGGAGGTATAGAAAGTATGCCAAGAGCAAATTAGTTTACTTAGTTCATGACTTTAATACACCCTTGCAATTAGCAGAGTATTTCCTTTGGACTTGCGGTCTCAAGGTATGTGTTTCTGTTCGTGATTTTTTTTTTTATTTGCTGCCTTTAAATGAGAAAAAAACAAACTCCACAGTTCTGCTTTGCTGGATCCATATGTACCAGGAGTTTGATCGTGGTCAGGTTACAGTTTGACTCACAACTCAGCATCTCCAAATGCACTGGCAGGTGAGAGAAAAGAGGCTGAGTTAGGAGGTGGTTGCAAACAAAGCAGAATTAGGCTATGATGCCGGTTTGTGAAACCTCTCCCCCAGTACGCCAGTGTCACTGAGGGATGTGTTGTTTTCCAGGTTCTTCTGCTGGAGAAAATACATCTATTTGCTGAGTAAGATATTATCATTGCGATAAAAGATGCTGAAGGCGCTGATCCCTTTAGAGGCTGCATCTTCCCCTGCAGATATCCTAAACCATTCCAGCTCCCAGATGCTTTGTGCCTCTGCAATCTCCCCACTTCCTTCAACTAACTTCACTTCTCAGTGCCAAACCTTCTAGAAACAGCTTCAGTTCAAACTGTATCTTCCAGAGCTGCCTATATGCTCCTCTTTTCCCTCGGTGGAAAACAACTGCAATCCACCTCGTAGCTGCCAAATTGGCACCCACAATTGCAGTATCTTGACCCAGTATGACACAACCCCTCTCCCTCAGATACCAAACCTGCCCACAAACCCCCCACAATGGCAGCTTGACCCTGGCTGACACAATTGCCCCTTGTGTTTGCCAAACCCACAAAATTATAGGGGTCGTGCAGGAAAAGGCAGTGAGATGGGTGAGTTCGTGCTCTCTGCGCTGTCTGTGACACTGTGACCCTATTCATGGGCACATCCTTGCAGGAGAACTCGGCAGCCTGTCTGCAATGCATCGTTTTAAATTGTAGCCTTAAAAGATCCTTTTTTAGATGCAAATGAAAGACCCAATTAGAGTTTGGGAAAAAAATAGTAAAAGAGGCAAAAATGTATTAAGATTAGTAAGAGACATCTGATGCTGCCTCCATAGCCCCATCATTTCTCTGTTTTCAGTCTTAATCTTTATTTCTCAGGCATGGGTGTAGACTGCCCTGCACCCAAAAAGAGTCTTGTCAGTTATATTTGTGCATGTGAAATCTTCAAGCTATTGAAGATCTGTTTATATTTGGCATGGAAGAGTTATCTGATGGTCACTTAGGTTCCAGTCCAGTTTCTTTTAATAGCTGGTGGTGCTTTAACTGTGTATTTTAGTTTTACCAGTCAGAGAATGGGAGAAATTATACATCCTCCTTTCAAAGAGGTGATCTGCAGACTAATCAGCCAGTGTTTATAACGCATATGTTCTAAAATGTAAATTCATATAAATAAATGTATGTGTATTTAGATATAGTATATTTAGATATAATATAAATATATCTGTAGTGTGTATGTGCGCACATACATGGCTTTGTGTCTATGGGCATGATATGCCTGTAAAAGATTTATTATTTTTTTTGCTAGTGTTATTAATTTACTCATGTGCCACTAAGTGCCCTGGCTTGGGAGCAGGAATTGGGGATGTCTGCTCCGAGGTGTGTTTCGCTGCAGGCCTGTTGGCTGTGCGCTGGGGCAGGATGCAGCAGTGCCGTGCTCCTTACAGGGAGGTTTTCTCCGGGCTTGCTAATACAGGGAAATTTACTGGCATAATTATACCCGTATAATTATGCTGGAGTAGTTATACTGCTGTAACTCCCATGTGAATGCTCTTGTGCTGCAATAATAGTGCCCATATGGGAAGTTATACCAGTATATCTCTACTGGTAAATATCTCCACGTAGGCAAATCCTTCTTTAGGGGCAGATTTTGCAGACCAATGTAGGGTACAGACCTTGCAGGCCCTTATTTTGTGCGTCATAGTTTGCTTTTGTCAGCCACACTTTGTGCATAGGAAAAAGTTGTTTAGAATTCCTGCCTGAATCTTTGGAAAGAAACAAACATTTTCCCTCACCAATATAACATTATTTTTTTCCACAGTCACTTTATTTATTTTTTTTAATATCTTTTAATATATAAAAATACAGATGTAACTTCTGACTTTTGTGTTCAAGAAATTTCTTTTTAGATGTACTAAGGATCAGATATAAGCCATGTCTGGAAGCAATACTTGGCCAACAGCTGAGTGTGTATGTGTGTGTGTGTTCATCTATCCATGATTCATTCTGAGGGCTGTTTTAGCCTTCATAAAATATTCATGCTGGTTGTGCATGGTTCTATAATTGCCATCTCAGGCCTTGAATTATTTATAGGTTGTACTGTTCACATAGTCTCATTTACTGATAGAGCAGATAACACTATACAAGAGGATCCCAAACACTCTAATGCCTGTTACTTTGCATTAAGTAGTGGAATTATATTACTGTAGGTGTAAAATGCTGGCCTTTTTCTCCTCTCGCTTTAATATATCATTTTTGTATTTATAATATGCTAATTGTTGAGATGCTGTTAAGCCTCATAATTCCTGCCGAGTTTTGCAGAAATCAAGATGTGGTTGAAATGATTTAGCTCTTGATCCCAAAATGATTGTTCTAAATCCACCCCCCTCCCTTCCCCCAGTTGTAACACCCAGGATAATTTATTGAAGTGATGTATGAGTACACATGCATACCTGAGCTCCTTTGTTTTACACTATTGATCAGTTTGTGTATCTTAACTGCTAACAAACATTGAGAAGTCCAGCTAATGCAGACATTCACCAAGTGTATTTTCAAGTTCATTGTACTCAATTAAACACTGACTATGAATTCATCATGAAAAATGATCTTATTTCCATCAAATTTCCTATTCATCTTTTCTGTGATTAATTCTGTCGGCTTGTTTGACCTACTTTTGACTTCAGTTTTTTTACTGAACGTGTGGAATAGCATCAGTTTAGCTTGGACATACAATGCATTATGAGTTTCCTTCACCTGCTCAGTTTTTGGTTTATCTACTTTCTGAACCATGTGCTAGTTCTAGATGGAAAATGCAGCTTAGGTAGACTTCATTTTTATTTTTTAATCCTTCTGCTGTTCTAATTAAATAATTACTGGAGTACAAATTCAGTCACTAGCAGAGCCAGAGTACTAGTCCATGCACTGGAATACCTTCAGTAAATAATTACTGGAGTAGAAATTCAGTCATCAGCAGAACCGGAGTACTAGTCCATGCACTGGAATACCTTCACAAGGCTACGCTAAAGTTTTTGGGAGAGGAAGGAAAGTCACTTATATTCATCCCCTATGAAAAGAGAATATTGACATTTTCTTATCCGGCATGATGGTTATAGGGAGTAAGTAGAAAAAGAATATAAATTATCCTTCTGCAATAGCAAGGAAGTGCAATAGGAGCAGATAGGAAAGGCAGACTCCTGAAGTCTACGGTGGCACTGAAGCAGCGCAGGATCATACAAAAGACACCTTGCCAGGGTGTTTGTAGAGATGCTGGTTCATGCGGGCAGGTGGTCAGGAGAGCTGGTTAAAGCCCTTCATTTCAGTGCAGCTCATTTCGTTGCTCTCACGGGGATTAGGGAGGATGTTTCTCCAGCTGAGTTTCTGCTCCCTCGGGGAGCCAGTTCCCAAACACCAGCCCCAGCCTCTGCTCCAGCTGATGTGCTTGCGCTCCTCCTGGGCCATCTGGGTGCTCCCCAGCAGTGATTGTCCTAGCATGGCTCAGGAAAGGAGACCCTCACTGCAGGATTCAGGCCTGTCCCTTTGTCTCTGGTGGCAGTGGCCTGAGTCTTGTATTGGTAGTGCATTGCTCCCTTCTTGGCTCTCCAGAGGTCTGAGTGGTCTCTGATGTTTCAGAAGGGAGGAGCCAGATGGGTATGGTGCAAGGAGGAAAAGGTGGTGGCTTAGTAGTGATTGTGGATGCAGCATCTCTGTTTGGGGGAAATGTGAGAGCAGCAGGTAGCAGAAGAGGTGAAGATATAAAATCTACCTCTCTCAAAGCAAACCAAAGTACAGATGAAGGCAGCTCTCGTATGAAGCCAAAAGGAACTGCCAGAAAAAAATAGAGCAAAAAGAAATGTTTCTGCAAAACAAACCATTTTGGTGAACAATAAATTCCTGAGAAAATATGTCTCTGCCTGAACCCTTATTTTTCTTGATAATAAATCATTATAAAATAAACCTTGCGACATTCACCATTCTATACAATGGGCTGGATTGAAAAGAGCTGTGTTCTTTTCTGTACGATTTTGTGAGCCCTGTGAGTCCCTCAGAGAAGGAAACAATGTTATTGTCATGCAGATTTCTCTTCTTTTCTTCAAGATTTCAGAGATTCCATGAATCCCTTGCAACAGGGTAATGCTACTTTTTTTCCTTTTTTTTTTTTTTTTTAACTTTCTCCAGCAGTGCCAGTGTGGTAGCTTTATTGTAAAGTCTCCACCTTTCTCATGGAGTTTTCCAAGTTTGAAGAGCTAAGCATGACTGCTGTGGCATGTGTATGTTACTGAGTTTTCCTGTTAGCACTCAGCTCACTTTTCGCTATTCTTCCTCCCCATGTAGGGCTTAATGGGTATGTAAGGAATAAAAAAAACCAAAACAACTTTGTTCTTATAGATCATGTATTTTCCAGTAGTATCTGTAGGCCTTCAGTAGGCCAGATTTCCATACAAATAATATAATATTGGCCCACAGTATTTGTGATTGAAATGACTAGGGATTGTAAATGAATGACAGGATGCTGAGGAGGAGACATAAAAAAAGTGATGGGTCAGGCCATACAGCTGAGCTGTTCAAGCAATTTGGTTTTGGTCAGAAATAATGGTCTCAACTTCTGCTTGCCCAGGTGTTGTCACAGAGTTACTTGGAGGGGAGGTTTGTACCATATGATTTGTGAGTTACGTGCTGGAAATACAATACTGCTTTTAGGGAAAATAACACCCATTTTAATAGCCACTTAGCAAAAAAATTTTCTTTAGTAAAATTCTTAAAATATTTAGTATCTTGTGAGTCTTGTTTTTTTCCCCTTTCCCTATTTTCTCTGGTAAGAGTTCTCTGTATTGCTTGGCTGTAATGTGGTCCTGGGTTTTCAGGGTCTTTATTACCTTTAACATTGTGCAAATGGCAGGTTGCTGGGACCCCAAGGCATCACTTAGCTTTAATTGGTCAACGAACCTTTGCTGTTACGCACCGCACGCTGCCGCGCCGTGGCTGACCTCAGACTGTACTCCCAAACAGTTTCCTTCAGCACGGGGTGGTGCCCAATTACGTAGAGTGCAGGAGCAGAGATGCTCAAGCCTTTCAACAAAATTTTACCCTATCTATTAGTCTAACGCTATGAAGTGTCAAAAAAAACCCCGTACACGACCTAGAAAAACAAATTGGTAAGTGTGCTTCACTGATGCTGCCTGTACTGGATAATTTTCTTGGAGACATTTTAAAAAAAGGTCTGTGAAATCCTACATCGTTTCCCCCTTTATATATCAGAAGTCTTTAAAAATATCTAAGATTTTTTTTATGCCAACAATACATGAGAGAATCCTAGATGTGTGTGACACTTTTTAGAAAGTGTCTTTGTCTTTATCTATCCTTACAGTACCTGTGTGCTAGGGAAGTGTCATGATCCTTATTTTAAAGATGGGAAAAGAAGACACAGAGAGATTTAAAGCTAGATTTTTAAAGGTGTTTTGACTTCTAAAGATGCAGTAAAATGTGCAGTAGGACTTTCAAGAAGGCTTAATTGCATCTTTAGCAGCCTAAAAGCGACTCGGCGGCTTACAAAGTTAACCAAGCAGAGACACAAATCTAGGTCTTCTGTGTCCTGGTCTAGTACTTCAACCATCGGATGGCCCTTCCAGGCCTTTCCATTGATTTTGGAAAATAAGTATGACTTTTTGCTATACCGTTGTTCAGTATTGCTGTTTCAGTAGGACATGGAAGCACTGATTCATGGTTGCTGACATTAAGTGAAGAGCAAACTTTTGTCAGTGGTTGAAACCTAAAGTGTTTTGAACACTGTTTAAGTGTATACCTTTCAGAGACAGTATTTATAGAAAGGTTAAAATTTCCCATTCTGTAAGAACGCATCTTTCAAGGGGGTATTTGCACAATTTAGCCCTGGAACACAGTGGAAAAGCCCAAATTGGGAAGCTGGCCACACTCCACAGAGACTATGGAAAGACAAACTTTTTCCAAAGACAATTCGGAGTGCTTGGGCTGGGCTCCTGCCCAGAACTGGCCTCTGGAGAAGCCCATCTCTCTCTGCGCTGCCTGGGCAGGAAGCTTGGGAAGATCCCTGGCTGGCAGAGGGGATCTTAGTGGTGTCAGCACTGCTCTGTGTGTTCCTTGCTGTTTGTTCCTAAGAGGAGAATTTGAATCTGGGTACGTGTAACTGGTCCCAAATTCGGTGCAATGTAGCTGTGGAGGGATTCCCACATTGCAGCATTGCTAGAAGTGTGATGCTCCCTCAGGGACGGGCTTGTCTTCGGTGGCTTGAGCCCCAGGGGTCACACAGCAAATGTCTGTGGGGTTTTTGCTAGACCTATGTAGGAAACCTTTCTCCAGGTCCTGTGGCCTTTCAAGAATTTTCTGGTTTGAAACTAGGATTGAAAAAAACAACACAAAAAAACCCAACCAAAAAACAACAGCCAGAATCACTGTGCTATTTGTGAGTCAGTGGTCCAAGACAAAAGGGAAATTTGTGAGTAAAAGTGCTATCATTTCCATGTCAACCTTTAAAATATATTTCTAAGTTTTGGGGTTTTTTTACTTCAGTTAAAAATTTGCAAGCAAGATTTATGTTTTACTAGGAAAGGATGCCTTTCATTTATAAACTGTCTGAAGATAATGTTTTGACACACGGGAGGTTTTTCTCTGAATGTTTTTTTTTTCATACTCGGTGATCCTCAGACATGACTCTTTCCCACAAAAGTTTCTTTTTTACAGACTGTCATTTCCCAACAGAGGCAAAAAAAGTACCCAGAAAATTCAGTCAGATGTGGTGCTCCCAGACTGGCTCTGGGCTCATCACGAATGAATTCACCTCTCAGTTAAACTTTCCGAATTATTGTGTGTGTTCAAATGTATTTTGTTTCATAAGGAATCTGTTGCTGTAACACAGGATACATCATTGATGTAAAGGAGAACAGAAGGGTAAAGCTGGTATTGTGTTTGGAAGAGTTTTGTTACAAAGCTGAAACTGGGGTCCTGGTCTTTGATTTGGTGAGATTTGGCTTTCTTAGGGACTAGGAGCTCAGCTCTCAGAGGACCTTTCCTTATCCATCTTCTGTGCTGCTCACAAACCAGTTGAGCTCTATAAAAGCTGTTTCCAGTGACAACTTCCCTCCTGGCCACATTGTGCTTTTGCATCATGCAGTTTTATTACTGCATATAGTACTTAGTGCAGCCGTATGTAGATCCAGATGTCTTTCATCAACCCTGAACCTGCCACAGCTGTAACCAAAGTAACCAAAAAGACACCAATATTTTCCCTGTTACTTTCCAATGCTTACACTTCTTGCAGGAAAATAGAGAGAAGCATGTTAAAAGGCACATGTATATCACATGTGCATTTTTTTTCTTCATGTACTGCATGCTCTTAAGATCTTAAGCTATGTATTATTCATGCTTTTTTAAAAAAAAAATCAGTTTTTCTCATGAAAAAGAAAGGTGTTTTGCTCAAGAAAATGGTGCTGTGCCAGTCACCTGCCATTTAGCATCACATTTTGCAATACAAGTCTACAGTGTTTCATTTCTGATTCAGGCTGTGGTTGGCTATGGAAGCACTGAGCATGGAAATATTACAGGTGTTCAGACTAACTGTAAACCCAGCTTGGCCCCACTTGTACGTAGTATTGTTCTATGAACTTGCTTGGCTTAAACTAGTGCGAGTGAAATTGTAACATGGTATGTGTTCTTGGTAAACTTGAAGATTTGTACATACATTCCTATGATACTGCATGGTATCGAGTGTGCATGTATGTGCATGTATGAATATGTTGATATATGTTGATACATGTTGATATATGTTGATAAAATACAATGACTGAACTGGAAAATATTCTGCATCTAAATGTGTGATATGTACCTGTAAAAGCACATGCAGGTGCACATGCGTTGCGTTATATACCATTTCCATATACAGTATGTGTGTGCACACACGTGTACCTGTGTGTATATGTGTATCTATGTGTTGCTGTCGTCCCCAGTGTGTAGTTTATAGTTTGGAGAGAAATCATCCTCCGTCATTCGTCACTGCCGAGCTGCAGCAGACCAGGCCAGCACATCATTTGTTAACAGCGACAAAGCCGCACTCATAAACGCCGACATGTTACATTAATTTATAGGCACTGAGTGACTTATTAAATGTGACGTGTGAAATATAACAGGGCCCGGTATGGATGATTAGGTTTTGGGCTTTGAATTGTTGACAAGGCAGGGGTAATGAATTGCGGGACACAAGCTAGTATGTTTCCCCCTCATTAGTCAGTATTAGCTGCATTAATAGTAATAATTGGATATATTCATCATTTAAAATGTTTTAATAAATGTTTGGACAGCACCTGATCTAGGCTGTCAAATATTAGACTGCAAGGTTCGTGATGGGAGAAAGATTATACCATTCCTTCTGCAGAGATTTATACAGCCTAAGGGGTGCCATTTGCCAATGTCCTTTAAGAAGTAATGGGTGGAGATAGTTTGGAAAAAGACAGTGAAACAAGAGCGAAACCAGCCTCTCTCACAATTCAGGAAGACATTTCCATGTTATTCTAGGGAATTGTTGGTCCTGAGGTCAGGTCTCCAAGATGGGTTCTGAACTGGTTATTGCTGGTCAGGTGCCAACCCCAAATTAGAACTTCACAAAAGGTGTGTGTGTTTCCATCAAAATTTGTGTTGCAGTCTTCTACAACTGCAGACTGAATGTTGCCCAGAGCTCAGGAACTTTCCAATTTGGGGTTTTGGCTTGGAGTCATCAGTACTTTGAACTATTAGCATATTTAAAATTCCAGAAAACATGCCTGAACATCTTAAAAGCATGTTTCTCTATGGGATGAAGGCAAGACATTTCTGTGGGTGTTCTGCCAGCTCCACTTTCATTCTTGGTTTCCATATCTCAGATGCATTATTGCCTGCAATTTAATACAAAGATTTCTCTGATTAAAGAAAAAACCCAAGCATTTAGAAATTTTGTTTCATTATTTTGTGATCTTTAGAAGTGGAATTTAAAAACTAACCCAAAACTGTTACCAAGGAATGCAGGCTGTATTAATCTCTTGCTTTAAAAGAGACATGTGGGTGAACACTAAAATGTGCCTTCAAAGTGATTGGATGGAGATCAAGAAGACCATGTCCAGTTGCAAAAAAAATTGTATCAGTTCAAAACTTGTGACACGTCACTTGGCTCTAACCCATTGCGTAATGAAACCCATTTTTTAAAAGCAACCTTCAGAATCTACAAAAGCAAAAGCACATGGAGTTATTGGCACTGCATCACTAGACTGACAATTTTTATTTTAAAAGAAGAGGCCTCTAAGGAAAAGCCTTGCTACTGTGGGAAGCAGTGTTTGGTGACTCAGTAGGAGGTACGCTTCCCTTTTAGATGCTACTGAAGAGGTGTCACACTAGGGATTACTGAGTTGCTGGAGGTGCTATCTTTCAGGAGAGACACAAAGTCAAGTGTCTGACCACCTGTAGTCATAACAAGTCCCAAGACACTTACTGCAAGGATGAAAGTTTTCTCCTCAGTGTCCTTGCTAGTTCCACATTTAACTGTATTTTCCTTCTCATTTTAAATCAAGCCCTGAGTATTATTTTGTCAGGATTGACTGTTAGGTGGTGGTTATTGTTGACAAGTTGACGTGAGAGTATTTCAGCATGTTGTCTAACACGTGTCTGCTGCTAAGTTTGTGATTGGAACTGCACGGTATTTCTTCAAACTCCCTCTTAGTTTTTATTTGGAGATTAAGCATGGATTTAAAACTTGGTATTGTACACTCAGCAAATGAGGTTCATCAACCTTCGGGCATATGGCTGTGTTTTTATTTCCTGTATTAGTTAACTCTGGGCCTGGAGTCTCAACTCACCAGAGACAATAAAAAATCATGTTTTCTCTAGGTTTATATTAATATATCTCTGGGATCAAACCCTGATCTTGTCATCTAGGTTCACATTGTTTAGCCAACAATCTTAAAGGGTTTCAGCCTTTTCATTAGTGATATGTATGTATTATAGAAAGGATAACATGTTTCAGCATTTAAGTTAATTATTATGCAATTAGGTCTTTAGCGGAACTTTGTCAGAGCTACAGCATTGGAAAAAGAATGTTCAGCATTCAATACTCATGTAGAGTTCTTCATGATTTTAAGCTACTGTCTAGTTAGATTTTGGGTGAGTTTACATTAGTGAAAAATTGGGGTTTTTCCCAGGGAGGTGGTAGAGGGGGCCAGATGCAAGTTTTTGCTGATCCCCTTGATTCTTCAGCAGTTGCTGGTGCAATTGTTCTCAAAAGAACAATAGAACATAAAATAGAGTTAAAGAGTAAAAGCTCGTTAAGTTGCAAGCACTTCCTAGTCCATCGAATTAATTGTGACTTTCATTGGTATGATGTAGATGAACAAGAACTTCAGCCTTTCTGCCCTGACTGTCTGGCAAGGTTACTTGACTGCTCTTTGTAAACCTTTCTTCCATCACTGATGCTGTCCTTGCTGCTCTACAGTGATATGGAAAAACAATAATTATGCAGTTCTTATATAGGACTTGGAACTCATGCTCTGTGTTCTGTGGATGTGAATCCTATTGATCACAGGTATCATCCCTGCTTTCTCAGGGAAAATGCTTCTCAGTGACACAGCCAGACACTCAGAAATACAGGAGAGATCCCAACTCTTGACTATGTTTTAACACCCATGGAAGATGTTTGTAGCTGCTAGCAGAGGTCACCTTCTTTCCACAGATAATGCACATTGTTCCCTGCTCCCTTGTGCAGGGTGTCTAACGCTGTGCCTCTGTCCTTACAATGTCTTTGGTCTGTTGAACTCTATGCTAAATATGCTGTTTCACAAAATTCCAACCAACAAAGTACACAGTGGCATGAGCTTTAATATATTTTATTACAGCAAACTCATGTTGTTACCTCGCTCCAGTTAGAACTTGTCACCAGCATCCTGATCTTAATTCTGCTCCATTTTTGGGACATTTGCTTTTGTCCTTCAGCTTGGGTACCCTCACTGGATGGTTGGCTTCAAGGGCAGAAGCCTATAAAAATATTCTTTTCAGCTGCATCACCTTTCCGGATGGGTGCAAAAGATAACTTTGTAGCTACAGGCTATAATGCCTTTTCCACATCTCTCTGACACAGAAGAGGGCATTGGCAAAAGTATTTTTGCTACATGTTCAAGGGCCATGGCGTTAAGAGAAACTCTGAAGTACTTAATCCAAAACTTGTGATTTAAGCAGATACGATTTAATTCGACATGTCTTCTGTAGAGGTCATTATTTCTAAGGTTAATTAAGCTCTTTCAATGTCACGTTAAAGGTAGTGTGCACATGCAATATTTATTGATGACATCTCCCAGCATTACATAAACCATGACCCTCTTCACCATCACATCAAAAACTCTCTTTGCCCCTTTTGCTTTCAGTCTTCCTCTTCTATGGTGAATTATGGTGAACTTTACAGCATCTGGGGTATGTGCCTATGCACATGTGAAAAATTCTGCAGCATTTTATACTTAGAGCCAGTTCAGCATCCCCTTCAAACACCCCTGGAATATCTTCTCTTGTTGAACCACTGTATGCACAGCTCAAACAAAGTGCCTCCACCTTTCCACAAAACAGCTCTTTGCTTCCTTCCAGCACTCAAAATAGCAACTATACTCCGGATCCTGTCCTCACTGCCAGAGCTCCCCGCACAAAGGAAGCAAGGGCTTTATTCTGTTAAATATAATGAAACAATGGGAACCCCTGGATGGAATGTCCAGCTTGTGGGCAGGAGCCGAGGGCAGCACTTGACTTTCTTCCACTGCATTTTTCTGCTTGATGTTTTCTTGTATAAATACAAATATACATTTGCATATATATATTGTCTTCTGGGCAGCTAAATCTAGAGTCACCCTTACTAGTTTCTTTAAAAGACTCATTTTAATTGTTGGTTTTGTGGAGTTTTTTGGTTGGTTGGTTGTTTTTTTTTCCACAAGAGAACTGAGGAAGGTTGTAAAATCACATCTCCCAGCAGAATGTCAGATTGTCTTTTGTCCAAGAGACCTGAGAAAGGTTGTAAAATCACATCTCCCAGCAGAATGTCAGATTGTCTTTTGTCACCGACTCCGACCGAGTTTCCAGTTTAGTTTTGTTTTTAAGTTATTAAAAGTTAGCTTTTAATAACTTAATAACTGTAAGTTACTTGCTTTTTTTCTCCTCCACATAAGGTCCTTCATTGCTGCTACTTTACTTGAAGCAAACACTTCATTTGCTTTTTGAAGCATAAGTTGTCTTAGGAGAGGCCACAGTCAATCTTTCACCACATTGACACTTTCCAAATATTTCTCTGTAATTACCCAGATGTGGTTGGGGCAGGTAAGTTCCCCTCATCCTCATTACAGGACTGTGTGAACAGCAGATTTACAGTTGAGTTTTTAAGTTGGTCATCGCTGTTGCAGTTCTGCTAAGGATTTAGTGATGCAAAAGCTGAGACTGGGGTGTCATCCCAGCAGTAAATCCTACATCCTGCAATGTCTGTCTCACTGGCGATGGTCCTGAGGCAGCAACCACAGTCGAGAGAACCTGAGCTTGCACAGAGTCACCATCACATGGGAACACTTCAGCATGGGTGCTACGTTTCTGTTACATTTCTCTGGGGCTGGAAACTCCTTGGATTGTACATTTTTAGTGATTTTGAGAAATGAACAAACTTGATAATTGCTTTCTTAATTTCTTATGTGCTTCTGATTCATTATGGGCATATACTCCAGTTTATTGTAAATAAGAGTTCTAACAGCATCTTTCTTTGCCATTTCTCTCTCTGTAGGCCAGCAGTCCTGCACATAACTCTGGTCAAAAATCATTTTCCTGTCAGTTTAAGCAGACGTCTTGGCTTTTTTTAACATGAAACATCTTCCACTTAAAAGGAAAAAATAATGACAAAAAAATATCCTGAGAACAAAATGGAGCAGGTACTGAGCCAGGTCTCGAGAGGGAACACTGTTGTAACATAACGTCTACATCTAGCCTAGCCAGTCAAGAATACATCTGTTTAGATGGGTTTTGAGTTCTCCACCTCTTATTTGTTGCAGAAACTTTTCTCAGTGCTCTAGAAGCTCAGACTCTGGCCAGAAGGTATACTGCACATATGTCCTTTAAATAGCCTGACCCTCTGGGTTTTGTGGATTGGGATGATAGCACTGGTGCATCAATGTTATTTAGGGATATTATTGGCTTCGGGTTATTTGAGGAATCATTAATTATTGTATGTGCAGGCAGATTGCACACAATTTTACATGCAGGGGATTTACACATGCCTGATCTGGGGAAAGGTGGGAAACTTGTTTTCCCACACATGAAATATTTACCATGTGAATCTTTATAACTTTCTCAGTAAGCTGATGAAAGAAATATGTCATCAGCACCCTCAACTCAAGGTGAGAAGTTTTAGGGTCCCATGCCAACTGTGAGAAAAACAACTTCAGATGAGTGGATTAACACTGCTCTCTGACGTGCTATGACTTTGATACCACTGATGCTTTTTGGTGACCATGCTAAAGTTACAGTGGTTTACCTTGAGGTAGCAGGCAACCCAATACTGTATCATGTTACAATAACAGTAATGCTGTTATCTGTCATCGCTTACACTGAACAGAGGTTCTTTTAGCAAAAGTATGACTCTGGGAGGGCTGCTAATTCAATGGTATTGTGTGAACTATGACAGACCGCAGAGCTGGTTTGTGTTTTATTCCAGTGACTGAAGCCTAGCATCTTCAGTAAAAATTAAAAATAGTTAACCCGCTTTTACATCCTAGTATTTGAGGAGAGAAAGAGGAGTGAAATGGGGAAGGAGCGAAGGGAAAAGCAGTTAAACTGAAACAAATTTATTGAGTATTTGTTCTTTTGCTAAATAAGGATAGATTCTGTTGATTATGTGACTGTACTCCCTTGTGAAGGGAAAAGTAGTTAAACCGAAACAAATTTATTGAGTATTTGTACTTTTACTAAATAAGGATAAATTCTGTTGATTATGTGACTGTACTCCCTTGATAATAAAGCACTCTAATGCTGGAAAGTCTGTCAGAATTTCAGCTAAAACAGCTAAAGCCCATCAGCTCCTAAAGAATAGTCTATGGTTTGAAGCATGCCAGGAAAGGCAGAGCTTGGGAGGCTTCTGTGCCCTGTAAGGTGACAACGGGAGCTGTCGTGGGGCATGGGTGCTCTTGGGGTCCCCTGACTATCGCTCGGTGCTGGCCATGTCAGTATAATGTAAAGGATGTGTGTATGTTCAGCTACCTTGCATCTAGCTGTCAAAACCCAAATACACTGTGTGTACTCTGTACACAGATGGCATCAACTCCTTCCAACTTTTTTTTTTGGTGATAGGTAGTTGCAGTTCAAATTTAATAAAAATTTTAGGTAATGGAGCTGGGCACAAGTAAAGAGATATAAGAAAATTCAGATTTTCACTACTTTAAGAAAAAAAAAATATTAAAAAGTCAAACCTGGGGGCAAAATTAAATTACAGAAATCTGAGCACTCCAGCCTGCCTCTGGACTATTTTTAATTCTGCTTTGTGATGTTGTTTTTTGGTGGTGTTATCTCTTTCTTTTCTTATTAAAAGTCTGGGAGAAGAAACCAAAACAGTCTCTCTGGGGTTTTAACTCACTCATGGGAGAAAATGCCAAATAAGCTTTCCCAAACTACTCTAAATTTCTCTGATGCATTATAACTCAGTATCAGGGAGCTAGAGAAGTCCAGAAGATGCAAGATGAAAAATTGATATGCTGTGCTTCACTGTGCAGAACACACAGACCTGAGGAAAAGTGACTGGGAACACTTGGGGAAGTAAGCAATGAGTAATTTAAGGCTGTTTTGGGCAGTCCTACTTTCTGATTTGGTGATTATGTGGGTGCCTCCTCAGCTATTTGCTGAGCTGAGCTGAATATTTACTGTATTGATAACAGCAAACCCTGGCAACCCCAGCTCTAGGAGTCAAGCAAGTTCACAAAAATGATGTAGGCTATTCTGTTTCTTTTATTATGGGGTTGCCTGAAGAATCTCAGTCAATAGTCTCTGCTTGAGGCTTATTCTCTGTGTGGTATTGCCTTTCTTGGACCTTCTCTGCAGTTCAGGAGGAAGATATGTATTTTCTAGGAAAATAAGTAATTTTCCAGGCTTTTGGTTTTGGCTTTTTTGTTTTGTTTTGGTTTGGTTTCAACCCAGTGAATTGTTTAGCATCCCATAAATGCAAAATACAGGTCTGATTCTGCGTCCGTTTTAAATCAGTGATAACACTGAATCCAGGGAATGCAGGTTTCGAAAATTTTTTTTCTTAATTTGGATATTTGACAACTCAAGAAGGTTATGTTTAGAAGAGAGTTAGATGGCTGTATCTGGTGTTTAATTTCTCTTCTGCAGAATAAATTTCCTGTTGTAAAAATGCCACAAAAGGTAGCTACTGCTGTTTATTGACTAAAGAGCCAAGTAAAATCCAGCTGTGAACATGTGGGTAAAAGGAGGTTTTCCCCATGCCTATATTTGATTTCCGTGCACAGCCTCATGCTGGTAAATATCAGTGCAAGTCTCAATTTTTCTTTTGTGAATAGAGTACTTGACATGACCAGTTAGTTGTATGTGAAGAGGTCTGTGAGGGGAAAAAAAATCAAACAAAAAATAAAACATTGCAACAATAGGCTTGTTAGTAAATGGTAATCTACATACTTTAAATGCCAAGGAATTTTTTCCCATCCTTTTTCTGCAGTTTTTATTAGAGCTCTGCTAAGTGCAGATTTTCTGTAGTGTAGGGAATTTCACTATTTTGACAATTTTTCTCTGGCAAAATGGAATAAAAAAGTACCCCCTTCAAGTAAAGTTTAAAAATGTTGGAAAATTCAAGAAACTATTGTTCAAGGAAAAAAAAAGCTTTATTTTAGCTTAATTTTTAGGAAGTTGGGAATTTTCCAGTGTAAAATAGGAGTCTTGATTAGAAGAGTCATCTTGAAAGGGAAAAAAAAAGCTTTGTCCTTCTGAAATTTCTAAAGGGACGTTTCTACATTTTGATTATTTACTTTTCCAAATACAATTTCATTAAACAATGCATTTTATCTATGTTTTTTATTTTAGTGGCAAATAACTAGATCTTGTTACCAGTAGGTGCAGTAGAAGTTACTGATTGAGAAAGAGAGAAGTGTGTGAGAAGTGTCCAGAAAACCCTGAAGAAGCAAATGAAAGGGCTGAAGTGCATGCACTGTTTGCCTGTTGGTGACCTGTGGACTCACCCCTGTATGGGCTTTGGTACTTTTTGATATGCCAGGTTTTCACCAGAAATAACATACCCATCAGATATTGCTTGCGACAACTGCATTTGTAGTATCACATCCCCGGCATCCTCTCTTGCTGAGAGGACAACCAAAGAGAGGAGATCGGCTGGCAGCAGAGTTGGTTCTGTGAGGTACTCAAGTATGTGAGTAATACCTTTGTCTCCATCAGTACTGCTTCCGTATTTAAATTTATGCACATATTTAGTACTCGGCTGAATTGGTATGTCACACAGAATGGGTGTGCGATCCTTTTATCTGATGGACGGTTGCTAATTATTGCACTGGTCCATGTATTTTGGTTTTACTAATTTTGCAAACCCACATATACTTACTGCTGCATTTCAACCAGGAGGCTAAAGTTGTCCTTTTCTATCAAATGCTTTTATACTTCAGAAAAGGTGCTTTTTGTCTATTTTGTTTGCCCTAGCCAGGTTTAAATTGTATAACCAGCACTCACTTTCTGGATAGCCACTGGTCTGGCTGACCTTGGCAGCACGACAGCTGTCGTATTTTCACATGGATGAACTGTTCTGGAACAACTTCTCCAATGTATTGGGAACAAACAAGCTTTTCTTCAGCATCAGGAATGCAGCAGGTCTTCTTTCCAACTATTTTTTCTCCTTCCACAGACATATTTATTGTGGCAATGGCAAGAAAATCCTACTGCTAAGCCTTCGTGTTTGAGTTCCTTTAAATTTCCTTCAGAGAGTGAGAGAAAAGCCAACCTTGATCATGTCAGAGCTTGCTTTCTTTAATTTACTTCTGAGTTTATTTTTAATAAACATGGATATTAATTTGTAGTGGCAAGAAAAATTGGAGGGCAAAATCCTTTTACATCTTTATTGCTAGTATTTCCATTTCTGCTGTATTTATTTAATTTAAATCACTGTGGTAGTTAGCAGTGGCAAAGAGTGGGATGCTGCTGGAGAGGGTATTGCACAAAGCCAAAGGGTTTGCTGTGCCATGTATGAGATGGCCAGCGATGAAGTGACCTCCAGATGGTCGCCTGCTTGCTAGATCCTTCAGCTGAACAAGAGGAACCAGAGGATGGAAGGAGCAGGAGCGAGGAGGGAGTTGGTGTCAGGACTTCGCAGTGGTAACGTGGAAAGGCAGCGGGGGCAACCAGGGAACTCAGACTGGGCTGGTGTAAAAGTTCTTCACTGGCAGAAAGGGGAAGGTAATGGTGAAAGGATTTTCGGGAATGCAGCAGTTCTGTTAGAAAAAAAAAATGCTTCATCTCCAAAAAGGATTTTTCTATTGCGTTATGAGAGAGAAGAGAACATCCCTGAAAGAGCCAATAACCCACTTGTTAGAGTTTCTACCTGGCAGACAGAAGTTCAAGTTAATTTTGGGTCTGATTCAGACTGGTGGTTTGTACTTAACTGATGGTTATATTTCTACATTGTTCCTTGCACTTACTAAGAGATTTGTAGTAGTACAGTGCCATGGCATGGATTGACTGCTCATCAGCTTCACTCCTGGAACAGTTTTTGCAGCCTACCCTGAGCTGCGTCTTATCACCCCTAAGTTTAATCTAAAATTAACTGGGTTTCCCCCAAACTTTAGTCCCATACCCTCCAACCATGTCTCTGTCAGATAAGAGGTGAAGCACGGAGTTCTTTGATTTAATCGCAATATAAGTCAGTAAATCCAGGTGCTTTGTAAAAGCTTGCTGGACCTGAGCTGATGTGCGTGGAGCTGGCTTGTGTTTCTTTGCTCCATAGGCACCAATGCTCTTCACACCAGGGATATTAGTAGCCAGGAAGGGAGTAAGAAGATATACTTTGTTTGATTCGTGAAAAAAAATAAACCTTCAGTGGTAGCAATAAGCTTAATTGATGACTGAGTCTTGTGCAGCAGAAGAGCTGGTGTTCAGCAGTCACATGAGTTTGGAGACAGAGGTAAAGTTGAAGATTTTATTGATGGTCCCGTGTTTTGCAGATTTTTTTCATTTTGGGAATGAATTTCAGCCCCCAGTGGTTAGTATTAATGCTATATATCCTCTGTGGTTAGTATTAATGCTATACAGCCCTGCCAAACGGGGAGAAAGTTAGAACTGAAAAAAATAACCCACTGTGAAGAAGTTAGATGGAAACAAACAGGGATGGATGTTTATGCTTACAAAGAGCTCAGCTCCGTTGGCACTTCTCCTGGACCTGTCTTGTCAATCTAAATGTGAAATATTTGCAGAGTGAAGTGTTGCTAATGAGCAAGGCTGGCAGGACCGGGCTCAAGGTGAAGAAGGCACCTGAACAGGCGGCTTAAAGGAAGAACTGAGAGACTGGGCTGAACCCCGTGAATCAGACCACTCCACCCTGCCCTTGTCCTGATCTGTTCCCACCCGCTTTTCTGCCAAAACAGGGGGAGACCGTCAGCCGGTGCACGCCGTGCCAGCGCGGGAGCTGCTCGGCTCTTGCCTAGACAAGTGTGGGATGCTTTTGTGTAGCCAGGGGGACTCCGGCTCTGGCGTGTTCCAAAACAAAGTGCAGCCTATAGTTTGTTTTGTCTTTCAATGGAATAAAAGCACGGAGCTTGGCAGAACGTGTTCTGTAAACTGGTGACTTTTTACTTAAAATGTGGTGAGCGAACTTGGCTGCGTAAGCTTGGTGTCTTGAAAGTTCTTCTGAAAATACTGTTAGTTTTTCAAGTTAATTTTTTTTTTCTGGAGTTGGTTTAATTCAAAGGAAGTTTTGTTTGCTTGCTTGCCTGAGGTTTTTAGGTAGGTTTAAATAGATGAGCTTCACTTCTTCTGCAGTTTCTTTTGGTGAAACTTCTGTAGAATTTGGGGGAGATAGCACAGTGCAAAGGGAGTTAGACTTCGAAACTTTGGGTTAGAGTCTGCAAAAGCCAACTCTGGTATTTCATAGTGATTTTCCAGGCCTTTGAGCTGACATGAGCTCAGACTTTGTAAGAGGAGAGAAGGCCCACTGTTTCTCTGGAGAGCTTCACAAGGAGCTTTCCATCTCTTTTGGGGCCCTTGAGTCAACCTGCAAATCCCCGTTGCCCAGCGCTCTTGTGTGCTGTGTAAAGCCAGGCTGGCAAGAAGCTTCCCACGTTTGTGTGGCTGACGCTGTCTTTCAGCACAGATATTTTTCACTATTCCATGTCCCAGCTCTGCTCCGGGCCGAGGCGTTGCTCCAGGGCCGCAGCAGACCGAGTGGGCAGCTGCTGGGCCCGGTGCTTGGCGAAGCCGCCAAAAATCCCCCGGCAAACCCAGGGCAGCGCCGGCTTCTCCCCAAAGAGTAAGTGGCTCGGAGAGGCTTTGCCACATAAGGGCCTGTTCGAGGCTGTAGGCACCAGCTGACAGGGATGTCTTTGCCTCCCAACAGATGGCCGGGCTTTTTATTTCAGCAAGCAATCTCACACAGAGGGGTGGTCTCTGGATCCTGCCAGCATTTTGCATGACAGGGCCAGCTTAGGGCAAGAGGGATCTGATGTCCGTGCCCTTCATAGCTCATGAGCTAAATGACGAGCTGTTGACAGGAAAGCCATCATCTGAAGTGTAAGATCCTGAACTCTCCTCGCTTTTCGTTTTTCTTTGGCGGAATTAATGCCCTATTTGCTTGTCTCTCAAAATCCATTCTGGCACGAGTACAAACCCTCGCCTGGTGGCAAGCAGTTGTCTGGATTCGAGATGCCAAGATTTGTGCTGACAGCTCCTTCTACACAATCTGAGTCAGGCTGTCACAGCTGGCCATTAGAGGCTTAAAAAGACACACACATGTACAACAAATAGCACCAACTTTCCATTATTGAATATCAGAACCTGCTTGATGAGAAAACGTAATGCCTTACGCTGTTTTTTATGTTAGTGTAAACAAACACAGTGTCTCTAAACCCCTGTTCAATGTGGAGGCTGTTTATTTTATGTTGATTGCTTGCTCTTATTTAGGAGCACGGGTCTAGAAGGGGCTTCCTGGGGCAGGAGATCCAGTCCTTGATAATCCCAAGCATCACTTCTTATAGTCCTCCTCATTACCTTACTTTTCTTTAATGAAAACAGTCCTTTGTAGTTTCTATTTGTCCTTGCAGCCATTTGCCTAGTATAATTTTCTTGGCATGGAGGAACAAGCACCAAAACTTTCCTCGTTGAGAGGCAGGATCAGAACTAGAGTCGGGTAAAGAATGCTTCTCATCAAACAGGGTTTTTCTGAAACTGTTTACCCTGCAGTTTTGCCTTTCTTGGTGGCAGTGAGTGCAAATTCTGCTGACCTAGCATTCGGTTTGGGTGCTAAAAGACGGATGCTTACAAAAGTTAAGTTTCTGATTTAAAGCAAGACAGGATCAAACAATTCCCCGCCCCGCTTTCTGCATATGGAGACAGGTCAGATTAGCTTCTGCTTAGTCAACTGATGGTTATTGCAAGTGTAATGCTGCTCTGGCTGTTGTGCTAGGTTTTAAAGTTACTGTAGGATTAAATTTTGCATGGCTGAGCTTTAGTAGACCTTAGTCTGTAGTTTATTTTGGACAAAAGATTGATAAACTTTGGCTCTCGGGGAGGAAGCCTGGAATCTGAGACCCACTATTATTCATTGACTTGTCTTTATGAGTTTACAGTCCACTGATGCGTAACACTGAAGGAAATATTTTCAGTGAAATGTTTGCTTTTTTCTTTGGCTTTGTAAAATGCAATGTCTTTTCTTAGAGATATATGTCAGGGACGTATAGCTACTTCAGTGAACTGTGTATGGTCAGGAAATAGACTGCACTGAAAATATTTCAATTTTCTGTGAAGTCAGTCTTTTAACCAAGACTTCCCCCCTTCTCCTCTCAGGGTTTTGGTCTCCCACTAACTGCTATTTGAGCATTAATTTTATGCACAAATTGGGTTTAATTGTGGAAGGGAGATTTCAACCGTATGGAACATTTTCAGTATTTTTGTATTAAATCAAAATTTGCACACGACAGCAAACTTGTAAAACAAAACCCCATTTATACATAAGAGAATTTTCTTGGCTGGCATTTTTCTGTCCTCTTTTTGCTGTGCTGAAATATGTGTCTCTTACTTCCTCACTGCTATGGATGGCACAGGCTGGCCATTAGCCTGGTAGAGGGACTGACTCTGCAAACTTTAATGGCACTGACACAACAGATCTATTAATTTAATGCTTAAATGTTTAGGACATTGTTACGTGTTTTGCTTGATTGGGGCCGATGCAAGCTCCACTCTCTCTTTGGATGGTCAGTGGGATGACTTGTGGGATGACTTGGGAATACAAGTAGAAATAAGGCTTTGTTGGACCAAATTTATGGATGTTACCTAGTACTACTGCACACTGTTTATAAGCCATTAATGTCCGTTTCTCTTTCTCCACAGGTTCTTCTTGAAATTTTTCCTCAAATGTAACCAAAATTGCCTAAAAAATGCAGGAAACCCTCGAGACATGCGTCGATTCCAGGTCAGTCGGACACGCTTCCTCCTTTAAAAATCAGCAGCTGTTAGGGACAGAAGTACTTTGACCCAAACTAACCTAGTAATTCAGTGGAAGATGCTAAAAACATAAGGTCACAGAATATTGCCTGAGGACTTCTTGTCACAGCAGAATTGGCAGGAAGCAGTTGGGTTTTCTTGCTCTGGACAAGAGAACTCTTGAAGATAATGTCACCTCCACGGGAAGTGAAAGTATGAAAAGGAAAAATCAAAATGACCTTACTTTTGTATTAGGTTATGGGGCTGCCCTGCTCTGAGATATTCCCTTCTGTCTGGGGAACTATTTGCCTTCATGTAAACACTAAGTGAGCACTGTGTTTATTGGAAGGGGCAGAGGAGGGTGTAAGAGCAATTAATAAAATCAGGCTCATGACTACACTTCAGCAGTTATTCTTCAGCAGTGTTAAAGACTCATAAACTTGCATCAATGGGATAAAGGTCCATTCCTGTAATCAGCACTTGGAAAAAAATTGTCATTGGGTTTATCTTTCTTGGGATGTTTGGGGCTGGTATTTTCCTGCTGTTGCAGCATGTGGCAGTGGGGCTTGAGAACCGTAGTATCAGCACATCTTCAGATGGCCAAGGTAATTTTTTTATGCTGTACTTATGTCCACAACTACTTTTGTGATTAAGTCCAGCACTGTCCCTTTGGAAGGTGGTCTGCACTTGCCTTCCCCCGTACTGGCAGCAGAGTCCCAGGGAAAAAACATAATAGAGTCTGTCAGTGGGGATTTGCCTCAGGGTTCTGAGGAAGAAATAGGAGATTTGTCTGGGGAGACTGCATGGGTCTTTGGAAGAAGACAACTCCAAAAGATGGCTGCTTTCTGCAGTAGCTCAGAACCTTGTTTGCTTCTATTCCAGCATTGTCGTACCTTAGTAAAAGTGCTAAATGCTATGTAAATGGCAATATTATTTATATGTAGCACATATGTCTTTTGTTGAAGTGCTTAATTGCAACAGTGCTGGAAGGCAGAAGGGTGTTATTTGCCCCTCCAAGCATAGAAGTGCAGAATTGAGGAGATGTGGCCACAGGGATTAAATTAATCAGTATAAGAGCTAGGATTAGCATGGCAGAGCCCTTGGCTTCTCACCCCACACGCCTCTCTCCGTCACATTTCTCCTGTGATTCAAGAGGGCATTATCGCTGAAGGAGAAAGTGGAAAAAGGACTCTCACCAGCACAGGGATTTAGGCCAAGCAGTCACCCCTGGGGCCTGTCAGAGCTTGCTTCACAACATGTACACTCTGCTGGGTTTGCGCTCGTCCAGGCTCGAGGCTGATTTTCATATGGTAATGCCTTTGCGTGTTCTCTCAGAACAGCAATCAGGAGCCTGTGTCGGCGAGTAGGTAGGACATAGGAAAGGTTGTTGATCTCTTGACTCGTAAAGACATTCTGTCATACAAACCCAGCTTCACAGCAGTTGAGCTTTCCGTGTGTAAACAGAGACTGCTTAATTACACAGGTCATGTCAATTAGTGTGACCTTAGCATTTTCAAGAAATTAATCACTTTCAGCCGAGTGAACCACTCATACTATAATACTGGGTGGTATTGAAGCTTGCAGCATTCTGTTGAGTGCCCAGGCTTATTGTTTTACAGTAGCTGCTTTTGTTTCTTCTTTTTTTGTGTGTGTGTTTTTGTTTTAATTTTGAACTTGTTGCTCTTTTAGTAATAGACTTAAAATAAAACAGTCGGACTCTACAGATTCCAGGCATAATTTATAATTTATTAGGGTGAAAAGGACCAAGCATACACATAGTATCTCAATGATAGGATGGTCCTAGATGTTTGAGACAAATGTTGTACAGGAACCAATGAAATCTGGGCCCCTGTGAAGTCAGTGGAGGGTTTGCTGTTGGCTGTCTTTGAAATATTGCCAGTGACTTACAAGGTTTCTAATAGTTATGTCAAAGTTCTGGTTAAAAAACCATAAGAGTAAAGTATTTCCAGATATTTTTTTAAATAGTAGCATACTCTTTTCATAAAGAAAAAAATAAAATATGGACACTTTCCCTTCCTTCATTCCACTATCTGTGCTGGACTGTTAAGCTGCCCAGAGCTTTCTCCATCTTTTGGCTGTGGTCTCTCATTCATCAGTCCCCAAAAGTTGCTAGAAGTTATTAGAAGGCAGATTATGGTTTTGGTGGGACCAACAGTGAAGGGCCAGGGACACAAGTCTTGCATTATCTAAGGACAGGACCTGCAGAAAATTTCCTTTCTTGGTAGGTTTGGTGGTTTTGTTTGTTTTGTTTTTATTTTCCAGCAGCAGGGAATTATCTGATTATCATCTGGTGTAAGAGAGGTTAAAAAAGTACAGGAAAGAGGCAGAATATGTGTCGATTTGGGCAACCTCTGTGTGAAACCTCATTCAGACTCACATATAGAAACAAATTAGGAAGTTTTATCCTGAATATCGCACGCAAATGTAATAATGTAACAAGACTAGCATAAAAGCAGTTGCGAGCCTGGAAGGAAATACATTTCTCTGCATGTCTGAGGTGTCCAGGCGTGTGACAACTGAAGCGGTGTCAAGTGCCAGCAAAAGTGTGTGCTTGGAGCAGTGTTGGCTCTGGCTGTGTTAGCTGTGACTCTATTAGCAGAAGGAGACAGTCAGAGAGAAGTCCAGTACTATGCAGGGACTCAGGATAGTTAAGTGTTCAACTGTGCTACAGCCTCCCTGCTTGTCCTTAAGAAAATAATTTCATCTCTCTGTGTTTCATCAGCCCAATTGCATAAAACATTTGGTGATATCACGTATTGTCACCTTTGTCCAATCTTGCCTTTTTCTTCCAGAAACCCCATGGAGCAGATGCTCAATCTGGTTTTGCATTCTTCATCACAATAAGTCATCAGTCTTGGTGGGATGGGCTGTAGTGACCCAATAAGTGGTGGTGGTAGTAATAATAACAATGGTAATAATAATAATAATAATAATAATATGGTATAATGGGTGAACTCTGCTCAAATTTTCAGCACTAAAAACTCATTCATACAAACTAAACAGTTTAGTATGTTATTGTAATTAATGAAACCCAGGTGCTCTAGTTATCTTGTTGTTCTTGTTTTAGCACAACTGCTTGCAAACTGACACATGTCAAGTTTTAATCTAGAGGAAACTTTTCATACTGAGTCACTGCATAAAACCCCAAACATTCGTTTATTATGAAAACCTTGAAAGTCACTTGGAAATTGCCATGCTGTTTGATTCTGTTACCACAACCTCTTCCTCAGCCTAGGCTGCTAGTTTGCCTCCATGGGACGCTGCCACTCATGTTTGAATTGAAGCCACTTGTGTCTTATTGCAAATTTGCATAAGAGACAGAAATGATGCTTCATGAATCCCAGATAATGGAATTTGGACATGCAAGGCTCCATCCCTAGAGAAGGGAAAGGCAAAAAAAAAAAAAAAGGCTGAAAAATAGCAATGAGAGCTGTAGTCCAATTCAACAAGGTAATTAAGTGCCCGGCCTGTCCTCAAGCACGTGAGCAAAATTACTGAATGTATTGTACTTATGTGCTTTAAGTTAGGCACCTTTTTAAGTGTCTTGTTAAATGGAGAGTGATTTTTAGTTACTAGAATAAAGAAGTCAACGCATTGTAGAAAGAGGTCACCAAGTGGTGATGAAAATAAAGACATTGCCGTTTGTGCATTTCTGCATAGCTTTCAAAGAGCAGCAAACACAGGAGCTACAGGTTTAACACTAATGACACACTTCAGAACTGGAAATCATCTTAATCAGATTTTCTCTGCCTTTGCCACTGGATGTTGGGGACATCACAAAAATGTCAGATCCCTCACCATACATCAGAGAAAATGAAAAGCACAAGGAACATGCTATGTCTTAATCAGTTAGCAAAGCTTAATGGGCTGTGGTTAAAAATGAGGAGTCATGCAATGCTTAATTTTGATATATTAGGTGAGGTACTATAACAAATAAACAGGCCGAGTGCTAAACGTGGATAAATAGCTTGATCTCCAGGCTCCTGGTCTCTGAATATTTTTATTGTTTTTTTAAACTAAGCTCCAAAGTATTCACAAAATGAACTATTTAATGGCAGGCAGAATAATTCACAGAGCCACGATACGTTAATGCGGTTGATAGTGCCAACTTCATTGAAGAAAGTTGTAAACCCATGTGTTTCTTTCATACCTCTGTCTCCCCTGGTGTTGATACAGGATTTAAATTCAAAATCTATGAAGGGCTAAAGCTAAAGCTCAAAATCATTTTCCGTGTTTGCCTGTCCCAAATTAAAACTGTGTTTTGTTGACAAAATTTGGAAAGGTTTGAGATTTGGCAGGCCTGGTTGTCCCTGTGCTTACATTAATGTGTCAGCACCTCATTAATCATTTATTAAACTGTAGAGTGCCTTTCCCTCTTGCTATGGTCTGTGTTTTAGGATGCCTCAGTGCCCATTCCACGTATACTTTGGCTCTCCCCTCCCCCTAATTTTATGATTTCTCCACAAATTAGTTTTAGCATGTGCTTTAGCTTGAACATATCCCAGTCATTTCAAAATCAAAATGAGGAGAGTGTAGTATTTTTTTAGATTAAAAAATACGAGTAGAACTTGTAAGTATGTAAGTGCTCTGTAGCAATCCAAGTATGTAACTGTGGCACACAATATTCAAGGTATATTTTTTCTCTCTTAATAACTAAGGGTATTAATATTTTGTTAGTGCAGTGTATGTTCAGTATTCTGATATTAATGAGATTTTGTGTTTCAAGAAATAAGCAGTAAGCGTGTGCTGCTTCTTACAGGTGCACTATGAATAATCATTTTTTTTCAGACAGATACATAAAGTAACCACTTTTTTTGTCTGCATTTCCTGAGACTGGAAACAGTTTCTCTTGGGGATTCCTTTTATAGTTCCTTCTGCTAACGACACCAAAGAACCACACCAATGTGGTCTCTTTTGTAGTAAATCAAACTCTGTTCAGGAGGTAGGTAGGAAGACACTGTTAAGTAATTCAAAATGTGTTGCATCAACAGTTTTGGAAACCTAAAGGTATGGGGGCGGAATTAAATGTAGATTTATTCACATAAAACTGACCTCACTAGGATTGTTCCCTTGAGTTTCTTCCTAGAAAGGTGCACATATTAAGGCAACTACTTATACCTTTTGCACAGGATTGAGACCTAACTTGCTATTATTCCCCTTGACCCATTATTTTTCTGAAATCCTGTTTCTGGAAACATTCAAAAGTTTTGGTTTCAGCATAGGATTGATCAGCTTCAGTGGGAAATCTGTGTGTATCTATATGGTTTTAGGATTGGGGAAAATATTTTACGTTGTAGCCATTGTCATTAATTGCAATAGTGTTAATTTTCATATGCATCTAGGCAGACCCATAGAAGATAAGGAGCTGGCATAAATTGTGGAGCTGTGACAGGCAATGGCAGCTAAGGATTTGGCTCAAAATCCCAGTTGCAAAGAATTTACAATGGTTGCAAGTGCACAAATAAGATTGCAAACCCTGAGCCACTTACTATAAGATCATATTTTATTGAAAATATCATAAACTTTATTCTATCCCTCAGGAATGCAATGGGTAAATTACTTTTGAAATCCCTTTTGGAATTTTATATATAGGGCTTGGGTGTTTTTTTTTTCCCCTTAGTTTGATTTCAGAAAAACTTACCTACAGTGTTTGGCGATTTCTTTTTCCCAAATTTCCATCTGTAAGAGCTCTTGAATCATTTATTCTGTATTTTAATATCTTTCACTTAAAACACGCACAAAAAAAATTCTATTGTCTGGAATGCCATTCTGAGGGACGGTTTTAGGATCCTTTAAATGTAAGCTATTCTCTTTTGTATTACTCTTTCTAAAGACAGAGACTTTAGGATTAGCTATGGGCAATTTAGCAGCATCACTTAACTTTGTATTTTTGAGCATTTTAATCGCTGGCCAGAAATAGGTGAAAAAAATTTTCTTTAACTTTTTTTTTAGATTCAATTCAAGTGATGAAATTGAATTGTTGTAAGCGATCCTTTAAATGTCCCCATTTGACCAACTTTGAGAGGCAGCAGCTTCCTGAGAGAGTTGAAGCAATGTTTGCCAATCCTTGTAAAGCATTTCACCTCTTCAGAGGCTAAAGCCTCTCAAAACCAAGAACAATTAAAGCGAGAGCCTTTCAGAGCGACTGGGGAATTCAGCAAAATAAATCAGAAATCCTCTGCCGTGGCTCTGGAGGCTTGCCTCATTATAAGAGCAGATCTATTAGCCCCCTTGCCATTGTCTTTCATTTCTCAAGTGAGGTGATTCTAATTAAATTAATCTGCATGTCAATCTATCGGTGATCAATCAAAAGGGCTGAGGTCCCCCTTTGCGGCAGTGTGCTTGCGGCTGACAGGGGCTGATAATGGAGGAAGAAATAAACTGTCGAGCAAAGTTAATTAGTCAACATAATAGGTGGATTAAACAGGAGCTGCTGATTGCTGTTTCACATGTCGAAGCATGAGGTGGGAGCTGAAACTGCAATTAACAGACAATTATTATATTTGGTTGTAAGAGGTCGCATGAATAAACATATCTCTGTGGGTTTCAGTTTTTAATCCCTTTCCCTGTTTAATGTAAGGAGAAGTGTAGGTCATTTCTTCTTATTGTTTTAGTCAAAGTTCTCAAAGGCGACGCGTGCTCCTGGCAAACCAGCAGCCAGCTGAAGGCCAAATCTTTGCTGGGGTAAAACCCTGGGAATGCTGTACTTTGTTGGGAAGAGGCTGTGGGAGGGGGTGGCTGATTGAAAGCCAGGGAGGTGATGAGGTGGGATGGGAGGACACACAGAGTGATGAGCTCACAGCTCTGCCGGGGACTTGCCGCATGCATCCCCCCTTTTCCTCCACAATGGTTTGTGGCTCAGGTTCCCTTGGCCTGAATGGGGATTTCCTATAGGATAGTGCCTGCTGAGCCTCACGGTTGAGAGGTCTCTCTGGACATCTCTGAGCAGTTGGGTCTTCTACTCTGGAGTCAACAGCCATTTGCCCCTGCTGGGTTGGCTTCTCTCTTACCCTGGGCTACTCTGGGGAGCAGAAGCATCAGATCTTGCCTCCAGGGCAGCGCTGCTCTGTCTCTTTCCCCTCACGTCAAACCAAATCCCAGCTGTTGACATTGAGATAAGTTGAGAAATACAAATAATTCTAACGCTGGATGAATAGGGTTGTGTTCTCTAGATCAAGACCCCACTGTCAAGCATGTGTGTGTACACAAACATACCTATATGTACTCGCTGAGATAGATCTCGGGAGAAATTTGGGCAAGTTCAACAACCTGTAGTGACTGTACCAAGGGGAGAACAGTAGAGAAGGGTGAAGGGAGGCAGGCAACAACGCACATTGCAACTTCACAAAGTACACTTTTGTTTTCTTTTATTCTGAATCGATTCTCATTTGCAATGTCAACAGCTCTATCTACTTCAGCATGGAAACTGAAGGATAATTTAGGGTGAAACACAGCTGCCCTTGTATATAGGGGAAAAAATACTTAATAAAGATCCTCTTGTTAAAATGATGGTTAACAGTGTGCCGTCTGCCATGCAGCTACAAACTCTGCAATTTAACTTAAAACTGCATCAAAAGCTTGTGATGCCAAAGACCCACTCATCAATAGCGTCTCTTGTTAGATTTGTACAGCATAAGCACCAGTTATTATGCGAAATAGCTATGCAATTTTCTACAGCTCCCAGCTGTTATTTATTTAACTGAGTTTATTACACTCTGTGCTTCTTAAAAAACATACATATATATCCACATTTTCCTCCATTTTGCTCTTGTGCTTGCAGGTTGTGGTGTCTACAACAGTCAATGTTGATGGCCATGTGTTGGCAGTGTCGGACAATATGTTTGTACACAACAATTCCAAGCATGGGCGGAGAGCTCGAAGACTCGATCCCTCGGAAGGTACGCCTTCTTATCTGGAACATGGTAGGCATATAATTTTCATTGGTTGGCATTGCTACTTTAAATGTGGATTTACTTGGTTTGTGTCTCTGGCTACTGGTTACAAATTGTCCCGTAACAGTTTATACCTTTGGGACTGGATATTTTAAAGACTGGCCTCCAGACCAAAGGGGGAATTTTTCAAGTAGGTGAAATGACAAACCAGAAGGCAAACATGGGTGCAGAGTCTGTCCTGTGTGACAGTGAAGTGTGGTGATTTCTTTTTCTTTTTTTTTTTTTTTTTATTGCATCTATTCAGCACCCAAACTTTGGAATTTGATCTTTTCCAAATTGCCTTGGGTTTTGACTGTGCATCTAAAGGATGTTGCATATTTCCTGAAGTGCTCAGCACCCAAATTTCGGGTTGGATTTCTTCTATCTATAGAGTGCTGAGCTCTCTAGGAGATCCATCTGCTCCTTTGAATTGCCCTAAATGAAAGCAGAGCCCTTTTGGAAATCCATCTGCTTACTCAAGCCATGGACGAATGTTCTTTTCTGGCTCCAGCTGTGCCAGCTGAGGAAGTTGCTCTTCCCTGCGTGCCACAGCTGCTTGTCTCTCCTCCCTGCTGCAGGCTATTCTCCACCATGGACATGCCAGCTAAGATAGCTGTCTGATTGCTCCCAAGTCTCCTTCAGTCCAAAGAAGTTCATTTGAGTTAAACTGTTTAAATAATAACTCTTTGCCAATCTAGCTTATTTTGCTGAAATGATTGAAGGAGAAATGGTGCAAGGCAATTTGTCAGGCTTTTCTGAAAAGACAGTAAACCCCAGCAAGGGTGGAATGGGGGCACGTGGCTTGAAGCAGCCTGGGGGACAGTAATCTTTTCCGTAAGATCAGCTGGTCCTGGAAGAGAACATCTGCTGGTGAGTGTAGGTGCTTAAAATGGGAGTTGTTGAGTGCAAATGTACTTTGAAAAATCTGGATTTGATTAATGTTTTGTTTTGCTCTTTGTCCTCAAAGTTGATGACTACTACTGAAAAACAAAACAAAAACAGAGGGCATTTCACTCCCATCTCCCTGTTCCAGCTTGGTAAAATAGCTCTTTGTCTTCAAAGCTGTTTGTAATCCTAGGTTCAATAGGTGCCTGCTCCCTCTAAGAGATGTGTACCCTCAGCTTCCATTGAAGTAGTGGAGTGTAGAAGGCACCATCCTTTATGCTGGTTTGTTTCACAAATATTTGCCAACGATCTGATGAATAATTAAATAGATTTTTCCAAAGAGTTTGAAGAAACCAGATAAAATTTTCTCTGGGAAAGTGAATGCCACTCAGAAAAATGTTAACTAGATGTGTTAAAAGAAATTATTAATACTGAGAAATGGGCAAATGTGTGGGTTTCTGCTACTCAGTGGATTTCTGTGGAAATAACTTTCTATTCTGTTTATGCTTTCAAGCATCATTCCTGCAAGCACTTATGCATATATTTAAGATTATGCACACATATGGTCCTGTTGGGATCAATGAGGCTTCTTGTGTCAGTAAAGTTGAGGGTATTGATAAGTGTTTGCAGAATCGGGTCTGTAGTTCACACTTACCAACCTAAAATTCTTAGCTCAGCAGCGTTTCTCATTATATAAACATAACTTACATCTGTATTTATTTAGCTCTAACTTTTTATGTAGGCTATGAGCCGTTTTCAGCTATAATTCATGTTATAGAATTTTTTTTTCATCCTGCCAAAAACCTAATTTAATAAACAAACCACTGTCATAATTTTTGCTGAATTTTTTTAAGGAATGTACGAACTCTGTCTTTATTAATTAGCAGAAGGCAGAACATTACAAAAGGAAACTTTTCTCTGTTTAACTTTTAAATCTTTGCATTAAGTCTAGTCTTTGAAAAAACCACTCCTACTTTCAATTATATCCCCACTAAAGTAGATGCCATCTTCCCCCCCCTCCCCTAACTCCATTGCAGTCTTCTCAGTGCATGCTTTTGGTCAAGGCAATACTTACTTTCTTATACATAAATGTTCTTATTTGCATGCAGAGTGTAATAGCATCGCGTTTTACCACAGCTATTGTTCCCGCTTCTACCACCTGAGGGATTCTGTTAGCAAAAAGAAACAAAAAAAGATAATGCTGTGCTTACCTAACTACACAAACCCTAGTTACTGTGCTAACATTAAAAGTCAGCATGTGCAAAATATCTCCATGTGTACTTTTTTGTGGGAAAGGTGATTTTTTTTCTAATCTACTTTCTCAGGCACCTCTCAAGTAACCTCATAAAGCAACCGCTAGTAAATTCTTACTTTTGGATAGCAACCTCCACGCTACAAAATTGCACTCTTCCCAAAGGCTCGGTGGAGCCTTTCTTTTTAACCTAAATCCTTCAATCCATCTCTCCAGGAATTCTGTGCACATTTGGGTCCAAGAGACAGGGAAAAAATAATTTTAAAAATCCAGTAACTGTTTTACTGTTGGTATTAGATGTCTAAAACACTTAACTGAGTGAAAAAAAAATAGGAAAAGTCTCAACTGGGCTTAATGCTATTGAATTTTGGGCAACCACCATGAACCTCAGACCCGTAGGAACACATGACAGTTTCCTCCACTGAAATTAATTTTTAGTTTGAATCCTAAAGTATGTTATTTTTCTACAGTTTTTGGAATTTTCATCTTGGATAATATCTTCAAGTTTAAGTAACAAAGACAGTTTGTTTGTATTTGCTCTTTCCAGTTTTTCTTCTGGGAAAGGGCAGATTGACCGTAACAGTATCTGTAAATGGTGAAATGGGAAGCCAATGTAGACATGGCTATTTTGTCTCTGATTTATTGTTCTGGTGAGCAACTTCTGATCATAGGTTTTTAAGCACTGTGATCTATACTATAACATGGCAAATGACCAATTGTATTCCCATGTATACTTTTGTAGATCTTTAACACAAATACCCAATTGCAATAGAGATGAATGCCTGGCTGTGTGAGGACTTGGGAAAGGGGAGAGAGGATGTAGCAAGAAAGTGTGCTGGTTGCCTAGTTTAGTTAGACAATATCCAGCTTATTTTTCCTTACAAAGTTGTGTTGGGACATGCTGCTCTTAAACATGGAGTTGCAGAGACTTTGGGTGCCAAAAAGCTGGAAAGCCTTACCTCCTGAGCCACCCAGGAGCCTGGTGTGTCCACATTTGGATTTTACCATCTCATTAGCAGGTAGCCTGGATTATTTTTGGCAAGTCCAACACATCTCTATTTTTGTCTTGCTTGTCAGACAGTAAAATGAAAGTTCCTTTTCGTAGCTCGTCTCTTTGAATATAACTAGGATCCTAGATCCTGGTTTTGTATCCACACACTGTCCTCCTTGAAACCAGCGGGTTAAGAAGCTCGTATTTCAAATAAATATATGTATCTTTCAAAAGTAATAGCTGGCAGAGGCCAATTATTTCATACATCTCTGTGTGGTATAAATAGGGTTAGCCACAGCAATCTGTGGTTTTCAATAATTATCACTTTTTCATTCACAAATAGTTGAATCCTCACTTGTTTTATATTTATGGTAAACCAGAAAACCGGTGTGGTTGACCTTTCTAAATTGTACATATATAGTAAGATGTATAGTGAAGAGCCAATAGGCCCCAACCAGGAGAATATATTTCAGCATGTAGTTCATCCCAGGGTGTCAATTTTAAAAGCAAAATCTTTCCATTGCAATTTAAGTGACTAGCTTGTGGAAGGGGGAAATTCTGGCAGGGATTGCAACAACCCTTTTCAAGTTTACCAGCATGAAGTCCACCGCTGCCGACGTCTGCAAAGTTTCCAGTTAAAACTCTCATATCGCTGCAAAGTAAAAATTCTTTTTTTCCCCCAAATCTTTGAATGGCTTTACAAGAATGTAAAGCCAATTGCAGCATCAGTTTCTCTATTATTTTTCCTCACTGGCAGAATACAATGCCCTCGAAAAATGATAGTCCCTGAGACCCTGTCAGTTTGCATGCTCTAACACTTTATTATCTAATGATCTAATATGCAACAAGGCAAAGAGGGGGTGCTTATCACCCTGACAGGATGCCTAAGAGAAGTGACTAAATTACTTTATGTACCATTAGCGCTAGCTGCCACGGTGAACTCACTGTGAGCATTTATGCAAATATTCCTGAATACATTCAAGTGGCCTTGTCAGGAAGACGACTGACAAGCAGCTTAAATGCTTGGCTTTTTAAAGGGACAGTTTTATTTCTTTTTCTTTTCCTTCCTCCTCTTCCTCCTCCTCCATAGGAGAGTGCTGAAGAATTAGGTGATGGTGAGGTTTGCTGACGATTTGGTTCTAAGCCAGCTCAACAGCAGCAAAAGATGAAAGATGAAGGGTAGAAATAGAGGAAATTGTAAGACATGGTGTCAGAATTTGCAGATGGAAGCAGAGACAACCATGGTTTCTAAAGCAATATCCTACCATTATTTTAATATGAAATATACATAAATTTGTGTGTGTATATATAAATCTCTCTAAAATAGGTCATTATATAGTAAAACCATTATTAGTGGCTGCTTCATACCAGAAATGATAGTGCATGGCTGGATTATCTGATCACTCTATTGTAGTTCCTGGGATAGTCAAGCTTTTACAATGTTGTTTTAGTTCATGATAATAATGAGTGATTCAGACCATTTGCTGTGTGCAGATGCAAAACCTCCAACAATAAATGAAGAATAGTAGTTGCTGTGCCTCAGCTGGATATGTCAAGTAGATCCTCTCATCAGCAGTGGGGCATCTAAAGAACTTTTCTTGCCAATCCTGCCCATCCTGGGCAATTTGAAAGCCTGTAGTCACCACAGTAAGCACATTCACAAATTTTGCACTAAATCTTCAGATTTGAAAGCAAATACGATTTCTAGGCTGTGTCTTAGTTGACTAGAGATTTTCTATTTAGATTAATAAGAAGGAATTTTTTTCCCTGCCTTAAACTATTTTGAGAGGGTAATCTTTAAAACAAATTTTTGATACTGACTGCCTCTAAGTCTAATCTGACTGTAACAGAATTATTGAGAACAGTCATTGTATACCTTGAATTTAGCTGCATGTGTTTGGTACACTGTTTGATGATTCCTGAAAAATGCTCAGAAATCTGACTTAGTGACCTCGTTCTTGTGCTATAAGTGGCTTTGTGACAGCATTAACTACTATATTTTTGGTGATGTGGAAAGTCATGAAGAGGATGCCCCCATCGGCTCCATTTTAACCATTTCAGCCCCTAATCCCTTGGTGTTGTGTATGTCCATGCAAGTTGATGAAATTGTTAATACAAGACAGAATACTGACTGAAGTGAAAAATATTAGCAAGTTGAGAAAGTTGATACATACCCTCAGATGGTTTAAGTTCAGATTCTTAATCAGAGTTAGGGACTACTGCATTCACAAACTGGCCAGGTTTAAACAAAGAAACTTTGATGTTTGGTTTGTTTCATCTATGGGTGGAAGCACCTGTTATATTTTAGTGCTTCACCTAAGAATGTTTTCATGATTATGTGAAAAATATAAACACACAAGCTTTTTTCTGCACCATATCATTCTATATAGAGAAATGCACTGGGCTTGATTTATTATTTAGAAGGAAAATATTGAAAAAAAATATTAGGATTCTACCACTCTACTTGAGGGGATCTTGTATGTTATTCTGAGTAACGCCTGCTTTTTAATTTATTTTCTATGAGGGAAGAATACCTAGGGTTGTTGGACATCTCTATGCATACACAAGGGAAAAAATGTGACTTTCAGAACATTGCACAACATGGATAGTAATAACAGTAAGTGAGCCTTGATATACTGAAGGATTGCAAAACTTCAAGCTGGAAATCATTTTCTTTACTTTTGCCAAGTTGTCTTTTTCATATCGGTTCCTTCATAAATGCAGTGACTCATAAATTCAGGCAATTTTTTACATAATGGCTTGTTATGTGTTCTTGGAGCTTGACCTCACCAAGCGTGTAATATTAACCTCTTCACTGCCCTGTGGATTTACTGTATGTTTCTAATATAAGTGAGCACAGCAGGGTTGGATTAGTCCAGTGTGTGTACTCAGAGCTAGAGCAGTTGTCTCTGAAGAGACGAAACATGGTCAGAAAGTTAAGGTACTTCACTTAAGAGAATGTATAGATAAAGTCTCCAAAATGATCTCAACAAGATTTCAATTCTGGGGACCATGGAAGTAAGTTGCCAAAACCATGTCAGGTTCTCTGCAGGTTGCCGATCTTAAGTCAGGACGTGGTATCTTCCTGAAAAGTACACAGCAGGACAGGGAGGGGTTAAGAGTTTGAGTAGTTTGAGTAGTTGAAGGTGAGGAACATCCTGTCTGGTTGTGTGATCTAAATGGTCCCTTCAGGAGTAAAATCTTGGGATCCATCAGTTTAGGAAAACACAGCAGAGGTCAGATTTGTACAGCTCCAATTTAAGTAGCCAAAATTGCGTTAACAAAATTATGCCCCACTGAATTATGCTGATGTCTTTTTTTTAATCTTCACCAGAGCAGAGTTGCTGTCTGCGGGCCCAGACCCCTGCTTCCTCTTTGGATGTTACTGAGAATTTCACAAGAACTGGGTGGGTGTGAGGAGCTGCCCTTCTCACAGCCACTCACGTCAAACAGAAAGCAGAAAATCTTCTGTTTCTATTTGTCTAGGTTATAAATCAGCCATCAAGGAGAGGTACTCAAAAGCTTAGGATATCTGGCTGCAGCAATTTTAATCTTTCAAAATTTATTTTTAGTCTAAGCGTGAATGAAAACAAGATTTAAATGATTTTCTGGGAGGCAGAGTTTTAATGGTTGATTTGGGCAAGGAGATTCCAGAATTTCAGTTCCGCCATTAGGCTGTGGGTGTTTCATGAGGTTGGAGTTGTGAAGTTGTGATTTTTTTTTTTCATTATTTAAACATTATTTCATAACATATATGTACTAACTCTGGTACCGCCATGTTGCAGGAGACTTAAGAGATGCTATTTGAAGTGTTCTAGTCTTGAATAAAAAGGATTGCTGTTACATAATGTCCATGGAAATACCACCTGAAAAGTCAAGTTTGGGTACTTCAGTTACAATTAGAAAGGATTCCCTCTTGACAGTCACTTATCAGGGATCTAGTGTCATGTCTAATTGAAATAGGAAAAAATGCTACAGTGGAAATGGGAGGCATCTAGATTTTAAAAAGGTAAGGTGTGGTAGTTTCTGCCTGTGAGAAGCTGCCCTTTATGTTTTTCAAATAAATGAAAAATAAAACAGCCCTTCCCCCGTAATATCTAAATGATGTCAAGCTGTGATATGTTGTTACCCTCTATTGTTATGGGGATGTCATGAATTCATGGAAAAATAGTACCTGGATTAAGAAGAGCACATTTTGTGAATTTCCCAGAGGAGCTTTCAGAACTGTGCTCCCAAAAGTGCAAAAAGAAGAAAACATGGGGAAAACTGTCATTAAAATTTGATATAGATTTGTGTGAGAAAAACTATTTTGTTACAGCAAACAGATAAGGGAGAAAAGTTCAGATGGAAATTCTCCAACTGCCACGAGTGTTGGCTCTTACTTGAAGAGTTAGACCAACCACTTTCTGAAGGTTTGAGGTTTCTCTCCAGACCTCGGAGGAATCAGGACTGTGGTTATGCACGTAGAAAAACCTTAGCTACTCTGTTTGGCAGAAACTTCACAGCTACCAGTACAGGAGAACATTCAGTAGCACTCAAATAGGCAATGAATATTCATAGATAATGAGCATTCATTACATTTCAATTTGCTTTGCTGGCCACCATGTCACTAACACAATGGCATCATAGGGGAGAAGAATGACATTAGGATTAGAGAAATGTTTGAGAGATACTGCACCGTATGGCAGTGAAGTTTTGCCAGACGTTGCCTTTCCAACCTTCCAAAATGTTCAAACCAGCAAATGACAAAATATTATAGTATTGTACTATTAATATTATTTCTGAAAAAAAATCCTGTAACTTATCTGTTTTTATAGGATGCATTTATTGTTATTATGTTGGGAAAAGATGTTCCTTTCACTCCAGTCCTCTGCTGATTTGGACAAAGTACAAAGGAAAAGGATTTTGTGAATTGTAGTTTGTAAATGAAGGCCAAGAATTAGTGATTTTTTAAGAACTCACCTGGACATTGTAAAAGGTCATGATTATCAAAGAACAGTGTTCACAGCAGTTTGCAGGTATCTGGACGCTTCCAAATATTTCATGTTAGGCACCCCAGTATTTGAATATCCCAAAGCAGTTGGTGATTATGAAAGGTCTCTGTTCCCATGGAACTTATGTCCAAAGCTGTGAATCAGCTGAGTGCTAACAATCTCAGGAATAAGGTTTTGTTTAGATGAAAATTATCCACCAAATTGTTGTTTAGAATATTCTGATTAGAAGCCTTCACAAATAACGAACTCGTATTTTTTGCCTCTCAGGCTGCACATCTTCTCACTGAACTGAGAGAAGACCAATGTGAGCATTCAGGTCTCTCTTACTGTCCGTTGTGAGGTTCCTGCCAAGTGTTTCCCCAGAAAAATGACTCTTTGACAAAGCTCTTCCATATCCGAGGAAATGAGTTAAGAGCATAAACCAGGAAACTGATGCAGAAAATGGAACCTACCAGGGTGGGATGTTTGGAGTGGTTATTCTAATCTGGGCTGCCATCTGAAGATTATTAATGTTAGTAGTAAGGAATAAAAACAAACTATTAATAATTAATATTGGAATGGAGACAGGCTTTGTGTTTGGCGCAAATCCAGAATACAGGATTTTCAGGAGGACGTGGCATTGCAAAACGTGTGCTTTCATTAAAGCCAGTAATACAACTTCAGAAAGTGTTTTTTAAAATCTTAGCTCAAACTGTTTGCTGAGCATAACCAGAAAGCTTTGTGTGTCACAATTAGTCCTTTCTGCTTCCCACCCTCATTCCGTGAATTTATAGTTCTCTTTGTGACAAAACAAATCTTCAGTGCAAAAGTGACTGTAATGTAAGTGGTGCTGCTTTATGACCTCATTGAGTGAAGCGAATAGCGTTAGGAAATTTATTAAAAAGATCAAGAATGAAGTTTTATGAAAAACTTGTCTGAAATGTAGCAGCTTAAATTTATTTGTCAAAAGTAATTCAGACAGTTAGATCTGCCAAGTTAAGGTGCAAGGGCCATTACGAGATGCTTAACAAGCTACTGTCCTTCATGAAGTGGATGCTTAGGATTTTCTGAACTTCTGGTCCATTTTTGTGAGTCAGGTGGTCACCCAAAACTGTAGGTAACCCAAAACAATCTTTTGGGAAATTCTTGCACCTAGAGCCAAATTCTCAAAGCCCCAAGGTGCCTAAAGCTGCAGGTAGGTGTTTAGTAGGATTTTTAAAACTCTGACCACAGAATTTCTATGCCTGTCTGCCAGGTTCTTTGAAAATTTCATTGAGCGCGCTCACTGGAACCACTGGAAGCTGGGTGCTTCCTAAAATCTGGTCCCAAATATGGCAGGAACCTGTGTGCTTTTTACTGTACTATTGTTGACGTGTCTTTTAGCAATGGGAGTATAAGGAAATTCAAAATTAAGTGTGTTTGGTTAATACCATATCATTATGGTTTTGTAGCAACTTTCTCAGAGGTTCCGTATCTATCCCATGAAAAATCAAAGAGCGTTTCCCGCAGAGGTCCCTGTTTGGGCAGTGAAATGGCAGCAGACGGGCTAGATCCCGCCTGCTGTTAGAGGCTGAGCAGACAGCTCGCCTTGCTGGTTGCCGAAAACCCCTGCTTGCATATGGAATTCATAGGTTTGGTGTTACCTGATCTGCGCCGAGAGGGAAGGCCGGTGCTCGGAGGTAAATTGCAGGCCTGACCGCAGCCCTGCTCGTCTTTCCAGCTGCAGCTTCAGTTTGTGGGTTGGGGTTTGAGGTCACGGCGCTTTGCCGCAGCGCGTTCAGGTGAGAACATCGCTCAGCTTCCTGGGCTCTTTGAGGAGATGAAGGGGGGGGGGGGAAATATTTCTGACCAGGTTTGGCTCTCTGAGGTAAAGCAACTCTGATTAGGGAACCCTTGGGGAAAATTATCCCCTTCCTGGGATCGTGACCTTGAAGGTGACAGCGAGTGGTGCCTCCTCATTCAGCCCTGAGCCTGAGCAGAGGTGCCTGCTGGAAAAGCCCCCAGAGTCAGGTGCCTGTTCAATATCAGCTGCCAAATATTTTTTATGGGGTTGCTTCTGGCTGCTTCCTACCTATGATATCGTCTTGCCGAGGTCCCCTGGTACTTTCGGGAGCCAGCGCGGAACTCCCAGCTCTCTGGGCTTCCAGAGGTGTCTGCCCATGTCTGCTCATTGTATAGCAGAAGGAGGATGCTAATTTCAGGAGACTGACTGACCCAGCCAGAGCTGGAGTCTGACTTTTTACACGCTGCAGTGCCTTAGGTAGGTGGTCTGAATATGGCCCTAAATAAATAAATATAAACATAGCATGACTTTATCAGACACGTTGAAAGAACAACTTCTCTAAGCATTTGTAGGCTTGAGTCCAAAGTATTCACTTCTCAGATTTTCAGCGTGCTGGTTTTATGTGGTGTCATTGCTGGATTGATACTATGAACTATAAATATATTTTTATGCTTGTGTTTTTGCAAGTAAAGCCTAAATGGCTGGGAGGGGGTGCTTGACCCTGCATTCAGCGCAGCACAAAGAACAGAGGAGGAAACGGTCTGAAAGACACTGCAGAGGAGAGACAAGGGGGTCTCAGTCTTTGCAGCGCAATCAGGGCTTCTGCTTGAAATGCAATTCAGGTTACGTCGCCTCCGCTGCTGTCCCGCTGCCATCACAAACACGGGCTGAGTATCACGTTGCATTCCTGAATCAAACCTCCCAAATAATAATACTATTAATATCAATTGAATTATTTTGCTTATTTTTCTTATCCGCCCTTCCCATTCCCAGGTAGTCGTTAGTTTGCAGGATATTTCTGGCCAGGACAGCAATTTAGTTAAACCTCCCGATTGCTGGGATGCGTTTCTCACCGAAGAGCCAGATTCCCTACCTTGTCCCTTGGCCCAGGGCCTGGAAAGCCGAGGCCGTCCCTCGGCCCTCGGTCTCTGTGCTGGCAGCTCTGCGTAACCTGTCACTGAGACAGCCGGAGCACAATTTTTGCACGTGATGAATATGGATCTTTGCTGCATCTGGCAGGCTGCAACAATGGATGCAGAAGACTGTCATTAATAGATAATAAAAGCAGAAAGCAACATTAATGGGAATAAGCTTTTCTTTTACTGGGAGTGATTATTACTTTTTTGTTCTTGGCCTTTGACTGGATCGAGATGCAAATAGCAGCTACCAACACTGTGTGCACGCATGTGTTTTGTTGTTGGCTGGTTTTTAATCTGGAATATTTAACCATGGTATCTTCAAAGTGCGATTGTGTCATACATTCTCATACACTAATAGATTTCAAAGATGAAGAGCCTTGCTGCTTTATGTTTAGTCATGCCTTCATCTATAAATTTATGGCAGTATTATGGTTTAATGAATTGAACAAGCCCCAGAACAACAACAAAAATGCTTTTTTGTTTCAATTTAGATATTGCATACTTTGTTCTTCAAACGAATAATAAAACCAATATGTTTCTTTAGTGGTAAACTTCAGGCTAACTTCATCTCACATTACTAATCAAGTACTCAAGGATATGTGTGTGCACATATACATATGTGGGTGCGTGTGTGGTAAACAGGCGCTCCCAGTCGTTGTGTTAGGCCTAGGCTGAACATTCGTATTCCGATAGCGATAGGCAAACCTCCCAGAACAGATGGAGCAGAGTTCAGCACAAAGGTTTAATCCTATCAGGATGAGTCCTGTATGGCCATCTGGATAATCCGGCGCACAAATTCAGTGCCTGTTAAAAATACAACGTAGGCCAAGATTAGCGTCACAGATTTTCCACTAGACTTGTTCATATTTGACTTTATGATTCTCAGACTCCAGAAAATTGCATTAGAGAGCAGCCTGTGATTTGTGAGAGAAATCAGACGAGGAATAAGAACTCTTAGGGTACTTGAATTTCCCTTCAAGAAACTGGATTACAGGCACTCCCTGTCCCTGCCACAACTGCTTTGTGTTTCTGTGCGGGTTGTTCTGTTTCTGAAAGACGATTACTGCGAGCTCTCTCTGTTGTGGGCAGACAGTCTCAATTCCGCTGAACAAAGAGACTTCAGCTAAAAATTAATTTTAGTCAGGGCTCTTGTTTTTATCAGGATGAAATAAATTCTTTGTTTGCTGTAGAATCCATCTCAGGTGAACTTCTGATTTTTGTGCTGTATAATACAGCAGGGTGTTTGATTTTGGGGGGATGGAGTTCTGGTTTTTAATTTGTGATAAGTGAAAGATTCTGTAAAAGTTTAATTGATGCTAATATTTAGTTTGGGGGCGTGAGAATTTAGACTCAGATTGAACTCTAGGTTTCACCTAGAATAGCTTCTGTGTATCATTGACTAAACCTTGCCATTGTCACCGTAACATACCAGAGTACATCTGAACATCAAGACTCGCTGCTGTTGTGCGTGGGATGCTGAGCTTTTTACACCTTGCAGGGAAGGGATGCTGCGGCTCAGGAGCTTTTATCTTGTCGTATGTTCTGGAGAGATTTGCTGTGAGAGTTTTGTTAAGGTACTGATGGAAAATAAAAGAGAGAAAATGAGACCAGGGTGATGGTGAAACAAAACATGATTTTAGAAGTAGCACCCACCTGCCCTTCTGTTAGGTTGGGATTCAGCAAAACAGTAAACCAGAGGGTTAACGCTCAGTGAATGACTGGTTCCATCCTCTAAAATGTTTTTCTGGTTCAGGACATTAGTTAGCAGCACTGAAGGACCAGTCAGTTAAATTAAGTAAGTTTTGGGGTATGCAAGCTATGCAGTGATGTTTGTTTTGACAAACTTTTAGGGTTGATTTATATTACACATTTTGGGCTTCCATTCTTAAGGTTGCCTTCATCCTCACCCAGAAATTGCATCAGTGTAACTATTTTTAAACTTTAGTGCACTTAAACAGATGCAGTCTCCTTTCTGGACACGCTTATTGTTTTGAAAATAGTCATATTGGCTTATCTGGGCTCTGTAGCTCTATCAGCGGAAGTTAAATCAGTAGGAAGCCATTGAAATTGAAATGAGAGGGGCATGTAGGATTTTTTCATCTTTTTGCTAACAAAGCTCTTAAAGTTGATATTCAGATACAATGGTGCAATCCCGCCTGTATATCACACGTTAGCCCCCTGCATGCTGTTGCCTTAAGCTTCCCATCTTTGAGGAGCACTGTTCCTGCACCTTTGCAAGCGACCCCAGGGGATGGAGGAAGGAGTGAAGAAATTGAGGTGTAGTAGTTTGGGGGCTGACAGAAAAGCATTTATCTTACTTGGGGTCAAAACATGCAGCAGTCACTGGGTTGGTACTTGGGTCTCAGCAAACATGTCCCCAGTTTGGAGCTGAAAGCGCTGCCAATATTTGGTAGGGTCCATGCAATACTCTTGGATGTGCTGTCTGTGCTCCTGACCCGGTGTGTGTACATCCCCTCTGCAGCCGAGCTGCCTGAGGTAACAGCGACCGTGGCAGCGCTGGAGCCGAGGAGCTGCGTTGGTTTAGTCAGTGCTGTGTTTGGCCAAGGCCACCCATAACAGTTTCTTCGTGGCTGACTCAAAGTGAAAGTCTTCCAACTTTGGGGCAAAAATAATGAATGCAAAAATTCTAGTTTAAAGCCTGCTTGAAATTTCCTCGACATAAAAAAGTCATGGAAAAATTTCACAATAAAATTGTTAAGCTTCTTGAAAAAAAATTAAAATATGGATATTTATATATAGAGAGAGCATATATATTTTTCAAGAATAATAATATAGATATTATTTATTTATATACATATCCATATTTTGGCTGAACCTATATATTGGATTTAACCAAATTTTGAAGTGTTTTTGTTACATTACATTTTTCTTGGGGAATTTATTATTTGCCAGACAAACATGACAAAGCTCTCTTTTAGAGGTCAGGTTTCACCAGCTTGCAGTGAAATGCTAAGGACTCTTACTCTTTTATTAATTTTTGGAAAGCAGGAGGTACCTCCTAAAGTAAAAACCAACCAAAGGAAAAAAAAAAACAAACCCAAAAACTTCCCTGTGATGTGAAAGGGTTTGAAAGAATGAATGAAACTGCATCTTTTGCAATCAGAGAGATTGCTAATTAGAGATAACTAACTTGCTAATTAGAGATAACTCTTTTTATTTAGAGATAACTAAACTAGTATTTTTATGGCAATGTTTGAAGTAAACACAGTGGACTTTTTTTTTTTGTAACACATCTTTCATTATTCAGGATTGCCTCCTTTTTCCATGCAATCATTTTTCAGGCAGTGATCAACAACCGAGAGCTTTGGAAATCATTAAGGAAAGAGAAACAAGAGGACTCCATGAAATGTAACTTTGCTAGCTGAGGCATCAGGAAGGATAAAAGTGAAAGACTGGCTTAAGTATTGATTGTAGGTGGAATATTGTACCAGGTAATTTACATTTTCAATTCCCATTAATGGGAACTGAGCGTCCAAAATGTTAGGCGGAAAATTGCAGCCAATACCTTAATTTCACTACTTGGAAACAGAAACAAAGGCAACATTCCCTCCCTTCCCCCAGGCTGGAGGGATTGCACGGTGCTTGTATTTTTGGTTCGGTGATTTCACCCAGTGCAGACGTCATGACGAACCAGGAGGAGGTTGCCATTTTTGGCAGGGGGTTGTAATCTTTAAAATTTGAAAATGGTAAGTCCCAAATATTGAGACGCTGTAAAGGAGGGAGTTGGGAAGGGGGAGTGGGGCATCACGTCCTCATGCCTGTGTTGCATAAAGCTGCGTGAGTTATCTCCTCGAGAGGGAAACCTCTGTTACCCTGTTTCCTGCACAGCAGCTGCTTATTGTCAGGAGAGAATAGGAGAGAGAGCAGGCTGCGATATGAAATAGGAAAGCAGGAAGATCATCACTTTACTAAGATAAACAGCAAGCGCATTGTTTAGCTTAAGAGTGAAGATTTAATGCTCTGGTACAATATGTAAAAACTCTGCCACATTCCCTTTCTCTGAAGTGTCTGGGACTAACCCTTTGGGATGGTCCTGCAGACTTCTCCCATCCAGGCTGGTTTGGTAAACTTCAGCTGCTTTCAGTTGCTTGTGGTGGATACAGCTCTGGCAGTGCCTCTGCACGCTGGACTGGAACGGGACCATTGTGTGGGGGCACAGACCTTTTAGGGTCTGTCCTTTCAACACGGTCCAGGTAGGTGAGCAGATGATGACAACACCTGCTTCTCGGGAATGAGAAAATTATTTTTGCAAAAAGCTCCCACCCAAGCTCAAAACCCACCAAAATGTTTGGTTCATTCTCTCAAATTGGCAAATTTTGAAAAATTGTAATTTTCAGTTCCGGAAAAAAATAACCAACTCCTCTCCCACGATAAAATCAATCTGTTAAAGTGCCTAATGTGGAAAATCCACAATAAGCAATGATGAAAGGAATAACCCTTCCCTCTCCCCCATAAAATACCTGTGTAAAGCTATAATTCCTGAAGGGAAGAAATAATGTTTTCCCTCCCCTTTTTAAGGAGAAATACACCTTTGTCAAACTAAAAATGTTGACCAAAAATGCCTTGAGCATCCCAATAGGTGCTGCACATCATTGGCTCCAGAGTGCTGTGGGAAAGGAATTTAGGCTCAGACCATTCATGGGCACTGCCTTGCTCAGAGTTGCAAACCCTACGAGATTTCAATAGCTACGAGGTTCCTGAGGGAAGCTCTACACCAGGTAATAGAAAAATGCTGTAGCGACACCAGAGTTAGCCCTGTGTCGCTGCTACATTTGACTCTGTGCAACACTGAGTAGATGTAGCAGCTCGGTTCCTGAAATCAGCAAATTGGCATTAGCATTTCGGCTCAGATGCTGCTAGTTCTCCCGTCAGGTGGGATGCTCACGCACTGCACAGGGTGGTGTATGTGTAACCCAACTAACTGGGTTTTGAAATGGGAAAACCCAGTTCCGTATACATTACACAGCTCTTGGCGGCGTTGCACTGAGCACTGCCCAACTATCTTAAAAAATCTTGTTCTTTATTCTACAACTTCTTCAGCTGGGTTTTTAAGCACTTACTTAAGTGGTCTGTTGAATCACAACTTCAGTAAGTCATGGTTTTGAGTGCTTAAAACTGATTTGTCTTGATATTGTGAAAATCAGTAGTTTGGAGAAAGCATTTAAGAGGTTGCAGGCTCAGACCCGTAAACTGTGGGTTAATCTGTGGTTCATTTTTATATATTTAGCCTGGAATTAAGTTTTACCCAAGAAAAAAAGGAAAATTAAATTAAACTTTAGATATTTTCAGTACTTCCTGTAAGATGAGACATAAATTCCCTGTTCCTCTGAATTCCCAGTTTTAACTGCCTTTATGCAACTCTCCTTGCGTGTCACGATACTCTTAAAGCGAAGAAAAATCAAAGCATGTACCCCATCATTTAAACTCCTGTTGTGATGCAGCAGTTGTTGTCAGAGCCTCATCTATGGAATAATGGAGGATGAAACCACACTTTGTGATAAAAACTGCAGGCGAGGTCATTCTTACAGTCACCAGCACAAACTGGATATTAATCATAGAGCAAATACGTTTCAGAAGCTAAATAAGAGCAGTCCCAGAGCCCTGCTGATAGCTGTGCATCCCACTAATTCACCTCAGTGAACATTTACCTCTAAGCTCAATTAACCCTTATTCCAAGGCCACCCATAAACTTCGTGGTAAATATGTTTTTCTTCCTCTGGCCTCTGTTTTCTATCAATGGAATAGATCGTTTCTGTTGGCGGATAAAATGCTATCTCTGTTTATAAACGCAGGTCCCTAATTAAGAATATGTGATGTCCAGTGTGTGTTTGTGAGGGACTTGAACCAGTAGCTCAATGAGTCAGTAAATTCAGATGTTTCGTGCTCCTGAGGGCGTCTGCTGTTTCTTCTGTCTTCAGGTGCTATTCAAGGCAGATAGAAATGCTCAGGAGGCAGATGGATGGTGATGTGGGGGAGAGGGATTTCCTAGGGCAATTGCCTGCACACGAAGTTAGCTGTTAAACATGTACAAGAAGCTATGAGGAGACATTGTTGCTGTTGTTTTGTTGTTATTATTATTGTTATTAGTATTATTAGCACTGCTATTATTCTCCCTTCCAAGCATTGTTCAGAGGCAAATTGGAAATGTGGTAATTAGGCCCTGACTGGTAGTGTAGTACTAGTGTCCTGAGCCAAAGTTCAACACCCTGAAATGAAATTTAAACCAATTAATCTGTTAGATTTTTATCGCTTGTCCGTGTTTTCTCAGCAATTCCCTCAGCACACGGCCTTTGATCAACTCTCATACAAAAGCTAAAATGTGTGCCTGCTGCTAGCAAGATGGGGCTGACATTAACATGGCACTCATAAAACAATCAGAGCAGTGAAGCCCTCAAACAGACAGGGCATAGTAATATTTAATAAAAGCGCACACATAATCTTCAGAATTAGCATTTTGTGCCTTGCAGTACCTTTGGGAGAAGAGCTTTTATTTGTGGAGTGATCATTATTATAACAAAGAAGAGCTACCTAATAATTTCCACTTTAACTCTGCAATATGCCACGAGCATTTCTGAACCATTATGCTAAACTGTGGCGGGGTAATCATTTTATTGTCACAGTTTGAAGGAAGAAAAATCCCCTGTATATCAGTAGCTAGGGGAGTACGAGAACACAGGAACGCACTGACACACACAGCACACAACAAAAAACTTTTCTTTTTTGCTACCCGTGTGCTGAAGTTAGTACCTACCACCCTTTGTATGGAAGGTGATTTTAACAATGTATATTCTGAGAAAAGATGAAGATTTCAAAAGAACATTATTTCCCTTGGAAGTCATCAAGGTTTTTGCTCATAAATCCTTAAAATTTATCGATAGAGACCTTAGCTTTGAAGTCAGGGGCAAAATTCCCATTGGCTTCAATAAGTTTGGGATTGCAGTGCCTCCCTCTAACATCTCTATCTGTTAACTCAAAACGCGGGAGCAGCACAATGAAACATGTCAGATGTTAACACTGATTTGCCTTGATATTATGCAAAGAAGGAGAGCGGCTCATTAAGACTCATAACCATTAGGCCATTTCAGCAGGTGGAGGATGTGGCCACGTCACCTTCAGCAAGGAGCCGCAAGGTCCGTGCCTGCAGTTGGAGGGGTAACATTTAGTTTTCCCTCAGTCCAACGATTCTTCTGGAAACACACAGCAAATGTCATACGCCCACACCAGAGTCTTAAAATCTTATCTGATAGTTAGGCTACCAGACTCTTTTGGTTCTGGCTGTAGTTGGCGGCCAGCTGCTCATTTTTAAAAATATGTTTATATGTGTAAGAATGTGTAATTATTCTTTTTCTATTATAATTCTTTTCTGGACTTAAGTCTGTTCATGTTCTCAATCCTGGACACTTCATTGCCTTTATTAGAACTGGTCTAAGGTTGTTCACTGCATTTTTTTTGTCAGTGAAGTTTCAGACTTCAACCAAAATCTCTTTTTCTACAGAAACACATACATTTTATGTAACTTTTTAATAAAAGTTTTAACACCATTTTAGAAATGATGCTTTGGTGTTACAGAAGGGATTATGAAGTGATAATATTTTGAAATAAAATATTTTTTCTTGGAAATATTAAAAAGTCATATATTTAATTCCAGATAGAGATTCTAGAACTTTGCATTCTGCAAAAAAATGTTCTGTACTTTGGTTTCTCTTGTGACCAAAACAAAACGTAGAAAAATGAAGGTCTCCAACGAAAAGATTATTCTGCCAAGCTCTGTTTTTCTAGGGTTGCACAGAAGTAAACACCTTCCAGACAGCGCTTTGAAAGTTGCCAAATGATTAACAGAAGAAATATGAAGAGCTGAGGGCCTGAACTGGCCAGACATTTGTACCAGGGGCATAAATAGAGCTGAGGTCATTGCCTTGCCCCCTCCCAGCGTTACCTGTGGTGACACTGGCAGATGGGACCCGATTCTTCCATCCTCCTTCCTGGTGCTCCAAGGAAAGGGCCTGGGAAGGGCAAAGTTTTAGTAAGACCAATGTCCCAAACGACACTGGCTGTTGCAAATATGTCATTGTATAAACATGTTGTGTGCCTTCAAAAACAGGTAGCAGTCTGGCTGGCTCCCTCCGCACGTCTCCTTGAGCTTCCTCGGGATGCAACCCTTCAGTACAACTTCTCTTGCGGGGCAGCACCTTTGTGCAGCCCTTCCAGTCTTTAGAGACACTTGCATTTTTGTGACTGGTCCCAAGGGAAAATAATGTCTTGAAATCTTTTGGGAACGCACAGCACTCTCGCTGCGTCGCAGGTAGAGCCTGCAGAGGGTACCAACCTGCCCTGTTTTTTAAACCACCAAGTCCTGACTTTTCTTCCTCAGAGGAGGTGTCCTGGGCTATTGCCAGCAGTTTCGGTGAGGCACTGATTCAGCACAATTGCTACTTATTTAAATAAAATTACATGTGCAAGTGGTCACATTGACTTTGCTGGCGAGAGTGTCCCAGTGCACGACCCACGGTCCCAGTGCAGGGACCTGGGTGTCTGTGCAAAGTCTCCCCAGCTGCCATGGGACTTGGCAGGAATTTGATATTAAGCACATACGTGTATAAAGTATCAGAATCAAATACAGGAGGCAGCACAGACAGTGCAGCACCTTGCACATCTGAGTGCAATGTAGGTACCGCAAAGAACGTTGTCAGATAAATAGCAAGACCTTCAGTGGGGACCTGCAACTGCTGAACAGTATCTTGTATTCATTTTAAAGATGAATTGAATCTAGAATTTTGAAGCCTGCATATGTTTTCTGTTAATGGCTTATGGTCTCAAACAGTTTTCATTCACTGGTATTTAGGAAAAAAATGTTGTTTGTAGCCTTTAAGAAAAGTAGCTTATTCTCTGACACATGGGAAACTGATTATCTTTGGGTTTTATTGTGGGGGGTGTGTGTCCACAATCAACTGGAAATACTGGAAAGGATGTAATTTGGAAATGATTTTAATTTTTATTTATGAAAAAGTTTGATTTTGTGAAAAAGCTAGATGGCATTTTGAAAAGCTGCTTTCACTGTAAATCCATTGCTGTGAGCTTGGCTGAAAGGAAAGCATTTGGTTTTGGACTTTGCAATGGTTTTTATGCACAGTTTTATGCAAGTAACTTGAATCCAAATTAAACATATTGAAGTTACTTCTGTGTGCGCGCTACATTTTCGTGACGGTAATGTTAGGATGTTTCTTTTGTTAGCTCATGTAAAAGTTAATGGCTGTGCTCTGCAAAGTTTGGAGCAGGGTAATGATTTTTTTCTGCCTGTGTGTTTGTGTTTTTCACTGGAGCTGGCATCCCCGTCGGCTTAAGTAGTGGAAAAGTTTGTGCCTGACACTTACAACCTTTTGTAGGTAGGGCCGGGGTCTGTTTGCTCCCCATGCATGTGTTCCATCACCGTGTGTGAGTCTGTAGCAGTGCCCACAGAAACACTCACTGCTAAGGGTGACTCAACAGCTCCCTTCCCATCTCCTTCCCTTTCCCAGCCCTGTTTTTTAAACCACCAAGTCCTGACTTTTCTTCCTCAGAGGAGGTGTCCTGGGCTATTGCCAGCAGTTTCGGTGAGGCACTGATTCAGCACAATTGCTACTTATTTAAATAAAATTACATGTGCAAGTGGTCACATTGACTTTGCTGGCGAGAGTGTCCCAGTGCACGACCCACGGTCCCAGTGCAGGGACCTGGGTGTCTGTGCAAAGTCTCCCCAGCTGCCATGGGACTTGGCAGGAATTTGATACGTGTATAAAGTATCAGAATCAAATACAGGAGGCAGCACAGACAGTGCAGCACCTTGCACATCTGAGTGCAATGTAGGTACCGCAAAGAACGTTGTCAGATAAATAGCAAGACCTTCAGTGGGGACCTGCAACTGCTGAACAGTATCTTGTATTCATTTTAAAGATGAATTGAATCTAGAATTTTGAAGCCTGCATATGTTTTCTGTTAATGGCTTATGGTCTCAAACAGTTTTCATTCACTGGTATTTAGGAAAAAAATGTTGTTTGTAGCCTTTAAGAAAAGTAGCTTATTCTCTGACACATGGGAAACTGATTATCTTTGGGTTTTATTGTGGGGGGTGTGTGTCCACAATCAACTGGAAATACTGGAAAGGATGTAATTTGGAAATGATTTTAATTTTTATTTATGAAAAAGTTTGATTTTGTGAAAAAGCTAGATGGCATTTTGAAAAGCTGCTTTCACTGTAAATCCATTGCTGTGAGCTTGGCTGAAAGGAAAGCATTTGGTTTTGGACTTTGCAATGGTTTTTATGCACAGTTTTATGCAAGTAACTTGAATCCAAATTAAACATATTGAAGTTACTTCTGTGTGCGCGCTACATTTTCGTGACGGTAATGTTAGGATGTTTCTTTTGTTAGCTCATGTAAAAGTTAATGGCTGTGCTCTGCAAAGTTTGGAGCAGGGTAATGATTTTTTTCTGCCTGTGTGTTTGTGTTTTTCACTGGAGCTGGCATCCCCGTCGGCTTAAGTAGTGGAAAAGTTTGTGCCTGACACTTACAACCTTTTGTAGGTAGGGCCGGGGTCTGTTTGCTCCCCATGCATGTGTTCCATCACCGTGTGTGAGTCTGTAGCAGTGCCCACAGAAACACTCACTGCTAAGGGTGACTCAACAGCTCCCTTCCCATCTCCTTCCCTTTCCCAGCCCCACGCTCACCAGTCCTGCCCATGGGCCAGGACTAAGGAGCTTCTCACCAGCCTCACCGACTCTGGCAATTAGCTCCAACTGACCAGAGCTTCACTAAATAATCATAAAGGTCCAGAGGGTCTCTTTACCACTTTACGTCTGGAGCATTTTAAAGTATGCTTCTGTGAATGAATTAATTTATTGTCTTTATAATTAGAAGAATGTAGGGCAGGGGCTGTGCCACCACTCAGCTGCATTAAGTAATTTATGGGTGCAAGGGTGTTGTCTGGGTGGTGCTAACATGTGGGTGGCTTTCACACTCCTGTCTTCCTAGTAAATCCTTACCTGATGAAGTGCCTGAGTGCCCTCCCTTGAGTACATCATCAAATACTCAAAGTTACAAACCAAATTAACAGCTCAGACAGCCTTTTGGCCAAGTAGCAATTGACAGCCAAATGCCAGCAACCCTAAAAGAAGAGGGATATATGCATATATATATATATGCAGCTAATGAAGTCCTGCTGATTGACACCTGATTGGTGCCTGATTGACATTGCAGAATAAATGTGGGCAATGGCAGCCCTGCATGTGTTTTCAGTGGAGCCAGCCTCTTCTCTCTGCTGAGGACTGGGTTCGTATCTAAAGGAAAGAATCTTTCTTTCCAACATTGATGTTGACTGGTGGAGTTTTACTAGACTCAGGTTTTCATGGCTAATGAAATTGTTGAGGTACCCACTCTACCTAAAATTTTATCTAATGGTATGGTGTCATATTTTCACCCTGTGCTGAAAGGAGAAGCTGGTAGCATTTGGGATGGGGTTGCTTTTCATCAACCTATATGACCACCCTGAGATTCCACAGCTGTGGGGTTGCCGTTTGAGTTACCCAGAGCTTTTTGTCTTATTCAGGTTATTTTTACAGTAATGTTATTCCTGTTGCTTCAGCACAGTTAAATTCTTAGGTACTCCTGTACTGCAGAGGAGGAGAATCAGTATGTGGATGTTTATGTTGCCCTATCTCACCGATATATGCTATTGAACATGCTTCTGCTTAGATATTCTTAAATCAGAAGATCTTACCTAAGGTTTGAATTTACTACTTGGAGCAGTGCTTGAGTTTTCGACATCCTCTCAGGAGGCACTCAGTACATGTGCTGCCAAGAAAGTGGCTAGTGAAAGTGGGGACAGCCTCAGTGAATGTGGCAGGATGCATTGCACAAGCTTCTTAATTATCCAGTAGATGCAACGCAATTGGAATGACTAGATGGCAGGATTGCAGGGTTGGGGTTTTTTTTTATTATTATTTATTGGGTTTGGGTTTTTTTTTTTTGTAGTAGCCAAAACATTAAGCAGGGCAGGGTGGTTTAATACTAGAACAACCTGGATTTGATTGCAGAATACTTAAATGCTGAGGGTTACACCCTTTTTTACTTAGCCAATTTTTTCAATAATATTTATAGGAGTTTCCTTAATGAATTTGGGTTATGATGGATGATAAAGCAAGCTCACTGGAGATTGTTTTATTAACTCAGGTATTGCGCATTTCATATAGAATAAAGATAGGGATTTGTCCTGATTTCCAATTGGTCTCTGCCCATCAGGCTGTGATATTTTTTTTTGTTAATATAGGCTTAAAGAAGTTAATTTGTTCAATGCAGATAACAAAATCTAACAGGAATTAATTGAGAAAAAATGCTTCCAAAGATACAGTTTGAGGTCATGCACATGTACTAGAAAGAATGTGATTGCTGAAATCTTTGTGTTAGTAAGGGGGAAAATGAAAGCTCCTTTTATTTTATATTTCTCAAGTCTTCTATCATTAAAATCTGGTTCTAACAGCAGAATACTTCTCTTTTTCATGTGTGTTGAAAAGCAGCTACACCATGTATCAAAGCCATCAGTCCAAGTGAAGGATGGACTACAGGAGGTGCCACTGTCATCATCATAGGAGACAATTTCTTTGATGGGTTACAGGTCATATTCGGCACCATGCTGGTTTGGAGTGAGGTAGGTGTTGTCTGAACGGTAATGTCTAATAGCTTTGTCTAGCTTATAGCCAGCCTGTCCTTTTTTTTTAATGCCACATGCTAAATCAGCAACAAATGTTGAGATGTGTATCCTTTTCTCATTCAGTTTTATGAAAATAATTAGTCAAATTTACCTGTGGCAGAAATCCATTAAAGCCAGGGGATTTGCATCTCCTCTTACTGGCCCAGAATTTAACTCAGTGCCTTTTATACCAAGGAAAGGGAAGGATAAATGCCTGTGTGAATAATTCTGCATTTAGCACTACAATCGCTAAGGGCCCACAGGAAACAAGCGTTTAGGTGATCCTGTTTTCCAGGGAAACTGGCTGCTTGTAGCTGCAGCTCAATGAGGTGGAGAATGCAGAAATTCAGCACCTCTAAAGAGCATATTCTTAAAGTGTAGCTGCTTGGTGTAAGTACCATCTACATAATAGCAACCAAAATATTGTATCCGCAGTGGAAAATACAGACTCCTCATACCTAGTGGGGCCTCTGTATTTTCACAGTAACCCTTTTCTTGTTTCTCACCCATTTTTTTGCTGCTGTTGTTCCTCCCAGTTTCTTAAATCCTCTCTTCGCCTGGCATACAATTAAATGTGGAGTCTGATATTCCCCAGAAAGCCCATGGAAAGTTAAAACCCAGGCAGCATCACCCGAACGGCCACTTGCAGTGCACAGGGCTGCAGAAGTTGGGGCTGAGTCCCCTCTGCCTTCACTGGGATGGGAAGGCAGCTCCCAGGAAAAGTTTATGTTTTGCATTTATAACTTTTCAAGAGCATTTTGGAGGTTTTATAAAATATTTGTTATTTTAATACTGAAATTAACACACAAACAGAAAAAACAGCATCTCTGAAATAGCTATACAGTGCTTATCCAGTGACGTAAGGGTCTTCTAATGTTTTACCTCATATTCTATAAATATTAAATCAACATTATAGCTTAATTCATATCCAGCACATTCCTCCTACTGATTCCATTGCACATATGGCAGCATTTTTTCCATATGAAGAGTATCCTCTAAAGTCCTTCATGGGCTTCACTATTATCTCTCTCTCTCTCATCCTTCCACTTGAGGACAAGTGTGGATGAAAGGGCATTCCAGAAAAGGAGATATATTAAATGAGCCCTATTCTGAAGCCCTTATGTGATCATGAAAGTGCCCCCTGGGTCCAGTGTAAGCATTTTGTGTATTAGGATTAAAGCCATTATGGCTACAGACATTTAACAGGGAAAGGTGAAGAGGCCGGGAGAAAAGTGCTCTGATTTTGGTACCGCAGAATTGGATCTTTCTGATCTCAGGAGAAGTGGTCAAAACATTGTTGCTGATGGTTGCATGGCCTTGTCATAAAATTAATAATGTTAGAAGGGGTCCATCCAGACTAAAGTCAACCTGTTTGTTGCGAGTGCTATAATGGGCTGCAAGTTGGTTTTGAGTGAAAACTGTTTCACTGTCTCTCTCTTACAGAATTGGTTCTCAGTTTCATAACCTATGAGAGCAATAGAAAATCCTATAGGAGAAAACAAGTTATTTCGAAAAGAAACAGACAAACATGATAAACAAGTGCAGAAACACATGAGCTGTCTGAATGATCTCTAAATAATAGTGCTCTATAAATAATCCAAATTACATATACTAGCCACCTAGGAAGTACAAAATAAGTTCTTACATTTGCCTTCTCATTTCTAAAAACGTCTAGTGCATTCTCAGTACCCAGGAAGAATATTTTTGTTTTACTTCAATAGAGTGTAGAATTGAACTGTCGATCTGAGTTTCAGTACCATTTCAAACCTGGAGTGGGTTCATCCTGAGTTGTCAGTCGGGCCCAGTTTTGAGCAAACCTGGCCAGGTTATTTTGCCATTGAAATCAAGAAGAATTTTGAAGTTCATTCTGTTGCTTCATGGATCCAAAGAAAACATGATTTTAACTGAGCTGCAAAAAATCCAAAATAGAACTAGATAGGAAACGAAAGAACAAGAGCGAGTCTTGCAGAAAGTTTTCCCATGGAGTTTTCTAATTTCACTTCCAGTTATAATTGCAGGTGGTTTGAGGGATGAAGTCTAATATTTAAATTAAGCATCATTTTGCCACAGACTTTGCATGGGACCCTGGGCAAATCACATAATCTGCTTAGAGTTCAATTCTTTCTCTGGCATAGTAATAAGATTAGTCACCTTCTTTGGAGAGGTGCTGTGAAGATAATTATCATAAAGGTCCTATATTACTCAGATTTTATTATAGCAAAATCCATGTAAGTACCTGAGATGCATGGATATTTAAAATATAAATCCTACCACTGTTTAGAAGCAAAGTTAAAAGCAAAAAAAAAAAAATTGTTCATTTTAAGGGTGAATTTGTTGCTGTCAAGCAGCATATGTTATAAATAATTTGAAATGTAAATAATATATTTTTAATTTATTTTACATGTATTCAAGTTTTGTAATTGAAATATTTATATGCTTGAAATGGAGTTGACTGTGTTAAAAAAGGAGGTTTAAAATGGTTTCTGAAACACATATTTATTATTTAAACATATATTTTAGCTGTAAACACTCTAACATAATTACAACCTTTCTCAGCCAGAGAGAACTAAATAAAAACTTAATTTGTCACATTAATTTTGTGCAGAAATGCAGATACACTAAGCCAGTAGGTTCAATTAATCCTTAACTCCCTTATTACTTTATAAAAATGACTTTTAAAGTCCTTGATATTTTTAGAATACAGCAAAATGGGCCACCTAATGCCTTTTTTTTCAAGGGACTTTTATAACTGACAAAAAAAAAGGCATTGGTATATCGTGTGCACATGCTGAATCTGGACAGACAACTCCCAGCAAATAGTTTGTTTGCCAGAGAGTCTCTGCCTTTCTCTTTGCCCAGTCCCCAAACAGACGGAGTTGTTATTTACAGGTTTTTCCCAGCATTATGGGTCTGTGTGTTGTTGCAAATATTCAAAATCTGAGCTGCTGATAAAAATCCTCTGTTGTTTCTCTCTCTTATAGTGGAGCTGAAACTCTGAGAGTCAAGTTTCAGGGCAAATACATGATTGTGAAGACAAAATTAGTTTCTTATAAATATTCCACAATATTTGCTTAAAATGAACTATTTCTTCAAACATTTTCCTGCCAAGAACATTCCTCCAGCTGTACAGAGTCAGCTGGAAACAACTCCTTTTTCTTTTCTATTAAGAAAAGATGAAGCACTGAAACATCAGTTCTTTTACCTTTGTACAGCACAAAAACAGAGGACGATTTTTTGGTTTGGTGCTTTTGGGCTTTTTCTTTTTTTATTTATGCTGCTGAATCAAATTCTGTGACACAGTTTTTTATTTTGCTTTTTATGTTTATTATTGATTTTGGAAGTCTCTGTTTTTGAGTGCTTATTTTGGAGGTCTGACTCATTTTTAAAAAATTAGTAGGCACCCTCTTTTTGAAAACCAAAGCTTATTAAGCAGCCTCTGGATGCCCAGAATTGAGGCATGCAAAGTCACTGGTCATTTTTAAAAATATAGGTATCTTAAGGGTCCTGTTCACACTGAAAGCTGTCATTACCTTCAGTTGGTGGGATTTTCCTTCATTCCTCTCCTAATAGTCCTCTTCACACAGAGTCCAAGTTAAATTTATGACTGATTGTCACCATTTCCCTAACCACAAACCAGAGCTCAAGCATGCAAAAATAAACTAGTGACTCAGATTAATGACATCTCCTTATAAAATGTCACTTTTAAAAAAAGAAAGTAACCTGGCACTCCGAACAGAGTGTGAGATGATGCTGTATCACACAAGAATGTCTCGAATATATTAGCAAACCACAGAAAGAGTCTTGTTGTACATACTCAAACCAAATGTGTTTTGGATTTTTTAGGACACGCACCTCCCTCCATTCTGAAGGTCTCTAACTCAGGTTTTAATGCAATCCACAGCATGTTCCCTGACATGTAAGAGTTTATATCAAACAGCTAGTGCAGTTGCCAAGTACCAGACCAGTTCACTTGAAAATGCCTTGGGAGAAAGGGTCCAGTTACTAGTTTTATGTCCAGCTGCAGATCTCAATTAGCCAAATGCCAGAATGGAAGAGGAAGCTGGATCTGGGATTTTGGCTGGTGGGTTCATCTCCAAATCACAGGTTAATGCCTTACTCAAGATTTGTTTTAAAAAAATGTGTTCAGAAATGTACATAACTCATATTTGCAAATTGTTAGTTCTTGGCATATCATCGCTACAGTTGTATGATGTCTGTTAATGCAGCAAGAGTTCCCACCTGAGATTAGAACATAGAAAGGGCCATAAGGGGTCAGACGTGGAGGTTCATCTAGCCCAGGATCTTCTGTTCAGTGCTGGGCAATGACAGATGTCTATAAAAACAACAGGGTGAGCATGTCATGATGCTTCCCCAGACCTCTCTGCCAGCCTCCAACAGTTTGGGGCTCAGAGGCTTCCACAAGTGGTGCCTTTACTTTTAATATCCCTTGATGCTGATAGCTCACCTTTTCCAGATGCTTTATGTGCAAATACGAGACAAACTGTGCCTTGAAGAAGGTACAGGCTATGTCAGTGTGAGAGTAGAAAACATGCTAGGAGAAGGTGGAGTGGATTCCCAAGGTCAGGCCACAGGCTGACAGTGTAGACAGGTCCTTCTAGCTCAGCACTGTATCCCTGACAGTGGTCAGTGGCAGATGCTAAGGGGAAAAAGTAAAAGGAAAAGGCACATGTATTGTTCTGGTTTACCTCCCAAGCTTTAGTTCTAGAAAAGAGAGGAGTGAAATATATTCTGAGTATCCTAAACCATAGGACTTCAGACATAATGTTCACCCTTTGGGAATGTGTGGGCGACATTATTGTATATTTGTGGTTTTAAACACAGTTAAACTTATTTACTTCAGAGCACAAAGGAAAACCAAACTGTTTGTGGAGAACAAACCAGGAAACTTGCTTAACTCTCCCCAGCTCTCTGTAACAATGGACCATAAATAGGTCAGACGTTTCTTGGGAACCAGGGAAGATGAGTATTGGAAAATGCCACAAATTATGTTTAAAGAACATTAAAGTGGTGACAGACCAGTAAATGCTGGGAAATTCAAAGATACAACCAGAAGCTGCCTGTATAGCTCATGCCAGAATGGGGGTGATGGGTGCAAGGCACACGCTGATGTAGTAAGACTAGCATGTTAACCTTTACTATTAAAATCCTTGGCTGTTTTTACAAATATTTTCCCCCTAAAAATGTCATGAAACTTTTTGCATCTTGCCAGTTCACCCAGTTAACTAGAACCACTTGAGGATGGGATTTATCTCAGCTGTGTTTGGCTGCCTGCAGTTAAGCATCTAGTCTGAACTTGTCATCTCAGTTCACTGGAGAAAGGTAGATGCTTCCAGAGAGCAGCTCATCCCAACAGGAGAGGTGTCTAAAGCACTGGAAATAAATTGCTGTTTGGCAGTGCTTTCGGCCTCCGCTGACAATTGAGGACATGTAGAGAACTGGCCTAGACTTTTAGGCTTTGGTCAGCCCGACTGTAAAACAACTCATTTGAAGTAAAACCAATCCTTGGAATTTTGCGGTTTGGTTTTTGGTTGTTTTTTGGTTTGGTTTTGTTTTGGTTTTTGTTTTTAAGCCAGTTGATAGAGTGAGTAATTTAGAAAAAAGGCAGGTTTTTTAAAAAATGAGTAAGTTTCTAAATCACAGGATTTCAAAGCAGAGCCTGAAAACATGTTCTTTGGAGCTCACAAACAAGAAGGCATTGATTCCTTCATGATCATTTCTAAAATGACATATGACTTTTGACTTCTGTCGATCTGAATAACTTCTGGAGCATTTGATGCTGGTAGTTTTGGTTTTAATCTTCAACTTGATTTAATATTAATTTTCTTATTTTAAATATGGAGAACTTCTTACTGTGTATGTCATTTCCCTCAGTAACACAGATGGCTCTCAGACAGACTCTCCTTCTGTGCTTTCTGTGCTTTTTTAGTCCTTTGCCCTAAAAAAAGAACTGGTTAAAAGTCTGATATTTTAGTAGGATCTTACTGCAATTTTGAAATATTTGATTCTTAGTAAAAATATGAATAAAATTAGCTATTTATTAAAAAAAAAATCTATTAAAATGTATCCCTGAATCCAGGACATGATTCAACCAGCAGCATAGAGCAGTTGACTGTGGCTTTGCTTACTGTCAAAGCTGGTTATGGTCTTGGTCTTGTTTGCCTCTCTAGAAGTGTGTTAATGTGGCACAGTCAGTTAGAGAAGGATTTTCCATGTACCAGAGCTATATCTTGGTTGCTGGACATAACCACGTCACCTTTTCTATGTACCTCTTTTTACTATTCTTGTTTGAGGAAGCATAATAAGTGAGAAGGGGACGTTCCAGTGAGGGGTAGATCAGTGCTGTAGTTTGAGTGCAGCAGAGATTTGAGTTAACCTGCCATAAATTAATGAATTCCTAGATGGCTCTAATGTTAGTTTCAGGGACTATGTTTTAAATCCAGTTCAGATTGCTAAAAGAGCAAACGTGGTCTAGAGCGTGGAAAGTGCAGCACTGACCCACCCCAACCTTTTGTGTTGAGAGGATCAGGATCCCAGACCCATTAGAAAGAAAGTTAAGTTTGTCTGCTTATTACTGTGTAAATCCACATTTGCAGGAGCCCTCTCAGATGTGTGTAAGTCATTGTAGTGAAGGCAAACTGGAAGTGATGGTTAGATACTTGTTTTCTCTCTTTTGACTGCTCTGATCATTTGCAAGGAAAGATCCAGCATCTTTCTGAAGCCAGACTCTGTGTTTCTGCAGTAATTAGCGATACCTCCACCAAATGAATAGAAATTAGAACAGCAGCACGTGGTGCTTGTGCAGCGTACAGATGTCAGCTGGGGACCACTGCATCCAAAAGCCTGCCTGGGCTTGGGCTGTGCAGTGAATCTCAGCCTGCGCTGTGCCGTGTTCCCACGTGTAGCTGCCTGTCATTTATCAGTCAGATTTGTTGGACACTGTCATGACCCCAGTGTTCACCAGAGCAAACATGGGCGTCCTGCTGCTGTGAGCTAAAGTTATTGCATTAAACCAGGGCTAATGCTTGTACTAGGAAGCGAGTGCCTGCCATGTATGAAAACAGAAATAATGTTGTTACGGCTGAGGAGGAGAATGCTTGTAAATATTGTACTCACTGGCTTTTGTGTGGATTACATCAAGATTGTATTCAAACATTGACAGGTTAATTACATGTTTCAAAGCTTGTTTACTGTGATCTGAGAGGAAAGTGTTATTAAAGAAGTGTTCAGCATCTAACAGTGTTTTTTTTCCCTTTCTTCTCCCTTCTCAATGTTTTCCTCTAGCTGATTACTCCTCATGCCATACGCGTGCAGACGCCTCCCCGACATATCCCAGGGGTTGTAGAAGTCACATTGTCCTACAAGTCTAAGCAGTTTTGCAAGGGAACGCCTGGAAGATTCATTTACACAGGTAAGGATGCTTTAGTACGAGGTATAATGTGGAGAAATAGGACAGGCAATATATCACGCTTGCTATGGTTTCTCCTTTTGTCATTAAAAGCTGTACTGTATTTTATTATTTTGGCTGAGCACGTCATTGAAGGGACTAATTTAAGGTTGGATTTCAGAAATGGATGACCGTAGAGATGAATCTGAAACCGTACCAGTGTGGGATTCTTGTTTGCTTGTTTGCCCTCACAATGGGACATCTCTTTACCCAGGAGGGGGAAGGAAGGAGACAAACAGACACTCCAGTACTTAAACAAACAGAGGAAGAGCGCAGGCTAGAGAGCCAGACACACTAGTGCAATCATGAATCTGCCTTCCAAGAAGCGTCTTGCTAAATATCTCTATCTCATGTTGTCCCGCAAGTGGTGCAAGTGTGCAAAGCAGCAGTCTGTTTCCCTGCCTATCTCACCATAACGTACATGTCTCTGGCTTCCAGGGACACTAAGTAGCTTTCACCCCAGCTGATGCTCAGACATAGCCACTTGCAGTGTGTTTTGGGGTGGCATCCCGCACCGAGACCACCAGGTCGAGTGGTTTGGCCTGAAGAATTATTAACAAAAATATAATGCTGGGACATTGCAGGTGCTTTCAATGTTAAACCACTCTCAGTAGTGGTAAGAATGGCTTGGGAAATAAATCAGGTAGCAGTCTAACTTTTTAAAAAGAAATGTCATTGATTCCTTGGAAGGTATGTGTGCTACAAGAATTAATGGCTTGGCCAAGTCTTGATGAGCTTGTCCTTTTATGCGTGTGTTCAACATATGCAGGCAGGAATACTTCTGTAACCATTGGCCTGAACTATGGTTCATCACAATGCAGTGCAATTCCTTTCCCCATTCTTGATTGCCCACAAAACTTTAAGAATAAGATATATCATAAATACTTGTGGCTACGAGGCATTCTGAATTACACTGGGCACGTATATTGCTCCAACTGTGAATGTACACACAGAGACTCAAGGCAGAGGAGAGACTTCTGTGCTCTAACAAAGCTCTCATTTGATTTTTCTTAACACTGAGCAAATTGAACAAAGGTACCTTATAAAGCTTTGTTGTCTTTTTCAAATACCCTCCCCCCCATTTGGGATTATGTGCTGGGTTTCTTTAAACTGGGGCTTAAAGTGGACATGTATCGCCTTGCTGGCTGAGCAGCAGGCGCTTGTGGAGGCTGTGTGTATTTATTATGAGCATTATGATTTCAACAATGTGTGGGCGAGTCATATATTGGACAATAACACACCATATCAAAAAAGTTATTTAGGGTTTGAATATGTTGGAACAGAAGAAAAAGAAAAAGCAAAGGGTCAGATTGCCAGCTGGTGCGAATTGCCAGTGTATACCACATGAAAGTGTCAGCCAGAGCTCTGGACAGTTTGACCATGAATCCTTTCCCTTCTCACTTTGTTACTCAAAATAAGTTGTGCTGTCCTGCATGTTGTCAAGCCACAGGGGTGGCTGCATCTTGCGCTGGTGAAACAGCAAATATGCATGCAGAAGGAAAAAGGGAGGAAACCTGTGCCCCTCAACTTTGAGAAGAAATTTTTTGGGACTTCATTTTGGGATTTAAATGTAAAAATGGCTTGGACCCATTTTGGTTTTGCTTTTCAGATCATCATTAATTAGCTTTTCCAGTAAAAATGAGTGCGGCAATTTAGCCTGTCTGCCCAGAAGCAGATGGCTGAATGTGGAAATAAAGGTGTCCCAGTAGGGAGAGTGTTTCCATATATGCATTTTCAGGTTAGTGTCTAAAACACGTTATTTTTCATTCAATAAATGAAAGTTATGAAATACTAAACAACAATGAAAAAATCAAAGGTGATCCAATCCATGGTCAATTCTCTTACTTATGCAGCTTTTATGGAGTTACGGTAGATACAGAAAAGCTATTGTGACTGAAATTGTACCTTACACAATTTGCATTTTCCTTTTAGAGGCAGCCTGAACTTAAATGTGGCTTTTTAAAAAGGACTAAATGAAACTAAAATAAAAACAATTAATGCATCCTGACCTTCAGAAGTGCCTTCCAGCCCTTTAAACAAAATGCAGGTTCAGTACACGCCTGCCGATTAGTTTTAGTTAATTGAAAATTATAGGATTGACCCAAGAGGAAAATTTTGTTTGCACTCCAATCACTTTTACAAATTAAGGAAAATTACCACAATTTTGTTTAGCTAAGGTTTCACACTGAGTTCACGAAATTAGCTCAGCCATCCCAACAAAGTCAGCACTTTGTTAGTGAGCACTAGAAAAAAACTAATAGTCTATGGTGTGTACAAACGAAGCATAGAAAAAGCTATGATGCTTTAGAGAACTAGGCCAAGTGTTTTTAATTAGGATTATTGGTTCATTGTAAGTTTTGAAGAACAATCAAACTAGCAGATTAGCTGTTTCTTTTAAAGCTAGAATTTCTTGCCATTCATTTTTCCCATGAGAACTTGTTTTAACTCCCACATAGCACTATTTTTTTTCCTTTTTTTTTTTAACAAGGCCTGCAGGAAATGGACCAATTGGAAGTTGGGATACAGTAACATTCCCCAGCATCACTGCAGCCGATGGGAGTTTTTCACAATGTTCTTCAGTGAACTCAGTGTTCTGGAACATATTACAAAACCACAGAGGCCAAATGTTTTCTCAGAGGAGTTTGGCCTCTGTTTTTGGCCGAAAACATTTCAGCATCACTTGCTGCTTATTTACCCTGCTATTAAGAACAAGAAAAGGGGAGAGGAGAAAAAGGGGGAAAAAAAATAAGAGAGAGTATGTGTGAGAGAGAAAAAGACCTGGGGTTTGTGGGCGGTGCAGGAGTCGATCAAGCGTAGTTTCCTTTCTGGTGAGAATGTCCCTGCTCGTTAATGGTCCCATTTTGTGGTTAGGTCTCATTTAGAAGAAATTATTTTTAATCAGTGTTCAACAAAATATCCCCTCAAGCCACCTGGCTGTAAACTGTTTTTTTCTTACTGTTAAGTACTTAAGTTCTCAGAAGAAAATACCCAGTGACCCATTAATTTTAGCCTTTTTTTCCTCTTTAACTGCAAATAACTTAGTAACATGATCTCTAAGTAGTTCATGTGCCATCTAGGAATCAAGGTCACATATATACAGAGAAATCCTGACTTTTGTAAGTATTTTTGAAAGAAATAAACCAGTGTCAACCCTGTGCTTAGAAGAAAACACAACTTTTTTATTTTCCATCTGTAAAGCAAGCCATTAGCATGCTCTTATAGAGCAATTATTTCTTAGACTTTAAGTTTTGACATTCCTGAGAGAATGTTATTAGAAATACAGAAATCTGAACACATCTTGCATTTGTGTTCGTTTTGGAATAATATTAGAAGTCCGTATTGCACACAGAAATGCCCAAACATGCTGGTCAGTATTTCCCTGTGGCTCCCTTCATCTGTAAGTCTCTTCTGGTATTGAAGAGCACTGAACAAATCCAGCTTCGTGTACCAACTTAGGAGTCAGGTATGTGTCACTACCATTATTTTAGGACTGGAGAAACTGAGGTAAAGGAAGAAGCCATTAGGCATACAAATCCGTAGGCAGTTGGCCAGGGTAACTCAGGGCATACATGGTTGAGTTAAATAAGGGATGAGAATTGGCACAGATTTGTGATACCCAGACAGGCCTTTGAGGTTTTGTTTTGTTTTGTTTTAATTTTAAAAAATGGATGGGTCACGCACAGCGTGATTTTCACAGATGAATTTTCTATGGTACTAAGGAGTGAGATTTGAGTGGGACTGCATGAATGTAAGTGAAAGGAGAATTTATCTCACTGCATATTGGAAAGGACATATGGAAGGTCCATAAAAATGCATTATGCTGTGTCTTGTACCACCTGCTCAATTTAAGGTTTTGTGCTTTTGTTCCCAAACTAGAGCAAAGGACTACACAGTAGAAGTATATAGCTTTGTCACTAAGGTTATGTGTACAACGTGGGGTTAATTCAGTGTCTTGGCTGAGCAGTACCCCAAATACTGTTCTTTTTTTTTGAAAATTGGTTACGTGGTTAGATCCAGGTTGGAATTTAGGGACCATTTTCATTTGCATTAGTCTTGCAGGGAAGCTGTGGGAATAAACCATTTGTGTGCTGACAGGGTACCTAGAGAAACAGGCAAGTCCCTCCCCAGTTCATTTGGGATTTGTTATAAACTATGGGATACGGTCTGTCTCCAGAAGTGGTGCTACAGGAATGGGGGGGTGTAGGGTCGGCGTAGACACACAGGACGTGCTGTGCAGTGTGAATAACCCGGATGCTGAGCGCTCATCCTCCAGGAGTGGGTCAGAGTGGAGCTCTGCCGAGACCGGCCAGTGTTTGCGTGATGCTTTTGGGCCACTGTGCGTAGGGTGATGTAGAAATGCTAGCACTGTGAAGGTCAGGATATTCGCAGAACTTCTGGGAAACTGCCTCTTTCTCTGAAATGTCATAGGGCTTCTCAGAGAACTTTTCATTCCCCTAGTTGCTACAAAGAAGAAATAGCCTGATGTGGAAAAATCCCTGCTCCATCCTCATTTCACCCTTTATTTACTTCTGAAAACATCTGAGTCTGTGTACAAACAGGAAGGGCCTTGCAGATCACAAATTATTTGGGTAACATTTTGAAAAGCCTTGATTTTAGGTGGCTTCATTTTTAGGGTTTTATTTTTAAATGGTTTACTTTAGAGAAGCACAGGGGAACTCACCTTCTGAGAATCATTCTCTTTTCATTTCTTAAGTCAAATATCTCCAAGAGTAAGAGACCAAAAACTACCTGTCACCATTTAAACTTTCAGTCCATAGTCCTAGAAACAGAAGTTTAAGTCATGCACACAGATCTGGTCAGAACCGGAACTACTTAAAAGCTGATCTCTAGTCCCTAAAGTTTCAGCCTAGTAAACTTCAGTGATTCCTTGGCTAGGAAAATCATCTCCTTTCAAGAAGGCACCAATAACTACACGAAGTTCAAAAGACACATAATCAATGAAGCAATCAGTTTTCAGAATGGAGAGTTCTAGAGTTTGTAGATGTGAAAAAGAAAAACAAAAAAGAAGTAAAAAGAAGCAGTGATAAGAGACACACTGGCTGTCAAGGGGCTCCTGTAGCCCCGCTGGAGCCTTTCTTGTTCCCCATGAGCTAGAGCTTTACCCTTACCCCAGCTAACCTTGGCCATCACTGTGTATCTGTTAGTTCCTGAGAAATGTTAGAACCCAGTGGCAGTTATTCTCAACATCAGTAATACATGACCTCATTAGTTTTACAATGCCTCATTCATGTGTGTTTATTATTAAGTCATGAGCACTTAAATAGCTGATTAGTATAAATGGGGAGAGAAGGCCACCATCAACAGAACAATAAAAATAAAAAAAACCAGAATCTCTGATGCTGTCTTGGGTTTTATCCTGATGTGTTTATAAAATTCTTCACCCTCAGAGATATGACGATCATTAATCTGAAATGAAATATAGAGCACATCACTTCTCCAGAAGAGTGACCAGCTCTGAGATCTGGTAGCTAGCAAATGAATGCCATTTGTTTTTAACAGCATTTTTTATCTGCCTTTCACTAGTAAATATTAATAGCAGTGGTAGAATAAAAAGTATCAGATGTCTTGAAGTTAAATAGTCACAGAGTGCTACAGAAGAACAGAACAAAATCCCTCAATACAAAGAAATGTATAAAGTTTAAAATAAGAGCTGGTGTCTGTTCTTAAAAGCAGGAGAGCCCTGCGCTGCAGGTTACCCTGTGCTTTGGACTGTCACTATAAAGTCTGTTCCTGATCTCAGACTCTACAGAGGAGAGATGGTAAATCCTAACTATAGCACAATCAAGTAAGGAAGAGTGAAATTAAATCCTTTGTAAATGTAGACTTCTGCTGGTGAATTTAATATCTCTGGAAACTAGGGAAAAACCCTCGTAACAGCAGTCTGAAAAATGTTCTAATGCAGAGCCCATTGTGTTCTCCCTTTATCCCCCATTGTGCCGAGTGTTCATTCCCAACTGGACTGTGTTGTGGGGACACTGGAGGCTTCAGGTGGTCTGTGGAGCTCAGAGATGGGCCTGTCTTTGGGGTGGTGCGTTGGGCTGAAAAAGTTAAGCTGTATTTGTGGCTTTCTGCTACCATAGGTGTTTTCCATAGTCCCTGAAGAAGTGGGTCCTCATGGCACCGCTGCTGGGTCGGGGAAAGCTCACAGATAGAATAGAGATGGGAAAACAAGGGAGGGACTGGTGCAGTCTCTCCCTCCAAGCACGCACATCAGGGATGTGATCCTGGGTGCTGCCTGCCTTTGCAAAGGAAAGTTGCCCTCAGGAAATCTCTATTTGAGTTTAAGCTTGAACCTGGCCCTTTCTATGTTCCAGTCCATGCTCTGCTGAGTCAGTGTTAACACCTGGTCTGCCTGGCCTGTCTGGAAATTTTTAGGGAGGAAAAAAGAAAGAAAGAAAGAAAAAAAAACCAAGGTTGCAGTTGTTTTAGAACAAACTCTCCTAGATTAAATTACTTAAGTCCTTATTATTTGGTGTGGGCTTGGGGATGAATCTTGTTACAGAAGTGTTTGTTTTGAAGTTTGTTAGGACGTACGCAGTAGAGTGAAGTGTGGACAATTATCAAGGTTGAATATTTGGAATATTAAGGTCGTTTGTTTGATTTGCAGAAATTCAGGAAAGGAAGCTGGGGAGGAATCCTCATTGATTGTAGGGAAAAGGGTGTTTCCAGACAGTGAGGAGGCAGTGGAGCTAGACTGGAAAATCCCTTTTGTATGCTAATAGGAACACAGAACCCTCCTATCTTTGGTATTCCTTAAACACTGGCAGCGCCATAACACACTGCACAAAACAATCACTAAAAGTGTGCAGTGTACCTGTAGGACAGCTGCAAAATGAAAGCAATTACAGCAACCGTCAGAATAAAGCTAGCTGTGAAGGAAACATATTATTTTGCATATTTTATGTATACACTTTCCAAGAAATATGACCTTTATTTTCTAGTTAGAGGGAAGTGCAATCAGAGTCTACGCAGCAAAGGGTAGCTGGATCATTAAAAAGAATATTTTCTCTGATATTAGAAGTCTAAATGGGCACTAGTCCTTATTCACAACCTTCGCTGTTTCTGTCTGCCCTGAGTTAATAAGTGATAAGGCCAAAAGAGAAATAAATCACTGAAGTCCCTGTCCAAAGAAAACATATTGACTACAGCCAAGCAAATAACAGCCCATAACCAATGGTCCCATTCATCATTCATGTAATAGGGATATAAAGTATTCTCTACCTATGAAACCATAGAGTAGGAAAAAGCCTGATAAGCCCCCAATCTAAGCTATGTGATTTGATTATTAAAGGACATGAACTGTTTGTCACATACCTTTAATCTTTAAGATGTGTTGCCATTTCTAAACTATAAATTTGTGGTAAAGGATTAGAAAGCTATTAACGATAAAGGTATAAACTAGACTTTATAAGGATTCCTGCAATTGTCATGCAACCCTGTAGACCCTTGGAACCTTAACCCATTGAATATGGTATAACATAGTTACCTGACCTTCAAAGCCAATAAACCATTTTTTGCTTTTCAAGTTCCAGACTTACTCCATGATAAATTAACCCTCTGGGTTCACAAAATAAGCCTTGTAAATTCTTTTCTTTATCCCCACCCCAAAACCTTTAAATTTTCATGCCCTTGCTTCAAAACTCTCTTATTCCAGACTGAAATTGTTAATCTTTTTTTATTCTCCTTTTAGCTCATGTCAGTTGATAAGATATTATTCCCTCTTTTAAAAAAATGGCCAATAAAACAGAAAGCTGAGATGAATTTCTAAAAAGCCTCAATTGCGCTCTGTTTCTACAGGGGGCTTCACTGTCTTGTTTCTTAATGTATGAGTATTCAGATCAGACAAATGCCTCAGAAATTGAGAGTTTAGAGTAGCAGCAGTGGCTGTACTGCTTACCTTAATGCATTTTGATCCTGTGCCCTGAAAAGAGGGACAAGGCACTATCTTTTTGCTGGTCCAGGAAGCTGACTCCTTGGCTACTTATTGCCACTGAAATATTTCATAGCTGGGAATTCTGGCTGCCTTGTGGGGATGTATGTACCTAACTCATCCTTCCTCTGCTTCTCATGGGGTGCAGCAGGTTTTGATTTCTGCCTGGCACTGTGTGTGGGATTTGCTGTGTGTTGTTGAAAAATGGCCAAGCCGTGGGCCAGGCTGTCAGAGGTGTCCCCAACACGCTGGCTCTGGCGAGGGAGTTGGGACGTGAATTTAGTGCAGGGCTGCCTGAGGCACGCTCCTGCACAGCGCTACCTGCGAAATAGCCTCCTTAAAATGTGCTTAATCCTTTGAGGTGCTTGTTAGTGAGGGTTGATTTTGCTTAGGCATTTTGTTACCCCGGTGAAGGCCGTACGGCCGGCTCAGACCGGCAGCGTGGTGTGCAGGCCGCATTCCCCGGAGGCAGGACTTGGGCAGCCTGGCTTCCTTTGCGCTTGTACCAGCATCCCTACGCAGCCAGTAATGCTTATCTAGCCTGGTTAAAGCTTGCTGACAGCAGTGACTACAGAGGAGATGTGCCCCAATATAGCCCATGTCTACAGATTCAGGCTTTTTTGTTAATATATAGATAAAAGGAAAATCTTGTACTTGCAGCCTTTCATCTCAGTGGATGCAAGTGCAATTTATTGCATGGAGTATGAAGTTCTTTGTACTTTTCTGCTATCTTGCAAGAACTCACACAGGCTCTTCTGCTTAGTTATGAAGATATCAAATGCATAAGTGATGTGGTCTGCCCTGCTGTCTGGATAGAGATACTGGAAACAGTTTAGTCTCAGTATGAGTAGGCTCAATCCTGGTAGCTCCTTAGATCTGCCCAAAACACTCCAGAGTTGCCTCCTGGTGCAGGCTGTAGTGTCCATTGTTATTTTATTTAGAGTCAGTTTGAGTATTTCTGTATGTAACACACTGCTGTCTGCAGAGCAGACATGCCCTGGTAGGTTGGAGGGACGCTGTATTGCTGGCACCACAGAAGCCAACAGAGGGAAGGACAAGCAACTCAGGAAGGGAATAGGTGTTTTAAATGATCTGAGGCATTTGGCAATAGTCCGCATTTATTTAATGATAATAGCTGACTAATGCCTTAGTTCTTGAAGATTCAATCTTCACAAAAGTTTCAAGAATCTCAACATGGTGGTACCCACTGTTATTTCATCTTTCAGTGTCTTTGAATTTCCCTCCTTTCTCCTCCCAAATGTGATTTTTTGATCTTTTTCCTGTTGGCGTAAATTGTGATTAACCTCTTTGCACAAAGAGTTGTGGACTTGAACTGCTCTTGCGTAGCACCAGGTGTCAGCATTGGCGGTTAACAAGAGGAGACCCCATTCCCAGCAGACAGAGGGTTAATTAAAAAAAAAAACAACAACAAAGAAAACAAAGCAGAGAGAGAAACCCCACCATAATCAACTAAGAATGGTATTTTTTGAAGTCCCCATGGGACGGAAAATGCACATGGAAATTAAGATGTTGTAACAGTCGTCTGTCAGATACATGTTTGTTAAAACAGAAAGTGGCGCCAAACTCTCCAATTTAAATCTGCGAAAATTACAGAGCAAAACCTGCGATGTCTAGGAATAATTGTGAAACTTGCTGTCACTTTTTAGTAGTGCAGCATCTTCCAGGGTGGACATGATCCCTTTTCAATGTGACAAGGTCATCTTTTACCTTGTCTGGGATAGAAACCTGGTAAACCCTAGTGACCCTCTCTTTGGAGCTCTGGGGCATGGTTACCCCCTTGATTGTCTCAGACATCGTCTTAGAAGTGGGTGAATCACCATCAGGAAACTCCTCTCTGTCCTGTGTCTGCAGATGGGCTCTAAAAAAGTGCTCAAATATGTACTTGGATGGCTGAAGCTGGGTGAGAAGCATTACACCCTCAGTGACCCCACCTGCATGGTGCTGTGTAGGAAATGAATTACTGCCCCAAGTATTACAGTCTCGCGATAGTTTCAGAAATACAGGGCTTATTGTCCCCTTTTTTGTTGTTGTTTTTGTTTGTTTGTTCATTCGTTTGTTTTTTATCCTAACTTATGTCCTATTCCAGGCTTTCAGTGGGGTACTTTCCTTAGAAGACTATAACTCATCAAATAAAAACACATAGTTTGCATGCTCAGGCAGCGCTCGCAGCAAGCTTGTATTTGTAAAAATGAAAAGCAAGATTTTACTGCCAGAAGTAACCGTGAATTCATGTTGAAAGGTCACTTCTGCAGGAGAAATACTTTTTCCAGATGTAGATCTCTTGACTAGTTTCTCCCCAAAGTTCACATGCATGTTGTGCACAGCTACTAGAAATAGTCGTTACATTGTTGTTCCTAAAAATAGGTCTTCGAGCAGCCATCCTACTGAAAAACAATAATATTTTCTCAACAGGTTTTTATTTTTGAGGTACTTTTGGTTCCCTTAAAGCTTGCACTGAACTGTGCGTGTCATTTATTTAAAAGGAAGAGAGTGAAACCTGCCTCGCCTGTTTGCCTTAGACTGTGTTTTCCCTGGGTGTTTTTTTGCAGCTCAGACTCTGTTGTTGATACCGGGGCTCTCAGGGCAGCGCACGGGTCTGGCAGGGCAGGGACGGGAACAAGGATCTGCAATAGGTATCTTTTGTTCTGGAATGAAGAATTTAATTCAAATTTCCCGAATATGAGGCCAGCCTGCACATTGTTTCTTCGCCAAAACTGTTCATCCTTGCATCGCTTGCAAGTTCTGTTAAAAAGACAAATGAAGCTTCTTTAAATTGGGGCCTAAGGGAAAGGATGGAAATGACCCCCTCCCCTCTCCAATTTCCCCCATTAGACTTTTTTTCACAGATGTTTGTGCTGATTAGAGCTGGGAAATAAGGGTATTTCTGTGGACCATGAATATTCATTTGTTTTTTGGCAATGAATTTCCTTCAGTTTCCCTGTAGTCTTTTGCTCCCTGCAAATGTTTGAACAAGGGTGTTAGCTGAGATGGTCCATTTTAAGAAAAATTCAGAGTGAACTTTCGATAGTGCGTATGTCTTTGCCTGAACAAAATGATGTTGATTGTTGAGAAACATAACCTGAAACCAGCAAACACACAGGTTTAGTGATGCCTTCTCTGAACATATGCTATAGATGGAGAGTTTAAACCAAAAATTTGTAACAATCCACTCTTTAATGATCTATCTATAAGGATAAGGTTAATTAGAAAAACTATTTGACAAATATTTTCAGCTAACAAGTTAGTTGGAGAAAAATATCTCTTTGGCCAGTTACTGAGAGGGAATGGTTTATTATGAATTATTTGCTCCACTGTAGTATTGATGCCCAGATCTGAAGAAGCTGCTGGACTTGCTCTTTGAGAGGTCTGCGATGCTATGCCTAATTAGACCAAGTGGATATGAGCAGAAATCTATACAATTTATAGCAGAAAATCCCAGGGATTTTAAAATTTTAAATGTGATAAAATGTTGAATGGAGATTACTGAACCTTCTACTGTTCAATTCTGCACTAAACCTGAGGATAGAAATTGTAGCTGATGTGTAGGGAATAGCCAGGACCCTCCACTGCAGTCAGTGAGCAGCCGGTCCAGGGAGACTGCACGCAGGAATTCAGCAGAATTCCACCAACTTCAGTGGGAATCTGCATTATCCTTTCAAATTATAGCATTTGGGTCCTTGGGATCACCCAAAATTGTCAGTATTTTCTGTGTAGCACCTTAATACTTACCCTGCGTGTTCTGTGGAATAATGTACACAATTTTACAATAACTATGTAATTAACTCACTTTGCTGCTCCCCTCTCCAGGGAAACTCATGCTTCTATTAATGCTATTAGGAAGGTCCTATGCATAGAACAAAGAAAGTGGTGCAGCAGATGAGTTAACATGATTTGATTTGCAGATGCTTTAAACACTTAGCAGGAGACAGCTACGGAAGCTAATTAAATCACTCTAAGGTGCACAGGATTATCTGCTTTGTAAGAAACAATTTCAGTGAATTATGGTCGCCCTTTAGCTGAGGGGAAGTAAAAAGCATATTTGTTTGGAATTAAATTTTCCACGCAAGGTGCCCATCAGACCTCTCTTTCCCTGAAGTTCTGCAATAGTCTTCCTTTGTAGCTAATATTTTCTAGGAATGTGAATTTTGATTTTGTAAGAGTGGCGCTGCTTCCAACTTTCTTACGTAAAAATTTTCCTACTTAGCTATTGATTAGGATCTGCCTTTAAGCAGTGTCTTGAGTAAAAAATCGTGTTGGTACATTCACTACCTCTCAGATACTGCATCTTATTTAGTGTACCGGAATTCCCAGTTTAAAGTAATCACAAAATTTATGGAGAAACGGATAAAAAAGGTTGTAAAATATCGATTTGGGGAAAATAATAACACAACTCATCTATAATAAGAAGAAAAATGAAGCAATAATTCAGGTGTATTGAACGGCTTGCTGCTGGAAGTATTGATCTGGTGCTTTAGTGTGCAACATCGCACCTAACATTGCAACGGAAGAACAGCACTGCATCCCCCTGCTCATTATTTCGCAGACACTATTGCCTTGTTACACAGGTCCCACAGAGCCTGGGCTGCCAGCAGGGAAAGAGAGGAACCCCCAAAATAACCACAAAGCTGTAATATCTTAATGCCGCAGTATCCCCCTGTAACAACATGCAGACATTGTGTTCCCATGCTCCTCTTATGACAATCCTGTAGTTTGGCTTTGCTTGAGTTTTTTTTGCTCTTGCTCTCTTCGCTATATCACATTTATTGCCTATGTTCTGTACAAATGGTAGCTCTGTGCTGTCTCTTTTGATAGCACGTAATCAGAAATGGTGTAATTGAGGAAACATGCTTTCCTTAAATATTGACTTTCAGGATCCACATATAAAAATTCCTAATCTTACTGCTGTGTTTCCTTACTGTGGCAATAAGCAAACATTGAAAAAAGGACAGCAAAGGTCAGTGGAATTTTAAAATAAGCGCCCCGACATTTCCACAGCATTAAACTCCATCATGCAACATTGCATTTCTGTTTATCTGCTGACATCTGCAAAGGTATCACACTTGATTGTTTGGCATAAATAATTTAGCAGAAAGAATTTCATAATGAGCACAGATAAGATTTACCTATGTGAAAAAAAAAGATAATTAAGAAGTAAGAAATTGCACAAGGTAAAAAATAGTGAATTTCTGTAACAGGGCAACGTTTTAACACTTATGAAGACAAACACGCATCCTGCTCTGTGAGGAAGCTGCTTTATACATGTCTGCAAACTTGCTGTATCCCCCATGATCATTATCTAGAAATATGAGCCAGACCAGATGAGCAAGTTGTGAACAGATCAGGCTTCCTGCAAATTTCAGCTAACATTGATCTGCAGGATTTGCACTGGATCCTCAGCATTGTTGGGCTTGCAAGGTTTGTCCTTTTTTTTTTTTTTTCCCTTTAATCCATAAAGTAGCGGGGGAGAGTGAAACGGACACTTCTGATCAAGGAACGGGGGGAAGGGAGGAAAAATGAAAGGAGGAAAATAATCTATGGCCAATGCAGAGGCCAAAGAAAATTGCTTTCTGTAAGCTGCAAGGCCCTGCAGGAAGACTCTTGAACTGTTGATACCGAAGTGAGCACAGGTTGCACTGGTCACAGCATCTCACCACACGCTGCTTTCCCAGGCGTGAGTTCTCCCTCCGTTGGTGTGTGTTTTCCCTGGGTGAGGAGGGCTGAGGAGCCAAGGCCACAGCCCTGGGAGGTTTACGATTCCTTTCGTTTGCATCCTGCAGGTCTACGCTGGCTCAGGAAGCAGAAAACGTGCAATTGTTTTCATAACCTAAATAGCATTTCTAGTTTAGAAACCCCGGGGGAAAAATCATTGTCAAACTGGCAGGTTGAGATGGCATGATGATAAATGACTGAGGTGTGTGTTCTGACTCCGCGGGGACACGTGGGGTGAAGAAAACCCTCTTCTCTTGCACTCTTTGCATCTACAGTCAGGAAGGGACAATTGCAATCTGAAGTCTTGCCTCTTGAAAGAGGTGGGACCATGCCTTTCTGTTCACTGAACAAATAATTTTCTTGTGGGTCAAGGTGTTTGTGGTGTAGCATCTCTTTAAGGCACTGGCGATGATTGTGGGTTTTGTCTGCCTTTGGTGCTTACAGTTATAGTACAGATAAAAAAAGTGTGTTATGGCTAACACAGGAAATGCATATGGCACAGGGGGTCAATAGAGCAGTTAAGCAGTTTCATCAGTTCACATGTGGTTTTTTAGAAAACAATTTGAGACTTACACTGTTATTGGGCAATGAAAGTTTTCTTACCAAAAAAAATTTCCTAGGGATTTGTATAATAAAGATGAAAGCCGCATGAAATTCATCACAGTTATTTTCTCAAATTTGTGAGGCGATTTCTTAATAACTTTTATCCCTCTAGATTTCACAAATTTGAATTTTTATGAATTTTTTTTCAAAGTACTACCTACAGCGCCAGATTTTTTTTTTCAGGGAAAATTGATTTTTTCACATATGCTCTCATAATGAAAATTTCTTCACACTAAAAACCAGTCAGAATGGGTCTCTTGTTTATTTACTACTTCTTTTCAGAATCTCTGTGCACTGCTAAGCATTTTAAAGAAAACTGATAAAGGCTCCGTATTTACATACATTACTAGTTGATTTTCAGTATTATTCTGATACAAAACAGTGTAATTTGGTATCCTTTAAGTTTCAAGAACATACTTGGTGAAAGTAAAGGAAACTCTTTAGGTTACTCAAGTGCTCTATTACATTAGGAATCTGATTGTCAATCTTCGCAAAGTTTCATGGGATTATTCTAAGAATTAAAAAAACTACAGTCCTTACAATAAGAACAAATGTTCAGTGGACTTTCCTTCTTGTATTTTGATTTTCACTGGTTCATTTCATGGTCATGCTGACTGATAGGCTTGGTTGGACTTGTGTCGTCTCCCCGAACATCCTGAGCAAAGCCCAGTCACTTCTCTTCTGGCAGTGCTGGTAGGATCCCCTCTTAACGTTTACTTTATGCTGCTGTTACCTACTCCAGGACATTTTCCATCTCCTCTGAAACCTCTGTTGGACCATTGTTGCTGAAAGCTGGGCAGCCTTTAATATGATTTAAGATTCTAATACGTGTATTGTAATTATAGGTATGGGTACAGTAGGTAAAACCACACACTGATTTGAGTCCCACATACCTCTTGGGCAAAATAAATATTGGCTCTGCCTTCTGTTGGCTTTCATTTCTACTCTTGTTTTGTTAGTTCCTTGTAAGTATTTATCCAGGCCTTTTTAATATAGTCTGAATAAGGCTGCTTTGCACGGCACTTTGACAATTGCTGGTACCTTCTGAGAGAGCAAGATGGTTATGTACACAGCATTTTCTTATTAGAAGATTTCCTGTAACACGTGTATGCAGCTTGATTTCTTTTAAGCTCTAGTCTGGTAAAACATAGGGGAAAAAGGCTAGAGCAGTTGTATTACCTTGTTAAATTGCTCAGAGCTTATTTAGATAAAGAATTACTTGGTGCTTTTCGTAGCACACTGTGCAGTTGCTTTTTTCTTTTGCAGCCATCTTTTTTGCATTTTGTACTTTGTTATTCTGATGATGCTGAAAGACAAAGAAACAAACTCTTTGCTGTAATTCACTCCAAAGAACGTACCATCTCTTTCTATTTTCTTGTTAAAACCAAATTGTGTTCAATTTGTAGGAAATTGAAACCACATTTTTCACTTAACTTTCCAAAATTAAAATTTATGAGGAAAAAGAAGCAATAAAGCAGTTACAATCTGGTCATCTATAATTATCTCTGTGGTTGGAGTAGTTCCACATTTAAAGAAAGCGACACCAGAAGTTTTATCAAGCTTGTGTCACTATCAAAAATTTCACTTCTCTTTTTAGACCACAAGAACTGCTGAAACCAGTATTATGCAGTTGGAAATTATCTTGGTGAAAAAGGAATGGGGCAATACATAAAAACAAAGCTTTTCTTGTAACTGAGAAACACAGAATGATATTTATCTTCCTTATTCATTGTAGAATATCAGTATTAAAATAAATTCAACAAATTGTGCTCTTTAAGCTGATTTAACAGAATTCATTGTGAAAAAGCTTAATTTTCCTCTAGATCTATTTCTACGTATGTGTTTCACATTATTCTTTTTTCTTTTGCTGTTGCATTTCCCCTCTGCTGTATTACTTGCTCTCAGAACAATGGAAATGACAGTCCAGCGCCAGAAATCTCGACTGCTCCAGCTCTAGAATGTTAGTGGCACTTGCTTTAGTTTTCTCATTTTGCCTTTTTTGTCTCTGAATTAAAATCAAGCCAAATGATGGATGCCCATTACAATCAATTGTTTCAGACAAGCCACCAAAAGTATTGTAGGATTCATTTACATTTAATCAAATTACACTTTATTTGCAATTCAGGGAAATGAGAACTCTGCAGTAAATCAAATATTTCCTCTCTAAGGGCCCCATTCAGCAGAAAATATCCACAGTCTTCCAAGCTGGTGCCTCAATCTATGTAGCAAATCTTCCAGTGGGAGGAGAGCTTGTGCCAACCCAACCATCTATTGCAGGGTCTTTTCAACGTTTTTCAGGGTTGTGGACACCTAAATATTTTCCAGTAAAATTGCAGACCCCTGAACAATGAATTGTGCAGTGACTTTAAGCCTGCTGACAATAGACTTGTGTCTCAGTTCCCTTTCATGGACCACCAAGAAAGGTTGCAGGAGTTCTGGGGTCCTGGATGTTTGTGCACCACAGATTGAAAAACACTGTTCTGTCCTGTTATTTTAATGGGAAATTAATGACAGTCACTAAATGTCATCAATATTTTGAACAAATTCTACTTAAAGGCAATAGTACAATTTTGGGCATTTACTCATTTTCACTCATTAGTGCCTTAAGGAGAAGTCAGAAAACTTTATTTGCTTTGGAATGGGAGGTAATCTTGATTGACAGCTCGTTTTCTATTCAACAGGTGACTCTTTTACACCTTTTCCCATCACAACACAAAGAATTTTTAATCTTATCCATTGTGATTGTTCACATATTTAGTCATATAAAACTTGAATGATACCAGGATCTTGATATTGCCTGGTGCTGCGAGTGACCATCTACCAGCCGCTGCAAACTGCAGATCCACGGCACTGGTGAGAAGCAGCTTGTTACTCAACGGCAGAAAACCTTTTTTTAATTCTCAGAGTTCTTGTAACATTTTGACTGTTGTTTACGGTCAGAATTTTAATTATGTTTAGAGTCCTGAAAGTTCATTTAGGTGCCTGCCCAGATTTTTAAACAGGTAGAGGTACCTAAATTTTATGACTTTGTGGCTGTTTGTTCCCCGGCTCTAAAATGGAAATAAAATGCAGGACTATTATAAGTTACAGGGGATGTATGACACCAAATAAAGTGGAAGGAGCTCTGATACTAAGTGAGAAAGCACTGCATAGGTACCTGACAAAGAGGGTTACTTCACTCTTGCTATTGAAAATACATCTTCATTGTTGGGGAAATAGTCTGAAACTTAGGGAACCCACAGCCATAATCTGATTGGAATATAAACTTTTAATGCTTAAAAAAAATTCTGACCAAATCATGTAATGTGTTCTTCGATCCAGTGGGATTGAAGAGCCTAATCAATAATAAATAATGATTTGCATGCTTAGCAGTTAAATGTAATAAAAATCAACCCTGAGTACTTTTTCAAGAGTACTTGAAACTGAATTCTGCCATCTGATACTTACACCAAACTTTGGTGGGTCAGTGTCCATCGTACACAATTAGCTGAGTAAGAGGAATGCTGCCTGCAGAGTAATATGGTATTTCACAGGATAGCAAGCTTTAAAACAGAGTTGGATCCGTCCCATCTCTTCTTTTCTAGGCATTTAATTTCTGAATATTTGAATGTTGAAAAAAAAGGTTTGTTTTTTTCTACTTTTGTTCCGGGTGCCCAGGAGATGATGTATTTAGTTTCCTTTTATATGTGTTTCAGGACATTTTATTTTATACTTACGATAAACTACTGAAACAGTAGTTTTTGAAGGGCCCCCTATCTGTCACACGGCCGGTGTGGGCAGATTGCAGAAGGAAAGAGAAAGGGCATGGTGTGTCTGGGTTGTCTTGAGTAGAGGCAGGAGAATCCTGGGGGAACTTTTTGTCTCTCTTCTTTCGCTCGTTCACTTTTGTTTTGTGCAACAAGGAATGTTTGGAAGAAGAAGTGACATTACATTTCCCTTTGCTGTTTGGAGAAAGCATCTACCAGTTTGCAAGTCCTGGATTTAAATATCAGTGCTGTGTCTTTCCAGCTTTGGCCATGATTAGCGGGGACGCATTCTCTCCGGCAGTAAAATACCACTTGCTACAGGCCAGGGGAAGGACCATCCCCTTTCTGAGCCTCTGTATACATGGATATTCAGCATGTGCAAAATTGTCTGCTAGGACACACAGATAACACATTTTCAGCTGCACATTCACATAACATTTTTATGTGGCTTCATTTAAGAGATGATCATTAGGTCTTTGTTAAGTAAAGATGAAAAAATAGCACATTTTTTGAGACAATCGATTATGCAAGCACCTTAGTGTTTAATTTGACACAGTACCTTGGCTATTTTTCACTCAATGAGCTACAACTTAGATTTATTTTGGATAGTTAACCTTTGCCACTGAGTATGGTTAATCTGGTCAGTTAGGGAGGAGACCACATAGGATGTAACAATCAATGCCAACAGAGATCTTGAGAGACATCTAAGGTATGGTCCATATGCCTTGGCTGTCCCCAGGCTCTGAAAGTACAGGCACTGCCAGCCCAGCGATGTGAAAGGGCTGCCAGGCATCAGCATGGTCTTCCCAGTGCAAAACCAAAGTGATTCTCTCTGAAGCCCAAGACATTGAAAGTTTTTGCAAATTTTTCCCTGCATGGAGCCGGTTTCTGACAGCCTTTGTGCCTGCTTTGCACAATAGCTAAAGGCATTATGGGCCATTATGGGCCAAGAGGCAAGTAGCTCTTCTTTAAAATGTGCAGTGCTGAGGCCACTCATCCCATCTCTGTCCCTCTGTCCTCGTTGGTGAGCTGAGGTGTCCTTACATCAAGTGGTTGGACGCCAAGATGATGGGCTTGGCATGCATGGGGATCATGAGGGAGGAAGAAGAAGCTTCACTGGGTAACGTGTACACAGCGCAAGGGAGCAGTGAGCAGAGATGCCCCAGGCCAGCTGTGATGGAGCTGGTATGGTGCAGGAGCAACATCATTAGTGCATTGCTCTGCGCAGACTAATTAACTCTGGCAGCCAGGTGCTTAATACTTTGCTCACTCAGGGCCTTAGTGAGTTTGTCTGTTTAAGCGCATTCTTGCATACTGCTGATGGGCCCAGAAGTATATTTATATATATTGCTTACTGCCTGGAAAGCTACAAATCAGTTACTGATAAGTATGCCACTTCCAGCAAGATTAATGTTAAATTCCTCCTTTTAGACTGGCAATTTGCAAATTGCTAAATTAGATTTTAACATTCGAATACTCTTTTTTCATGTCACACTTGCAGCATCTTTGTTTTTATCACCTGAGGGTACTGTTTGTGTTGATATTGAACTGTGAGGCATATTAATATGATACACATGTATTTCGGTGGCAATTTTTTGTAATGACAACAGTTTTCGTGAAATCCACTAGAAATCAATTTGAACAGAATAATGTAATCCATTCGAGTGGGGTTTCGCTTTTGTTTTGAATTGAATGGAAGGAAGGTATTTGTTTTATAGAAGAAAAAATGGGCAATACCATGTTACTGAGAAAGTATTTTATTGTTAACCTCAGAGCTGGAATCTGAATTTTCCTATAGGCTGCTAATGATACCTAGAAAATTAGGAAATAAACAGGGACAAATGCATGATTATAAGCCTGTCTGATCATTTCTGGTAATACATGGTAACTTTATATCTTCTACTCTATTCTCTGATCATCTTGCAGTCTTTAATCTGCTTATTCTACCTCTGCCTTGAATTTGGGACATTGTAATATTTCTAGTTTAGGTAAAATTAATCCAATAATACAATATATTTTTTTAAAAATCCTAGTAAAATGAAAGTGGCTAATTTTGCTGAGGCTTGTTTGAATGCAAGAAAGTCCCAGCTGCCTCAGAACAGTGTTACTCAGTTGGCAGAGGAGTGTGGATGGGTGCAGGGATGTGGTTATTGCCTTGGGGTGCCACTGACCAGCAGAGATGTTTTGCTGCATATCGCAAACTCCACAGCGATCACCAAAGAACCAAAGGTCAGTATGCTCCCCCTCTGAATGAAGCACTGGAAGTGTTTCACAACAGGGCACTGAGTTTCAGTCTGATTCCTTGTTTCCTCACCAGTTTCTTTTTGAAGCATCAGTTTTATAGGCAAATGGCTGCACCTGGGATATTATAATTTCCATACTCATCTTCACTGGTTTACCAGATATATTCTAGATGGTAAATTGTGATAGTGAGAGAGAGGCAAGATGCGAAGGGAGTGATACAGGCAATTATTTTTACTTCCTTTTCTCTTACGCCTGTGAGGCTCCAGATTCCAGATTAGTGATCTCCGTAGGCATGTTTGGAGGCTACTTAACTCGTATTTGGGGGCAGAGCTGCAGTATTTGTTGATTTCTCTGTAATTGACTTGCAAGGTGATCTAGCGCTGACAATTTAGCAAAGGCCCGTTCGGCCCCAGAGCACTCATTTTGTCATGAGTGTAAACCCTTGACGGTGCTTGCTCATTGCCTCCAGCACCTCCCCTCCTTTGCTGAACCTCAGATCCCCCCTAAGCGCAGTGGTGGGAGGAGACCTGCCAGCAGAGCTGCTGTGCAAATGGGGCACTAATGGTTTGCGAATCTGAAGATGGTTAACTGATCTGTGCATTCAATTAAGATGAGTTTCTCAGTTAACAGGCACCCTGGGAAGAAATGAGTTACTTTCATTTCTGGGATTATGAGCACTTAATGAAGAAGGCATATCAGAATTCTGCCTGTGTTGCATGAGATAACCCTAAAATGCAGCTCAGATTTTCAACGTACCCATCTAGCAAAAAAAAACTTGCCAGGTGAGAGGAAGAAATCGATGCTTGTGTGAGTTCTCGGGCAGAGAGGCTCATGAGGCTGAATGCAAAGGGGCATTGCTTGCAAAGTTGGATTTTACTTTATACTTTTCTTGAGGTCTGTTACTTTGCTTGTGATTTGCCTATTTAAAATTATAATTCAAAATATAATTTAAATAATTTTTACCGTATTTTCTGTAAGACTTACAATGTGAGCAGAACATCCAAGAGAAATGGATGTATCTGACTAGAGGTAGAGGCTTGGCTATCTGATGTATATGTGCGAAATCTAAACTAAGCTCAGTATAGTTTCAGAAAAAGTGACAGGATGGTTCTGCTTTATACTGGTTGAGGATGTTGGACAAAGTGAATTTAAGATGAGTTTATGCTTGGCCTAAATGACTAATAAGCACATTCAGGAGAAGCAAGGGAAACATAAATATTTCATACCAGTTTTGCACTGACATCGCTGACAAATAGGAAGGATGTTTGGGGGGGTGAAACTTTGTTTTTGGGATTTCCCTTTGTATTGCAACTTCCACAAGGAATAGGTGGTATCACTGTGTCTCGTTAACTGTTAGAGCTAAGCTGAGCCAGCAGTTGACCGTGTCTTAGTGACCAGCCACCTGGAGAAGCACAGCCACTTCCTCCAAAAGTGCAGATTGGATCAGGGGCTGGAGCTTCTCACTCCCATCTTATGTTTGCAGAGATTGAGACAATATATATAAACGTATGCAGAAGCGATGAATGATTATATATGACAGAGAAAAGGCAGGAGGGATGGCTTTCAACTGTGGCCATCACCTGTTTGTGTTATTTTTGCCCTGTAAGAGTGCTTTTGAGCAGGGCATGACACCTTCAGAGTAACACCGTGGGCAGAACTCGCTGCTGCCAGAGCAAATAACCCGTTTTGAAGAAATCCCTCTGCTAAACATGCCGTTCTCCCTTGCAGTCCATGGTATTACTGAAGGAGCTGGGCTGGCATTTTGGCAGTGGTGCAGAAATAAACGAGGGGGGAGGTCTGGGGGCTGTTTGGGGTCCACGAGAAACAGGGTCCCTCTCCTGAGAGAGGGCTACTGGCAGAGGGGAGCAGCCTGGGAAGCGCTGACAAAGGCAAGTCTCTTCTAAAGTCTGGAGGGGTGAGGTGGATGGGAAGCCCACTACTTTGAGTTGGGTTTCAAAAGACTTCTGCCAGGCAAAAAGCCAAGGTCGATTTGGGAGGTTTAGGTGCTGCACTGAGTACAAGACATGGGAGCAGATGAGGATCTCGTGCATGCTCCGTTTATGTCCATGCATACACATGAGGTGTGGGAAGGAGGTGCTGAGAGGGGGCTGCAGCTGGAGTGAAGCAATCACCCCTCCCTGGCTGCAGATCGGCAGCTGAACCCTTGTGGAGAAAGGGGTGTTAGTCCATGTAGGCTGAGGAGGAAAATTTAGTCAGGTTCCATGTTTATCTGTTCCATGTTATCCAAGTTATCTGATCAATGCTTATAAATACTTAAAGGGTGGGTGTCAAGAGGACGGTGCCAGTCTTTTTTCAGTGGTGCCCAGGGATAGGACAAGAGGAAACGGGCACAAACTTGAATATAAGAAGTTCCATCTAAACATGAGGAAGAACTTTTTTACTTGGAGGGTGGCAGAGCCCTGGAAGAGGCTGCCCAGGGAGGTGATGGGGTTTCCTTCTCTGGAGACATTCAAAACCTGCCTGGACAAGTTCCTGTGCAACCTGCTCTGGGTGTACCTGCTCTGGCAGTGGGGGTGGACTAGATGATCTCCAGAGGTCCCTTCCAACCCCATGTGATTCTGTGATTCTGTTCACTTGGTGAGATCATTTCTTGGGTATATCAGTGCAGTAAAGAATAACTTTGAAGTTTTCTTTACCCCCTTTTGGTAGGAATAAGTGAAGATATTTTGCTTCCATTGCTGTGTTGGTCAGGATCGTTGCAGCCACTTCAAATGGAGGGGAAAATAAATTAGAGTTATTGTTATGAGCCTACTCTATACCTTGGCCATTGGTAGATGGGTCATGCCATATTACTCCTCACTTGTTTACTGACCTCCTCAGCAACTCACCTTGGTTAATTAATTAGTTTTAGTTAAATTAAATTCACATATGGGTAATTTTCTTTTTACCACCACCTAGTACCTCATTTAATTAAATTAAATCAAGAACACAGTCAATCACTTTTCTGCCAAAAAGAAAAGAGAAGAGGAAAAAAAAAGTCATTGGTATGGTTTTCTGTCATTTACGAATTACCTAGGAAAGCAGCTGAAGAGGCATTTAGTTTGGTCCAGAGGTATGGCTCGTTGGTGCATGTAGCGCCAAAGCAATACTGCATCTTTAAACAGGCTTGAATAAGGCTTCTTTAACTATTGAGCCTAACTCGGAGATCTCCCCTGCTGTGAGCCATAAGTTGCTTGTAGGCTTGTTCTAGAGAGTAATAAGTATTGTTGTTTAGCAATTGTGTTGTTGAAATTCAGCTCCACTATGTCTGACAGTATTTATCTAAAATACTTTCCCTGGTGCGTGCTCAAGTTCCAGTAAACCGTGTCTTATTGTGCGACCTTTTCATTTTCCAGTGAAAAGGGATCAGCTCGTCAGATAAAAGCTACAAGCTAGAGTACAGGAAAAATGCGTGCTCAGAAAATCCGAGCATGATTGAAAACAAGATGTGTTAAATCAATGCAGTTTATCGCCTGCCTATTCCTGGCAATTGCTGTTCTAAGCTCATTCTGAGCACACACTAGATGATAAAAGTATAGTGTCACAGTGCTCACTGGGGTGTGAGGGCAGGGAAACATGTTTATCAGAAAGGCTGGTATGATTTTTTTTTTTTTTACCCTTGATAACAGTTATTGTCAAAATTTTTACAAAAAACCCCAACCCTGAACAATTATAGAAGCAGGTGATATAACTGCTGCTAAAATCAGAGACTACTGAGAGCTCCCAGATTATACATTTCTGTTTAAATGTCACAAACTAGCAAACAACAAACCCAACTGTTTTAATTTTAAACAATTTGCTGCATCATCGAGGATATAGCCAAAGTGGTCTTTTTACTTTAAAATGAGTAGCCTTATCCCAGTTTCATGTAGACAAATCAAAGGTAATGTTTAGAAATAAAGATGTTTGAAAACTATTGTTTTCTTAAGGGATTTAAGCTTTGTTATTGTGAGGGATTAAAGAACTAAATTAAACCTCACAGGAGATCAGTCCCTTCCAAGAACATCACACCTATAATGTTCATTACAGCTAGGCACAATTCATCTCATTTTTATCATTCAACCCTACTTCTTCATGAATCTCATTTGCAGAGATTTGGATGTGATAGCTGGTGTTTTTCCAATTTTCTCTCTTGAAGATGCTTTTTACTCTGACCATAGTGCACTTGCACATCGGAAGTCTACAATTCTGAGAAACAGCCAAATTTAAGCTAAGATGCTTTTTGATAGGAATGGCTTTGGCATTCAGACAGGACACTGAGTTTCTCACTTATGCATCCCTGGTAATAATTACATATTTTTTTTTTAAATAATCTGAAAATAAGATGAGAAATAGCAGGTTAAAAAAGAGAAAGAGAGAGGGATTATTCAAAAGAAAATATTTCTGCATACCAACGTGTTACAACAATGTTTTTCAGTGCTGCCTACCCCAAAGGAGTTTGTGAAGGGTGACAAAAGACCCCAACTTTCTGTATGTTATACAAAATTATCTCTATGAAAATTTTAAAGGGGTCTGCACCTACATTGTAGAATTTGAGGACTCCATGCAAAGGAAACATGCTGAAAATATGCATATTAAAAAATGAAAGAAAGGTTTACATGAGGTGATGTTTTAGCATTTCCTACACAGTGTATGGTACATCTCTGCATCTGTTTCTGAGCCAACCATTTAAATCTTTATTTTTTGAATGTTTCTAGGTAGACCTAGATATAGATCTTATAGCTAACCTTAGACACCCATTATTTTAAATCTTGGCTTGTATGCATTTTTGCACTTGTGCGTATGTGTACACATGTATTTATTTATTTAAATGAAGGGGTAATCCATTGAGAGCTAGCCATTTTCAGTAATTTTTTTGCTGCATGCTCATGTGCATTACCGGAATGTGTCTGACAAATAGGAAAATATTCACATGTAAATGCTGTTCTTTCCCTTTTTATAATGACTGCCAAAGATGCATCAATTAACCTAGATGACTAGATGAAGTAACCAGCATGCATTAATTTCCTTCTGGCCCTCTGTATACATATCCCTAGTGAATTCTACCAGCCTGTTCTGAAATTGGTATGTTTAAATTCCAGTGCCTGAAACTGGACTCTGTTTCAGACTCCCTTAAGGCCAAATCTTCCCCATTAGACAAGAGGTCAGTGCAGTCAGAGGAAGAAGAAACTGCGAAGCTCACAAATTGTTTGACTTTTTTTCCAAGCCAGATTGCAGGTTGCTAACAGTGAACATTCAGAGTTAATTTATTTTGAGAAACCAACACATGATTCTTGCTAGACAGATCTAGTAATTTCATTCCTTAACTTTCATAAAAAAATTTGGGCTCAAGACGTGCATTCCTTGCATCTTCGGCACCCCCACTGGCTGCAGAGACGGGGCTAGGTGGGAAGGGAATGACTCCTCTGGTTCTTAGTTGCTGGAGAAAAATTGTTATCAGGAAGAAAATATCACGCTGTCTATCATGTTTATAATAACACTGATGAACACAGTGGAGCTGCCTCAAACACTGGCCTATTGCATCTTTAGTTCAAGTAAAGAGCAGTCACTAGGGAAACTCAAGAGATCTAGGTGTTAGATTTATCATTTGACTCAGCTCTGCATTTTTCATATTGCTTGGCGCATGCACGTGGTGTTTGTTTGGGCATTACATGGCAATAAAATATAGGAATTACATTTCAGATACCTCTATCTCTTTTTATTTCTAGTTTAAAAAATGACATCATGTCACGGTTTGATTTTAAAAATGGAAATCCAAGGCACAGGAGTATGTTTAAGTGAGGGAGTACTGAGACCAGAAAAGCAAGGAAATTCTGAGTTGGAAGGGACTTTCTAGCTCAAACCTTTCTGTGCAGGCTCTCGCTGTCCCACCCGCTTCCGTTTTCCATTGCTTGTGGGAATAAACACTCCAGGGAAAGTCAGTGGAAAGGAAACTTTATAAAAAGCAAGCCAAATTCACAACAACAACAACAAATAGCTCAAATGCTTGCATGTTTTCATTTAACGGTCTTTAATTAGCAAAGGAATAGTCTTTGCAGGGAGATTTGCAAAACAGACTTTTTTTCATTTGATGATGGGGTTTTGAAGTGGGTTTTTTTTTGCTGTCTTTGTAGAGCAGGCATAAAGGGGCCACTATGCATAAGAGTTGTTGGGTAGGGTTTGCTTGCAGCATGCCATGTCAAGATGTTGCTATAAAGCAACATCATCCATTGTTGGTATTGCTGTACTGCAGGCAATTTTGGCACCTGGAGTTTGGTATTATTATGGTCTGCCCTGTCTTATCCCTAACTCCCAGAGTCAAGGTTTTGTTTTGTTAGAGTCAGGGGCTTCTAGCAGAAATCCCCCAGAGACTGGAGACAGAAGCAACAGGCTGTTAGCAAAGGCAAATACCCTGGATCAGCAAAATGGCAGCATCTTGCCTCTATGAGAGGCAGGAGCTCCTGATTTCCATCTCTTCATAGAGTCTGTGCTTGGTAGGATTGGGGAGTCAGAAGCCACAATATTTTGTGTGACTACTCTCAGTTTTTGCTGCTTTCACCCCATACTGCTGTTTCTCAGTAGTGTGGAAATACAGACAGAAGTGCAGAATAAAAAGGAAGAGAGATGATTATAGAGATCGGCACCTGAGTTGGTGGAGAAAGAGGCCAAATGTCCAGCAGAAAACAAGTTCTTAGCTATAAAATGCCTCTGAAGATGCTAAGATCGCAAGGCTCCCATTGAAGACTCTGCCTTTCTAGCTGCCCTTGATTTTATTTAAAATATTCATTCTCTGTTCCTTCAAACGTTTTGACCTGGTTTACTATGGGCACAGAGAGACACATTAAATGTGTTCCTGGCCTGGCCTTCATTGCTGTGACCATGCTGCAGCATTTTTACATGGATTTCTTAATACCTTTTTGTGGCTAGGAGGTGTTGAGATGGGTAACTTTGCGTGTCTTGGCCACAACATCAACTTCTATTTGTGTTTTGGTGATGTTTCTCTCATCAAACAGGAAAACACTCAAAACAATTGCATTGTAGACCCCAAAGCCCCATCTCTTTTACATAGCTCTGGGTTTGTCACTAGGTGTCTAGTTTTGTTGTAGAGCCAGATTTTAAAAAAATAAAAATTGATTTGTACAGAGAAAAGGTAGAGTCTAAAGAATCTTCTTACATTCCACTGTTATAGCCACAACATTCTGGACATCATCTAAAGCCATTATAGCTGTCTGCTTCTGCAGGTCATTCTGGCCATCTTCCAACTCTCCCCCACAATACCTGTGCCTTTCAGGAAAACCAGTGACTCTCTGGTTCACCACAGGAGCAAGCATTGTGAGACATTTAATTCCCATGTGCAGCCTTTCCCTGGGCATTTTGCTTTTAACAATCAACACCAGATTTCTGATCTGGGATAGGGACGGTCAGACCCGTGGCCCTGAGGTCAATTTGTAGCCTTCAACCTCTCTTCGTTTTTGTTATTTTAGCCCTTAGAGTCCCTTCCCTCTCCTTGCATCCTTTTCCACTGGAAAAGCATATAAGAAGTTCATAGGTCTAAGTGCTGCTTTCTCATTGGTTTTGGGTCAAACAGAATGTAGAAGAAACAAGGGCTGAAAAATAAAAGGAATAAATGAAACCATGAATGCATGGGAAACAAATTAACTGGATATGTTTTACGTTCTGAAATATTTCCATAATGCTTCTATGTAGTGTGTGTTTATTTTTCTTTGAATAATAATGTTAAAATGTGTCTAATTCAATTACTCTCTGCATTCGCTGAATGAGTTTTCCTTGGTGAAGAGTTCTGCTACACTACCCCAAGCTACGAATTCCATATGATATTTGAACAGGTCCTTTTAATTGCTGATATTAAGTGTCGATCATTCTGCTGTAAGTTGGCAGTGTGGCCACAGAAACAAATTCCTCTCAGATACACCAGACAGTCATTCAATTAACAACCAAAGCTTTATTGACACAGTAGGAATTCATTATGTGAAATATTAAAAAAAGCCCTCCACTGACTAGTTAAAAAAAAGAGAGAGAGACTTTTAAGAAAGGTGGGTTATCTACATGTAGTTATTAAAATTATTGGTGCAGAATTTGAAATTATAGTTATGGTGGAAACATTTTTCTCAGAGGCATAAGCAACATTTCTGTTGAAAAATAAGTTGGACTTTGAAAAGATGAATATAATGCATGCATCCTTATTTCCATAGACATTGTGCATTTTCTTGATTAAAAGACTTACATTTTATGAGTTATGGCTTTAGACTTGCTGCATAAAGAGCTTCATGGCTTATTCTGTTAGAGTCTAATTTGAAAGAAAGTTCTTCCTCAAGGGTTTAAGAAGTAATTCATAAAATGGTAAGAATAATAAATATTGTGCCTTAACTCATACACTAGGATAGATAGACAGATTTTGTACACCTGGGTGTAATTTTACTTAATTCACACAAGAGACAGGCTGAAAGTTTATTGTTTGGAAGGAGAAAAATGGCTTAAATCTTGTATTTGCAAAAATGATTATATTAGCTTAAATGAAAATGCTACTCTATTAATGGCTTCAATAAGCTTTGCATTTGGAAAAGTATTTTAATAAAAAGTTACCTGAAGTTTACTGCAACTTAAAATATGTAAGTGAGGGAAAAGTACTTACTTTGATTTATATGTCTTTTGGAGCTGTAATTATTGGCTTTTTACTCACCTATGTAAAACAATGTACTTTTGTAAATGGATTTCTGGCCACTTTACTCCTTTTTTTTCACATAAAAAGTAAGCACTGTCAATCAAAGAATTTTAAGGTTTATTTCCTCTTTAGAAATGATTGATAGCCTTTTAGATTTACAAGTTGACAAGTTAAAGGGTTCTATTGGTATAATTATGTACTAAATTCACAGTCTTTCAATTTAAATGTCCTTTTAAAACCGCAAGATTATCATACCTGTATTTTGAAAAGTGGGCCAGTCAGTTTGGGTTGGTATACAAATTGCTTCCATTAGCCTTGGGACCTATTTGAATTTAATACAGTTTTTTAAAGTTAGTAGTACTTTCAATAGTACTTTTAAAATTTAGGGTAATGGGAATGCATTTTAAGTACAGTATGTGTTAGCTTGTTTTTAATGTATGGATGTCAAGAACACAAATAGAGAGTTTGTATTTCTTATTGATTCTTTTTTTCCAATCGTGGAAAAAAAAAAACCCATTCTTTGAATTAGAGCACTGGGAAATGTGTTATTGTGAATAAACTTCAAAGGCAGAGACCAGGCTCATACATACTGGGGACAGAGACAAAACCTTGCCTGAAGCTGGTACTTTCGATGCCACTAATGGTGGCCTCAGCACTGGCTCTTCTGCAGCACATGGAAATCAGAATTATCACCTTTTCTTTGGAGTTTTGCCAGCTGCTGATACAGAAACTGGTGTGGCCTTAACACTGAAGGTGGGGTTAAATACTTAAACAGGGCTTTTTCTTTGAGATATGACTAATTAGGTTTGACTTGGTTTATAAATGAACTAAGGAATGGAGGGCTGATATCGTCCAATCTGTGGTTAGATGTTCAGGCAGCTAAAGATTTCTTTTTTTCTTTTTGTCTAAGATTGAAAGGGTTGAATGGTTATAGACTAATGAGTGATATTTGACAACTACAGTTAAGGACCCAATCCTGCAAATTGCTGTGTGCAACCTTTCCCCACCACTAAAGTAAAGCTGAAGCTATTTGAAGCAGAAAGTTTTCAGTATCTCTCAGAGGATGCTTGATGCCTTGTGAGATTGGACCATAAAATTAACATTTTTTTTGGTCATTTAGTTCGGAAAATACTCACAGGAAATACTCTGTGGATTTCAAATGTGTTGAATGTGTGGGAAGATATGAGAAAATGACTGCTATCTCTGGGGGGATTTCAGAACTGGCCTCCATTTATTATATTGCAGAATTTAGTAACTACTTTCCCAAAGGATGTAAAGGGAAAATGGCCATAAACTAGACTGAATTAGAGAAGAAACACATTTGACAGAACCACGCTAAAATCTTCTAACATATTTGCAAAAGAAATGTAAATTAGAACTGTAGGGATTTTTTCTTTTCATCTTCTCAGAGAACAGCTATTTTTGCTAATAAATATAAATAGGAGCAAATTAATTTATTTTAAAATTTGAAGAAGATCTAAACTAAATGGGTTCACAAAAAGAAGCTATGTAAGGAAACCCAAAGGTAGTGAAACCGGCAGTTTACAAACCCAGGTACTGGGATATTTTCTGCAAGAACTACCCAGCAGAGTGGACAGCATGTGGCCAGGGTGTGAAAGGAAACATGGAAAAATAGACCCAACCATCCAAAAACCAAAAAGGGCACAAACAGGGGAAAAGCCTTATTCTTACCCCCTCCATACAATGACTCAAATATAAATAAAAGATCAAATTCAGATATTCCTGCTAAAGGGAAATGCATGAAAAAACCTGAGATTAGAGGGATGCCAAGGTCTCTGAGGAAATAAAAAACTTCTGACAATAGCCCAGAGAGTAAAATTCTGAAAGATTTCTAGTCTGGTGTTACCATAATACTGTAACAGTAATTTCAGGATATGCTCAGAAGATTCGTTTCTGATATTAGAGAAATATTTGAGATTCTGCTGGACTTTGTTCCTCTCCAGCCATTCCCCACCAGCCACACACATCTCTTGCACTGCTGTTGGGTAGATCTGGATGCCTCTACACCACCTTCCTTCTGCCTCAATTTGCAGTAGCATCGCTGGGGCTGCTTATGGAGTTGGGATGTACTGAAGGTTCAGGAGGATATAAAAATCTGACCCTTTGCTTGCCAGTAGGAACATCTGCTGTAGAAATGTGGTTTAAAAATAATACTTTGAATTGAATAGTTTTTTTAAAAACTGGACTGTTTTGGGGGGTTGTTTATGGAACACCAAATAATTAAAAACAAGCCAGGGATTACTTCCATGATAACTATGTGGTCTGGCTAAAGATCGTTAACATTAGGAGTATGACAAAAAATGTTCTCTTCACTTAAAAGGTGGAAGTATGGACAAATTGTGCCAGACTGGTGGAGTTGTGTCACTTGCTGTGGGGTAAGCATCACTGAGCCACATGAGAGTGCTTACACCAGTGAGACTGGCAGATACAGTCTGATGCTAAATCTCTTTTCAAGAATCAGATAGCATCGTTCTAGCCACATAGTAAAGTTCATAATAAAACTATCATAAAGGAGCAAGATATATTCATAATTTAGTAGGCAGAACTTGTGCAAGAAATAATTATTTTTTTGCTATTAGTAACCTAAGACAAAATAAGAAAAACTTTTAAGTGCCCCAAAAATGGAAAAAAAAAAAAAAAAATTTTCTTTCCACCAGAAAAAAAAGACTGAATATACAAAAATCCATAGTGAATTTTTTTTTTTCATTCAACTAAAAAAAATTGCAAACCAATTGCTGTGGAAAATTTCATCATCTCTATTGGCATGGGAGAGTCAAGATGTGCTGTTGTTTGGAGATGCTTGAGAATGCTTGACTGTTGTTCCAGTTCACCAAAGCACTTAGGAAATTTTAAGCACATGTTGAAGTCTCACTAACATCTGAGTTTTAAAGTGATCATATGACTGGAAATATAGCTAGAAGGTCATTCAGTGCAGTCCCTGTAATTATAGGCAATCATATAAAAAACATAATATGCTCAAATTTGCTTTGCTGAAAGCAAATGGGTTTAAGTATGTGCTTACAGATAAGCATGTGCTTAAAGGCTTGGCACAATCAGAGCTTCGATTAATGCAGGCAGACCAGCATTTTCACGAAGATTAAAGTGTTCCCCTTCCACCATTTCTCTCCTCCATTTTATTGGACAAGGACTGGGTAAAGATGAACTAAAAACAGAGATAATTTTTTTTTTAAATTCATTAAATCTTTTGGATCAGTTCCTTGCTGATTGGAGCCTGAGCTGGGCTGCTTAAGTCAGTGTCGATGAGTTAAAAATAAAGCCTCCGCCAAGACAAATGCCTGTAGTTCACAACAAAGTTATATGTGATCATTGCACATGGAGCATATTAAATGTACAATAGAATCTGGAACAAGAAAGACTCCCTAATAGTTACTTCTTTTGTCTTCCAATCACAAAGGGCCTTCCTTGTAATATGAAGGCAGGGAAAAAAACAACAAGAAACATGGGGTGCAAAGTATTTATCAAATTAATTTCATCATGGCTCTCAGAGATAAGAATTGCTTCCTATTTGAAAGATGTGTGCAACATCCCCAAATTTTCCACCTTGTTTTAGGAACTCAAGTGGGAGGGTTTGCATTGTTCTTTGAACCGAAGCCTCAAAACCAACCTCAAATAATGATTGAACCAAGACTTGATAGTCAGTGCAGATTTCAGAAAAAGGGGATTTTGCTGTGATCCTTCCTTGGCCTTGCAGTGCATTGCCAATTGTTACAGTGCAACAGAGCCTGCTTGCTCTGCGTTTGTCACATCATGATGTTGTTTGTTGTTGTTTCAGCTCTGAATGAACCCACCATTGACTATGGTTTCCAAAGGTTACAGAAGGTTATCCCCCGGCACCCTGGTGACCCTGAACGCTTGCCAAAGGTCAGCACAAAGTTTATTGTTTTATTAAATATGGTAAATCTGGTTACTGCATGTTTTTGTCTGAAAGTACAAGACTCTGAAAATGTAATGGTTTGGTACCCAACCCAGATAAGCTGAAACAGAGGCATGACCAATAGAGCCCAATCAGGAACTTTCATTCTATGCTTGTGAGATTTCTGTGACTCACAGCTAACTCAGACGGCTCTTGCCTGTCTTAAAAGGAAATCTTACTCTGTTCTGAAATACTTAACAGCATATTTTTGGTTGGTATTTTGGAACCTGAGCAGCTTATTCATAAAAAAATGACACTTCTTGGGTTTGGTATCATAGTACAACTGGCCATTATAATGTTGAGAACTTCACCACTGGTAAAATCAAGTTACTTGGATCTTCAGGAGATGTGTGTCCATTGCTGTTGCACGGTGTATTGATTTAGGATAGTAATTACTGCTTAAATACTGCTTTATTTTAGGACTGCTGAAATAATTGGAGCAATGTGTAGTGCAGTGATTTGATGTTCATTCCCATCAAAATTAGTGGAAGGATTTTTGCTGACTTGTGTCAGGTAAAAGCTGAGGAAGAAATGGAATAGTTCACATAGGCTTCTGGTGCTTCTGTCTTGTGCTGTGGAAATGCCGTCTGGGTCTGCACTCACAGCTGTTCTTGCTACCTTGCCATTATGTACATTCTCCAGTGAGAATTTGCAGTGGTTTTTGATATACTGGAGAAAGAGGTGGGTTATTTGAAAAAGTGTTTCTCATTGCCTCAGGAACACTGAGCTATAGTGTGTGTGAGCTGGAATCACTGCATGTGAACAACTGCACCATGTGTTTTATCTGCTTTGGCATCATGGCTGCTAGTGAGTGAGTTGGGGGGTCAAATAGGTCAAATGCGTGTATTTGAAGAAACTTGCCTTTGACTTATGGAAAGGAATATGTGAATTTGTAGACCTGAGACATAGAACAAATTGGACTTTGATGTCTTAGGACAGATCCCTCAGATAATGCACATCCAGTATAGCCTTTGTGACTGGGTAAATCCTGTGACCTTTCTTCAGTGGCTCCCTGAGCTGTTGCAGGCTTTTGTCAGGGATTGTTGTGGGCTTTGATTAGTTAAATTTCTGAAGTGTTTCAAAGGTGATAAGATTTCATGAACACCGTAACTTATTTTGTTTTATTTCTTGACAGAAATAAAATTCAGTATGTGATTTTTTTACAGGCTTGTTAAGTCTTTTATCTGTGCCTAGGAAGGCTGTAGACTGTGGTTTCAGGGTCGATGCTGTGTTGTCCTTCCCTCTTACCACCAGTGGAACATGCTGTCCTGGAGAGTTACATTTTACATTGGCTCTGTTCACCTTCTACAAGCTGTCCCTTTCTCTGACTTTTGGACAGATTTGCAGCAGGACACAGCTATCATAGGCTGTCAAATTTCCCTCCAGAGGTGCAACCATTTCCAAAGAAAGAGAGCAACCTTCTGTAGGGGCTCTTTCATCTGTACCGTGTCTCTGCTGCCAAATGTGCATGTGGAGAAAAAATTGTTTCTCAGAAAATAAGAGACTAGCCTTCACTATGCACCAGGCATTTGCAAGACCCAAAAGAAATGCTATAAAACTTCCCTGAACCCAATATTTCAGCTGACTACTAGATGGCCATAGCTTTCTTCTAAATCAGGAAATTCAAATAAAATAAGACTGAGCAATTCCAAATCGGTTTATGCAGTTGGGGGTTGTAGTGCATCACCAACTTCCATAGGTATTGGGCTTCCTCTCTGACACCCATGGCACTGAGGGTCCCCAGCAATGCTCTGTTGTGCTGATATGGGAATCCAGCCATCAGGCTGAGCACCCTCCTCATTCCTATTTAGACTGTTACCACACTGGTAAGCACACGTTCCTGCTATCTAGTGTCATGGGACATAAGAACAGGCAGAAGAAAGCTCCATCCAGCTCCATATCCTGACTTTTAGCTGGTATTTATGGATAGGATATGAGAGAATTAGTACTGAGTCATCTGTCCCCTCATATACCCTCTTGGTTTAATGTGTTTGGTCTTTGTATCTTTTCAAGCTATTTTTTCAAATCTTTAAATCAAGGGAAATTGTGGTTATGTATGCAGAGGTGTGATGCGATGGCCTAAAAAAACCCAGTTACTGCTTCAGGAGTGAACAAACTCAGTGAAGAAACTAGTGTCACAATGCAAGGTTAGAGGCAAACAGGACAAAGAGGACCTTTTTTTTTGTGTCTTTGGGTAATTCCTTCTGTGCAAGCTTGAAGGTTGGACCTCAAGTTCAAGACTCATTAATATGCCACGCACAGAGGCTGAATGCAGCAGGGGTTGGCACATGTCGACTTCTGTATTTGAGGCACTGATGGTTCAATTCCCAGCATCGCTTGCTGGCTCCAGGATCATAATCAAGGACGCGGTGAGTCTCTGTGCTGGGTGAGCACTGAACAGCACTCTTCCCCATGTCATTAAACCAGGAAGGGCTTTGGCAGTATTCCACCATAGACAATTCTCAGTGGCTACTTAGAAGAGAGTTGGAAGCCATATGGCTTCCACAGTGGAACCAGGGGCAGAGAGGGCAAATGTATGAGAGAGGCAGAGAGCGAGACAGCAGAGAGGAGAGCAGTGCTCAAAGCTTTCAATATCCTTTCCTCCATTTTCCCCATTATCCTGCCAGTGCATCATAACTTCCTATTCATTAAAAAGCTTATACTTATGCTTTAAATAAATAATACAAAACACATTTCTACAATTGGTGCTAGGGTTTGTGGCTATTATTCCATTGAAGCATTACTGATGAATTAGAGATGTTTCAAGAAACAGAAGTGGTTATGATTTTTGTGTTCATAAGGGCATGCAGCCCTTCCCATGGACCAACAAGCGCATTCTGCTGTGTGACTTATCCCCGCAGCCAAGGGGAACTGTTGAGGCCATCAAGCGAGTGTTACCACACGCTCTGCCCTCCAGACCTGAGGAGTTAACAGCCATATCTATGTCAACAGGCATTTCTAAAACCATTGAGGCTATTTGAGAAGTTTGATCTCCAGTAGTTTAGAACCAGTATTTTCAGAAGTGATCATTGTTCAGGCTTGGGATGAATTTTTTAAAATGTTCCAGCAATCTGCTGGAAGTAGGCAAAGGAAAAAGCCAGATTTTGATTTTATTTTTTTTCCCTGTCTCTCAGTGCTTCAGTAGCCAAATTTCAATGGAGAACATCTTCCCACAGTGAAGAGAATGGGAGCACCTGGGAACTAGGGTCTTTGGACTGCTAGACTGACAGTTGATGTAAAGAAGTGTTTGAAGTAGAAATGCAATATGTAGTTTCTGGAGAAAAAAGAGCAGGAGTTGATGTTGGTAGCTGGGCAATGGAGCCAGCTATGGGCCAGACTCTTGTTCCCTTCTTGTACAGAGCAGGCCAAGGAAAGCAGCCAGTGGAGGGTTGTCACTAGCAGATGTGCATGTCTGTACATAAACACAAACACAGGCACCAAGAGGAAAGACAGGCAATACAGAGGTGGTGGGATTAGCACCCAAAGCTTGGAGTGAGATCAAGTACCAGGAGTGTGCTGGACAGTATAGTCTTTCCTTTTTAATACACACAGGAGGCAGATCAGAGGAAACGAGATCTCTGGGGAGAAGTGAAAAGAAATACCATGATGCTAATGTTAAGAAATCATATCATTGTCCTGTAGGAGCAGTCCGTAGAGAGCTTGCCTGTGGAGCTGGGGAATAAGCCTACACGTGTGTGTGCAATTTCCCTGTCTCATGTGTTTGTATATAAGCACACAAATACACACGTGTTGTTGGTTCTTGCATACATAACTGCAGTGGAAATCACTAAAGAGTTCAGATCACAACAACATGTTGAGTCTATTGAGGTTCATTCATGTAACTGCCCTATAATCCTTAAAATAAATCCCTGGCAGATACATTGCGATTCTGCAATTTTGTTAAAACTCCACAGCTATAGCTGTTAAACAGTTTCAACTGTGAGCTAGATTTGAAACACATCCATCCTAAATGATTTAATAACAATGATTCCTCTTTATATGCAATTTCCTAGAATTTATTTGCCATTTTCACCACTCTTACAACTCATCACTTGCATTTAAATTAAGCGCAAGATTGTTCACTCTGTTTGAGAAGCAAGTCATTGCATCGACCCCCTCCGTGATCTGACGTCCTCTCCCTCCTAGTCTGTTGCTTAAATGCTCTCTCTAGGAGACCCCCTTATCCCTCCTGAAAGGGACATTTACTTCTGGTTTCTCTTCATGTAGATGAAAGTGGAGCCTCTCTCTCTCTAGCACTCGGGGGCCTCCCTGCTGAGCAGAGAGCACACGTAACCAGGCTTCACCTTCCCTTCAGCTCCTTTTCTCTGGTCAGTCATTAGACCCCACCAAGACATATCCCACCTCCTCATTTAGGACACTAATAGAAGACAGGTGGTTTTTAGGAACCAGTAGCTGGCAAAAGCAGTTGTCTTTTCCTGTATGAAATCCCACAGATCTGCCCTTTATCCATTGTGACATGGGTATTGTTTATATTACAAATAAAGATTGTCTCTAAATGTGGGTGGGTTGGCCCAGGCTTGCTAACAGAGGTTAAAATAGCAAGGAAGACAAGGCAACTCAGGTTTGCTGCTTCAGACAGACCCAATGGAAATTCCAGAATGGATCTCCATCTGTTAACTCAAGATACCGTATTTTAACCTAAGTTAGTCATTTTTCAGCTAAGAAAATACATGTTTTGGGGGATTTTTTTCCACCTAGTGTAACAAGAGGTTTGTTAGAAAACTTTTATACTAAGTATGGGCAGGAAGGGGGAACATGTGAAGAAGAGCTGTTGGGAGTTCATCTGTATAGCAAGGAGGGCATGAGATGTGCTTGGCGGTTTCTAAACTGGACTGTAAAATTTATAAGCATGTGAGACAAGAGTTAAGGTTGGTATTGAACCCTTAACAGTTGGGTTTTTTTCATTTCCTAACAATTTGGGCATTTAGTTGCTTGAGGGGCTTGTGTGGTTTTTTGGGTTTCAAAGCTGTTCAGAAGACAATGACCAAGATACTATGAAAGTATCGCCCTTACGGGATGGTGCACATCAGGGGCATGTCTGGGAATATGCAAAGAGTCTGAAATGAGAGAGAGCTCAGAGACAGAGCCATGCTGCTCACTGAAGGGCAGAGCCACATACAAACGGCTGGCAAGGAGCCCTTTCCTTTCTGAAGGTCAACAGTGTGCATACACATTTCAGTGAGTTTTCCTTATAAGTGGGTCAGCATTTACTCAGCAAACGATTAGAGCAGATGGTGTAATTTAGAGTCTATGACAAAACTTTTAATAGATCAGGGCTAACATGATGACAAGGAGCTCTGTGCCATTCTCCGTTCCTGATTTCTGCTTTGCCTTGGGGTAAAAATCATGCCTGGGATTGGATTTTCTAGCCTGCACATTCCATCTGAGCAACTCGAACCACTTGTTTGAACATCCTGTAAGAGGGATCCCCGCACTTCTCTATTCCTATATCTTTATTGTGATTATATTTAAATAAAATAATCAGCTGAGGGTGGTAGGAAGACACCAAACAGGTAAACATGGTCCCTCCGAGGAGCAGAGCTTTTGAAGGAAAAAGCCACAGTTTGAAGAAAGTAACAAAGGCTGCATTTGTGTATTTTGCTCCATGGAGCTGAAAATATCTAGTAAATTGATCCCGTGGGAGTAATAAATACACATTACTTTATCTTGTACTTCATGTCCTATACCCCTGAGCCTTGATAGAACAACACCACTTAATAGACTTAAAAAAAGAGTAATTACAGTCATTGGTTGTGTGATATTTCAGCCCTTCCAGCCCTGCCTGACCTTCTAATTTAGCTCACCGTGTCTAACTAATGCATTTATATTCATCTTTTATGAAGCATGTGTAGTACAAAATTGACTTTGCAGCCTTTAGCAAGCTGTCTTACCAGGTTTAGGATCTGGTTAGCACAGCGTACTGTATAGCATATGTACATTTACAGCAGAATCTTGTGTGCATATGGTTCTGATCAAGTATTACTTTTTATCCTTTTGGAAATAAAATAAAAAATATTTATTCCATTTCATCCTCCCCTCCCCTTTTTAAAGCTTTTATTCATTGCGGCATTATTTACAGCTAAACATGCAAGCAGAAAGATGCAAGCATTTTTAAAATGATTACCACTAATGTTTCTACTTGTCAGAAGTGCTTAAATTTTCCTGCACTTTGTCGAAAAACTTAGCACTTTTACCTTTTAAGAATTACAAATTTATAAGATCTTACCAAGCTGATTTACAAACACAGCTGACAGTTTATGATGAATGATGTTGCAAAATGTACAATATGTTTCTCTGTCATTTCTATGCATGTATATATTAAGAAGAAGATGAAGAAGAGCGAGAACCCCCCTCTGAAAGAAACCCTTGAGTTAGAGAGCACATGCACAAATCTCTCTCCTGCGTTTCCTCATAACTTCCTGCTCACTTCACTCATCCAGTAGAGCACAATTGTTCTCTGTGCATTTTCTCCCACCATATGGTATCCTCATTACCATACACTAAGGGTCCATATGGGGAACTTGTGAAGTGAACTGTATTCATTTTAACTGCCAGATGAGCAGCCTTTTGCTTTGCAAGCTTAGCTTAAGTCATCTGCTGTCTTTATGTTGTTATGGCAACACAGCACCAATAAAAAATTCTAATCTACTGTAAGTGTCTGGGATCACAGTATTTTAAATGCTTGCCGTAACTGTCCTCTAAGTGAAGATGCTTGTTCTTTTAGTATGACAAAGGGTTATTGTCAACTCCAGCAGGTGGCAGTAAAGAAATTGTTTCATTTTTTTAACCTTTTTTAAAAAAAATAATTTTCCTTTTTCCCCATCTCCCCCCACCTCAAAAAGTCATAGAATTGCACAACACGTTCTCTACATTTCCTGGGATTTCTGAAGCTGAGGTTGGAATTGGAGGTGATACTATTAAGTTGCAACTAAAATACTAAAGGTAGTAAAGTATGAAACTCTGGTGGCAGATCGTACACTTTATTGACAGAGATCCAGGCTCAAGTACCACTTCACTCGGATTCTGAAGCCTCTGTAGCCACACAGCTAGTTCCATTTTGGAGCTGTTTTTTAGCCACGTTTCCAAACTCCTGAATCAAACAGAAAGCTAATTAAGGATATCTTATAGGAATGGATGTAGGCAGCAGCCTCCTTAAATATAAATCATTTTCACCTCCGCAGGCCACATGATATGTTGCATCTCTGTCTCTCTGTCTGTATTGAAAGTGAATGTTTGTAGTCTCAGTTCATCAGTTCACATTAGCCTCATGCTGAATATTTAAACACAGAACAATTTGAACACACCATGAAGAGAGACAGTGACTGCACTTTCACTTGGAACAGCAAGAGCTCATCTAATAATAATTTAGTAAATCAGCCATTTAGTGGCTCAGTTGTACACTGTATTGTGCCAAATAATATTCAGTTCAACTGTATGCTGGTGAAATTGAAATTCAGACTGGAGTCACGTGGCACTTTTTTGCTCAATGGAGAGATGAAATGGAAAATCACCCTCCCAATAGACTGTTTGAATGTAGTGATTTATCAAAAATATAGCAGAGTGACAATATAAACAGGATTTGGTTGTATGTGGTACAATCTATTCTAATTAGGCTTTTATCATTGTGGTTTCTTCTGCACAGATTATTTGATAATTCAGGATTTGCATTCACATCTTCAGTTTATTTTATATATGGGCAGATATGCATAGTTGCTGCATAGTTATAGTCCTTTAAGGCCCAGTCCTGTGGGAAGTGTGGGGAGACCTTTATTGCCGTATTCTGAGCCCTGGCTCACGGGGAGCACCATGCCCTTAGGAGCAATGGGGAAACGCAGCTGCTGCCCTTCCTCCTCATGAAGCACCATTTATGTTACTTCATAGCATGAAAGCAATATCAGATTAATTTCTTTTCCCTGTTTAAGTGTCTCAGGATTTGTAGGGAATGGTAATATTTTATATTAGACTAACTGATATAACTGGAAAAAAACAGACAAGCTTTTGGGCACCCAAACCTTGCTCCCTCCGTGCTGATTGTACCTTTTCTTGCCTGTATCAGTGGGTCTAATGAAAGATATTACCTCACCCTACAAAACTTGCTTTGGTTGTAACTGTAGACCATTGTGACTTCAGCTGAAGACCTATGGTTTCAGGCTGTCTCTGATGAAGATGGGGGAGAGAGAGTATTTTCCTAGAAAGTACGTTGTGAAGTTTAATTTGTTCCCATTAAAGTGATGCTTTGAGATCTTTGAATGCAGGGCATTGCAGAAGTGCGAAGTAATGTCTATAATCTCACCTACAGTTTCCATTTCTAGCCTAGTTTTAGGTGTTATGCAGTGGTTTACGTGGTGATGTAAAATATGATTGCCGCGTATTTCTCACAACACAGTCCAATTGAGTAGCAGAAAAAGCATCCTCCTAACCGTCATGATGCCATTTAGCAGAGAGTTGCTGGAAGCAATAGGATGCCGGTTGTCGTAATTCTTCGAAGAAATACAGAGCTTCACAATCTATACTCAACTGCTGACACTTGAAAACTCAAACATTTTGGTAAAATGAATCAAGCAGTAATGTTTCTTTTATGAGATCTCCTCACGGGAAGGGAAGGTTTGGCACCATTTGGAGATCAGGCTCAGTGATCCATCATAGCAAAGTCAGCTGTCCTGGCGCGTCTCATAGGTCACTCGATCGAACCAGTGGCTCTTACAACTATATTATTGCTTATGGAACAGTAATTGAGGCACCATGGTTAAAAATTACCTGGTCTAATAGGCAGTGAACAATTTGCACTCAATACAATTATAAGCCAAATCATTCATTTCATAACACTTGGACTAATTTATTTGTTGACCTTTTAATATCCATAGCTCTTCAGTAGTATTAACTGCAACTCAGACAAAATCTCTTGTTCATTTTACCTTCATTGATTTTTTTTCCATTGAGGCAATAACAGTTGTTTGAGTACAACCTTTTCTTTCTGTTGTAAAAGTCAATCATGTAACTTATGTTGATATAACTCAACTGGACTGAAATGTCCTGTAAGTACAATAGCACACAATCTCATGCTACTTGTATAAACACGGATATGCATTTTGGATTTATTTTAAAGAATGTTTTGGAATATGGTTGTGACTGTAGATGACAAATGATACGCTTGTTGAGAGGAGAATGAAAACAAAACACAGAAGCATTTTTTAAATTGGTGCCACATATAAGTAAAGCATTTTTTTGTTCATATGTTACAGGAGATCTAAGATACAGAAATTTTGGAATTTGTGTCTGTTAATTCTGTTCTTTAGGATGACCTAAGTGTCTTTACTAATAATGCTATATTCATAATTTTATCTATAGGTAGCAACTTTTCTGTTGAAGTCCTAACATTTTACAGAATAGAGGTGCTTACTTTTTCCAAATGTGAGCTTCTGACAAATAAAATGTGTGTAAAAGTATTTTTTAATAAATAGGAAAGAAATAATACTAATATTTAGATAATCTGAATTTATTTTCATTTTTTCAGCTTTAAACTAGCATGAGAGCTAAGAGTTTTTGATGATCAAAACAGTTACTGAAATATTGATGTATTTTGAAAAATCAGTGGTGAATTTTGAAGCAGTTCCATAAAATTAGTTGGTGTAGTGACAATGGTAATCTTTTCTCTCACCACTGAAAAAGGAGCCCTAGATCGTGTAAAATGGTGTGTCTGCTTTTACACTGCGGATGTGTACATGGAGAGCTAGTGTTACCTCTGTGAAATGTTGGATAAATTTAATTTCTTAAATACATGATTATTCAACATTTGTACTTGCTTTGGATAATTTCAGCTGAATTTTTAAGGCTGTAAATTAAAAATAATAGTATCAGGAACAAAACAGCTCTTGTTTCTGATAAGAAAGTTGAAAATTTTCTAGAATATATGCTAGGAGGCACTTCATTGAAGTAGTCTTTCTGAGCCAAAGCCTCTTTGTACAATAAAATACTGTAAGTCCTTTGAACACATAGTTATAAAATATAATTGTTACACATTTGGCATTTTATGCTTCCCTAGAAATTACCACTTGGTATCTGCACCTAATCTATGGTCTGTCTTTTCATTTCAATTGGGTCTGAAGTGGTCCTTCATTGTAATGAGAATGCCCCTTTCAAGAGACTTCTTTTAATTATACTGATGATAAAATGTAAGTGAAAGTAGTCATTTGTAGGGGTTATGGCTGAGCAGTGTTTTAACTGTAATACTAAAACCTACCAACATTATTCCAGTCTCTATTTCAACATTTTTATGCACTTACTCTCCACAGACCATAGTGGAATATCATTGTAGGTCAGAATTTCAATGTGTCTTATTTTTCAGTTTTCCTCCTGCTATTAAAAGTAACTTGAAATCTCAATTTCTAATTACTAATACTTCCTACCTGAAGTGTACAATCCAGAAAAGTGACAATTTCACAGATCTTAATGATATGCTGGTTTTCAGGGTTTTGTTTTTGTTTGTTCATTTTTTACCCCTTCATTAAAATAAAATGCGTGTGGGTCTTTAATTGCATATAGGTGAACATTTGTTTTTTTACCGAACTAGTAATAGTAGAACTAGCTAGTTTAGCATTCTTACATATTTATATGGGTAAGTGCATTAATAAAGACCAACTCTGAAAATTAGGTGGACAAAACACATATGTACAATTTACACTTTAATTGCTAGATAGCTCTGCTGATTTAATTCATCAGTCTTTCTTCCCTTGCAATACCAAACATAATTATACATTTCTATAGATTTAAATGTAGTCAAGTGAATTATGCCACCCAATACGTTCTAGATTTGATGTAATGGGAGAACAATTTAAATGCGATACAACTTGACCTATGCTTGGAAAGTCTTTGTGTATACAAATGATACAAAATAGATATCAGTCTGTCAATCTACCAAGTAAAATGTTTTTCACTCTTACAAATATATAATTGGACATCTACCTTGTGCTACACACAAAATAACAAGCCACATTTTATCTTTTTTTAATTCCCAGTATTCCAGGGAATTTTTCTAATTGGCACAATAATATCATTCACAGAATAAAGCTTCTAAAACAGCCTGTACAGTATCTTTGAACAATGATCTCAGAATTCAGTGTTTCTGTTCATTTTTCCAAATTCTTTTTAAGTTTACTTAGGTCCAGACCCTTCAAATAATTCAAAACATTCTTCTTGTTCCATAAGGGGATTTTGACAACTTTCCAAATATATATGGGTATAAAATGGTCAGGAGAAGACTTTGAGTAATAACTCTTTTTTTTTCTTGCAACTCTCATCTGCAGCTGTTTTCAAGGAATAGGAATGTTAATACTGTGAAGAGCAGAGGAAGAGCTATCAGAAAATCTTACATATGCAAAACCAAAAAAAAAACCAACCCCAAAACCTAAAAGATCATTAATCTCAATAATGAACATCTGCTTCAAAGTACTGTAAATGCTGGTACAAATAGTTTGGGGTAAATTTTCAAAAAGAAATGCCTGAGTTTCCTATCTGTGATTGCTTTCTGCATGTGTCTCTGTATATTTTTCCCAGAGACTGAAGGTAGCTGTGGCACATAAGGAAAATTTAGAGTGAAAAATGTGCTTTTAGGCCATTGTGGCAAAACTTTGAGGTCAGATGAAGAAAAGAGTCTAATGTTATTGTTTGTTTGTTCATATGTTCATGGATAAATTAGGAATAATCATTTTTTGTTGTCTAGATAGATGAGAATAGTATGAGTCACTGTAAACTGGTGGGATGGAGGAATTTCTGTAAAGAAAATTTGTGAAGGATTTTTTTGTTAGCCATTGAATTGAATTTATATGGACTTACCCATTCATGATCTAGTTTATATCTCATTTATTTTGTCTTCTAATGATTCACTGGATCTGAGAAACTGATCATAGTATGAAAGATGAGATTGGATAACCAAGGAAAAGTATGTGCAGAAGAACTGGTCTCTGCATGCTGGGATAAATACTGCAGCCTTTTGTACAGCATAAAAAATGTGTTTTCTTTCATGATCTTGCTGTGTTTCAAACTGAGGGGATCTGTCCTTAGATCTTCACAGTGTGAGCTTGCAAGATAATCTGTAGGAAATGCTGGAGAAGATGCCAGAGAATTACCATAGCTTCAATTTCTTAATGACAGTGTTAGTGAGTCCCAAATATGACTGACCTCTACCAGCTACCAGTTGATGTGTTGTAGGATGGGAACATCCTACAACATAAGAGTACAACGTAGTAATTTCCACCATCCCTGCGCTGTGTGCATGGAAGATAGATTGGCCACGTGAGGTAAAATTTGATAACTCTGAAGGGTTCCTGCAGGTAGCTATAAATGCCATTTTCTGGCAAACTTAGAGGTCTGAGGCAAGACATACTGTAAATATACTTAGGAGAATCAAAGTTTACATATCTCGGAGGGACACAGATGTGAGTCATGTAATCATTGTTGGATAAAGTCCCTAAAAGAGGTGATTTAAGCACTGGCATAGTGATTTTAGTTCTGCATATCTGCTTTCATATGCCCACTCTTCTCTCTTTGACTTGGAGACCTAACGTTAGCAGAGAACTCCAGAGCTTTTAGCAACAAAACCATTGAAATTACTTGCCAGATGCTTCAGTTGATGATAATATGGTGGGAGCATCCAGACTCTCAAATGCCAGTTTATTCAAAGAGTTATTCTGATGCAACTATATTAATAATAGTTTATTCCATGCTACTGTATATCTAGGTGAAGTACACACCCATGCTAGCTACTAATTCTGTTGCCATTGCTATGTGCCCATCATTTACGGAAATGAAGACCAGCAGCCCGAGTGGTGTGAATTAAAAAAGGAGACTCATTCCTTTTCTTTAGTTTCTAAGTACACCATATTAACAGGAGGATAATAGGGGTAAGATAGGAGACTTGCAAGGACAGACTTACAGGTGATCATCATAATTTTGTTCCTTCTCTTGTCAGCAGTATTTGCAATGGAGACTGCTTGAATAGGGTTTGTTTTCCCTATTGCTATGCATTTATTACCTTCGTGGTTAAGAGGTGTTTTAATCATCGATTCTCAATGTTTATGGCTAGATGACTGCTCACATTTGCTCTTCAGTGTTTGTTCTTTCTGCTGCCTCATATAGGCTTTCTATATTTTATTTATAAGGTTGGCTCATTGTGGAGCAGGTGGTAAGGTCATGCATGACTGTCTTTAGTGCTGTAGATTTAGGCTGTGATTTTCAGTTTGGGTGGAGGCTGATGAGACTACAATGGCTTGGAAAAGCTAAGGTTCTAGCTCCCACTGTAGACTTATTTTCTGGAAATTGCCATTGAAATTCAGTGCACTTCCATCTTATAAGCAGCGGTAAGCACAAGCTTTTTTCTTTACCCATCAAGTGAAGTATGTTGTCTTTCTCTCTCATTTTGCCTTCCTGTCTTTGTAATATCTATATGGTGTTTGCTTCTTCAGTATGATTCAATTATAATATATGGAAACAATTCAGTTGTTTGTTTGCTAGAGAAGTTTTCATCTTTGTGTGAGTACAAATATCTTTTTAGTGAAATGGCCCTGTTATTTTATACTTCCCATTAGGCTGGCATAGTTCCCTCAGTTTTACAGTAAATGGAGGATCTTTACATTTTAAATGGCTTTTTAAAGTCTTTATAAAACTATAATTGCTGAAAATGATACAGTAATGCAGTGCTCAGCGTAGATGTGGAGAGATGGGAGGTTCTGGACAGCCTGAAATTCTTGTATACCAAGCTAGATGGCTGGCATTTTAGATCTGTGGCATCCTCTAAATGGCTCTTTACCAGAATGTTTTGCCTTTACACTTGAAAGAGGTGTTCACAATTTTATCTTTATATTTTAAAATAGAATGTATACACAAAATTTAAGTATAAGTTTAAAACTCAGTTCTAACCCAGACCCTTCACTAGCACATTGAAAGTTTCATCCATTGAAGAACAAAGGGAATGTTTGAGCACAAAATATTGTAATTTTGACTGGAAATTTCAGAATGTGGCCTTTCCAAGGTGAAGAAGAGAACTGGAGTCTGATATTCAGCATTTTGACTCTGCAGATGAGTTTTTTTTCTTGCAAGTAGCCATGAGAATAGGAAGTTAGAAGGCAGAGCCAGGAGGTCAGACATAAGAGTCAAGGAAGTATGAATGACATCATCATCCCTAAGTACCCTCTCAGAAGATGAATGAGCTCTCTCTTGTATTACAACGCTAAAGAGCATTAGAAGGTGATATGATATCTAGACAACACATAAGATAAATGCCTCAGAGTATGCTGGAACAGCTTCCCCCCCACGCCCTCCACAAGTACATAAATCCTTTGGTGGTCTCAATAATACAATATGTGGCTGATGAGTATTATACATTGTGGTCAACTTCTTCTTGACAAAATTCATTTAGATTAAACAAGTACCTTGAGCGTTATCTAATTTAGTTACTTAAGCCAAATAACTCAGTGTAACTCTAGACACACTTTAGCTGACTAGACTCACAGCCCTTTTGGGACACAGAGCAGATTTTTTTCACTAGTTGACAAATAAAAAGTAAGCAGATGTCAAGAGAAGAAATATCGCATCTTTTTTAAAGCTGGTACAAAATGTGTTTATTGTAATAAAACTTGACACAAAATGTTTTCATCATGGTAAAATTTGAAATGCAAGTTTCATGATCTTAATGAATTCCTTCTGAAGGGAATGCATGGCACAAACAAAACATGCAAAGTTGCTGTAATTTTGGTCCAAGATATGTTCTGTCAGAAGTGGATTTGATCTGAATTTCAGTTTTTGTGCTTCAAAAGCACAGTGACTCTGGTATGATTTATATAATCTTTTCTACAGTAATTTTTGGAATATGTGAAGTTGTAGCAGACTTCCCTACCCAGCCTCCTTTTTTGCTTATGTAAAACACCCTTAGTAATTTCAGGAGGAAAATGTTATTAAAGTATTTGATTGCATTCCTGTTTCAAAAATTAAAAAAGTAAAAATCCCTCACTAGAAAGTCAGCTTCAGTTTGGAATAAAAATAGACTCTGGATCTATGATGTATAGTGGGATGGAGGGCAGAGTTCTGATGCATCAGATTTAATCACTACAGTAATCTCTCCTCTTTTCAATATTTTCTCAAGTGTTATTTTTATAGAAATAAAATGATGCTCATTTGAAATAATATGCAAGACAAGATGACCCCTGCTTTAGTTCTAAATGCTGCAAAGTCCTTTATTCTAAACCAAAAGCTGTCAGACTTTTGGCATTAATAGAAGAGTGGATCTTTCTTGACAAATGTCCCCATAAATTAGATATTAGCTTTAGTCAAACTCTGTCTCTCTCAGGAAATATTTCCACTTGCATATTCAATTGGAAGGACCTTACATGATGCCCACTTACTGCTATGAAAATCTAGGCTTCTGAGATGAAGGCAAAGAAAAATTTCTGTGAACAAAAGAATGTCTAGAATAACAGACCTTGAGCTTATGCAGAGATTTCTTATTATAGAATGTGAGTTTCACTCACTTTTTGATATGTCTGTCTGCTGCTCTGTCCACCTCTCTATCTATTTATCTATCACCATTGCAGTGGTGACATGCAGTATCAATCGGATTTTAAAAGACATAGATCTTTTATATTAGCTGTCCTTTTTTATAATACCTTTTACAAATTTAATCAATGCATTTTAATATACAATATAGTTTAAGTGCAATATACAATAAATATTTGAGCTTCATCTTAAACATGCTCTAGCCTTTAAATTGTTAAAACTGCAGTGCCCTTTCAATCTACTTACATAATGTCATAAAATATACATTTCAAGGTAAATGAAGTCAGCTACTTCAATTTAGTCCCTCAAACTGGTAGTAAATGAGAGGTTAACACTATGGTGCCAAACCCATTATTGAGTAAATTTAGCACCTTGGACAGCTCTGTAAAATCTTTATTGCTTTCCTGACCTGCTCGTCATGTTCTGTCTATGTGTTCAGTGGCTCTCAGCTCTGATTGAAAGGCAATATATTAGATCCCGAACACAAACATGCTCGGGGGCTGCTTCACTGTGAGCGTAATGACATGGAGGTGAGAACAATTTTCTGGTCACCGCAATCCAAGCACCTTGCAAGGTCTGTTGCTCTAACTTATAGAGGACTTTGGGGGCTCCTTTGTATGTGGAGTCGTAACAGTCGCTTCTATGGTAATTTAAGCAGAGCTGCAAAGGGTTTAAGATGCATTCAGAAAACAAGAAGTTAATATCTCGACCATGTCTGTAGTAGCATTTTATTGTGTGTTTTTAAAGCTAGTTTGTGTCTATAAGAACTACGGTCATCTCTGGAATAGAAGATACCACTATTTGACACAGGAGTTTTTGTGTAACATCTACCTTATATGATCTGAAAGTGTCATAAACAAGAAATACTTCTATTGTGTGAAAATATTGTTAGAGAAAGTATGAAACTCAAATCTAGAGACACTGAAAATGTTGAAAAAAACATAGCCATTGACTAGCTGGGAAAATTGAATGCTACTTGTCAAGCATATTTTGATAAACCATCATGACAATTAGTTTTATTTACATGCAATATGATACAGCATCAAAGAAATTCCAATGTTTAAGAACTGAAATATATTTGATACTAGGTAGAGCAGCAGTAAGATTCTGTGTAATTACCTCATTTTTTAACACGGTCTTCAATCTCTTTTTACATGCATTCTAGGGTTTTTTCGCTCAGCATTACATAAATAACTATGATTAGTCAGGTAAAGCAGAAATGACTATTTAAAATTTCTCTTTTTTTAGTAATGTGGCATAATGACAGCTTAGGTTAACAATATTCCAAAGCAGTTTGTGGGCTCTGTATCACATTCTAATTTTCCATCAGTGAAATATACAGTGCAAACAATTTCTACTGAAGTGAAATAAATCCTAGTTTGCAAAGTCAAACACCTGTGCAGTAATTTTCCACCTAAAATCATGGATTGAAAAAGATAACATTTTTCAGTAACATATCTGTTCTTCTCTTGTTTGTATCTTCAATATAAGGCAAAACCAGCAACTCAGTGTTCTGATGATTCTGGTAAAGCAACAAGGACTGACTGTACCTGGATATTGTTTGTAGTCTGTCTGTCCATCATTATATTGCTAACTGCTGTGGTCAAACTACACACAAAAAATCCCCCCAAAATAAACAAACCCGAGAGAATGACTACAACAGAAATAAATAAATAAATAAATAAATAAATACCAAAAAACCTGAAAAAGGCTGTAGCAACTTAACTCCTCCGAATCTGTTTCAAATGTAGTGATTTAAAAATCCATCAATTATATATTACCTCTCACTTCATATCTGGAAAATAATTTAAATGTGTGTTCTGAGAGAGGGGTGTATGCAGCAGAAGGCAAGCCTAAATGTTTACTGGGAGTACAAAAATCCTCCATCTCATTTTTGAATTTAGGACATTATATATGTCATAAGTAGTTACTGCAGTATGACAACTATTTTATCTTATATTATAGAGAATTTAAAATTGAAAAAAATGCTAATATGCATCTAAAAGCTTGTCATTTGAAGAGTTGTTCAAGGATTTTTGAAGAGGTTATGGTGACAGCAAAATGAACGCAATTATATCTCTATTTTCTGATCAGAGTCTACAGTATATGAAAATTGAGCATTACTGTTTCTTTTTGGTATAAAATATGGCTATTGTGTAAAATATTTTAAGTTGAAAAGTTTAACTTTGTAGCAAACTGTAAAATCCTTATAACTGGTACTATTTTTGTAAGCTACCTACAAAAATATACCGTGGTGAATAGCATCATGTTAGTATATTAGAGCAATACGTAAGGGCTGGGAATTACAAAATGTATTGTTTTATTTAAAGGACAGTCTCGGCTGGTTTTGATCGGGCATTTGGGAATCTGCTAGATGCTTTGAAAGAAAAAGGAAAAAAAAATATCTTCTGGGTTAATTCTGCAATGCATTTTTACATTTTCTATCAGGGTTGTTCATAGAGATTTTTCCACAGTGTAAAATGTAAGAACACAGGAAATACTATTATTACTTGAATGCTAGTTTAAAATACTCTAAGAAATATTAAGGGAAAAATGACAAATAGGAAAATGGAGAAAAAAAAAATTGCCCAAAATGGAGAATTCAATCCCAGACTGTTTTAAATTCTGCTGTCTGTGCAGGGAATTTTTCCAGGAAACATTGCACTGTGCTGGCCCGTTCTCTCATACTGCATATGTTTTCCTCTTGTGCATCATTTTATGTACATGAATCCTACCCTGACCCATCATATCAGGGTACAAACCAGAGGAGTTGAAAGGTTACAGTACCAGTAGCATAAGACTGATTGGATATCCTTTGAACGTGGCCTGCCAGGTAAGGTCACAATTCCTGCAGTATGCAATTAAGAATAAAATAAACACATCGAAGGGATTCATAACATGCTCTGAATGACATTGATTGCAGTAATCTAGTAAATGACCTCAGGATTGTATTCTGCAATAAACTGATGAGTGGTTTATAGTGCAGATGGTAGAGACGATTGAGTGATGTATTTTATTTTGCAGCACCAATGATTCTCACCTTTTGACTTGATTAAGCGTATGTGTGAATAGGATGAACTAGTGATTTAACACCATTCAGTGGTTGCTGAGAGTTGTTACAATTAAGGTGTACCTGGTGGGAGGAAAAAAAAACACTACAAAACATGATGCAACTAATAGAAGAGTATAAAAGATTCTAATATTTGTTTTCCCCCACAAGGAGTTTATTGAACTCAGAGGAATGCATCTGTTTTTATATTGACAGGAAGTAATACTTAAGAGGGCTGCTGATTTAGTAGAAGCACTCTATGGTATGCCACATAATAACCAGGTAAATGCATTTACTTCAGCAATTCTAAAGCATGGCTATTCCTTAGATGTATAGACAGATCAGGGGCTAAAGGTATATGATACTACAATGTGAGACAAGAATAAATATAGAGGGCAATGTTGTATCTGGAGTGGGGTTTGGTTTGCTTGTTTTCTTTTTTAAAGGGCGTGAATTTAGTGCTTATAAAAGCAACGTGTTATTAACCCTGGAGGCATTTGCCCACATTCACCAGATACTATATCATATGGGCAATGATGTGCATTATGCCTTGCCACCAATGATTTTTCAGTCTTACCCTGAAGAGTAAGGTGGAGTAAATCTAGGCTCCGGCCCCATTCTGCCAGTTGGTCTTGTTATACAGAGCGTGGCCGCTGGGACTGAAACTTCCAGCTCTCTTACCACAGATGTCAGGATTTATCATGAGGGCAGCAAATCTTATAAGCATTAGCTATCAGTCCGCCAACTGGTTTAGAAAGAAAAGCATCTAGTTTTTGCCTTTGGATGGGGAAGTGTTTCATTTTAGTGTGTAAGAAAATGTTTGTCAGAGTTCACATTGGTAACTCTTTTATTCTTTTTTCGCCCCCCCTTCTTATCCTCTAGGAAATAATCCTGAAAAGAGCAGCAGACATCGCAGAAGCACTCTACAGTGTCCCCCGCAATCACAACCAGCTCCCCGCCCTTGCTAACACGTCAGTCCATGCGGGAATGATGGGAGTGAATTCCTTTAGTGGTCAACTAGCTGTCAATGTTTCCGAAGCCTCACAAGCCACCAATCAGGGTCAGGAGAAGACTCGTCTTCCTCTCTCTATGAACCTTTTCTGATAAAAGTCAGGGAAATGTGCAGAGCAGTGAAAGAGGGATGGTTCAAACCTGAAGGCTAGGAGCATGTCCAGACAGACACACGCCCAGCCTTTGAATGACACAACACTGTCATGAGATGGGGCTTGCTTTAGTGACTTTTACCCCAATTCAGGAAAAGCACTTCTGCATGTATCTAAATAGCTTTTTCTTCTGCTCAGAGTAACACTTGTAGTTGTATTTAAATCCCACTAATTTTAAAAGGATGTCTATCGACTTGAGCACGTACTTAATGTTAAGGACTTGCTGATATATTTTCATAAGCAAGGATGATCTCTCAGTCTGGACCCTATGTAGAATTTTTTTATAGCACAAAAGTATCCCTTGAATATTTGTCCATTTGGTTTGATTTTGCAAGAGACATAATATTGGAGCTGATTTATTTTCAGAGTTTGAGACTTTTCTAAATTTTGAAACTAGCAAAAAATAGAAATAGTTGCAAAGACATTTTCAGAGCTTCTCTAATTTTTAGAACAAAGTGGTTTTCACTTTGTATAAAATCAATATTGTTTTAATTCCTACAGTGAAAAATATAAAAAAAAGAAGAATATTTTTGTAAAAACACTTTGCACATTCCCCTCTCCTTTGCTCAGCTCTATTTATTATCCAACTTTAAAATCCACTTTAATGAGAAAGTAATAGAATGAGGTTGTTTTGTAGGAGGGCAAGCAAAATTATTTTGCATTACACTAAAAAAATATAAATTATTTTTAGATTAGAATATTTTATGGATATACTGTGTGGTAGGAAGGAAATTGGCATTTTTTCTTCTAGGAGTGAAGATGCATTTTGCACTTTTGTGCTTCTAGAAACAAACCTTCCTTTTTGGATATTTGGATATGAATTTCCCCAAATGCCATTTCCAGAAATAGGTAGACACTCCATTTTTAACTTGGTGTCAAATTTGATGGTCATTTTCTGCCAACATAATGATCAGACCAGGGCAAAAAGACTTTTCTAAAGTGTGCAGTGAGCATCTAATTTGAGATGCGTTAACTGAGAGCAACATCAGAAGAGACTTAACAAAAATCACATGCTTTTACCATACCTTAAGTTGGTATTTGCTCCTCACTTTGAAAATGTAGATCATGTTTACTCCATTTCCTACAAACAACTCTAAAAGAGTGAGTGTTCCTGTAATACCCAATGGTAATCTTTGATAGAGGGCATGGGTTGCCTGAGGAGCTGTGAAGGCTGCAGCCTTCCACCTCCAACTTTGTGCTTCCATCAGCAATGACCAAGGTGATGAGGGTTCACAATTTGGGTTACCTGGTGGTAGTGGTGGTCAGTCCTGGCTGTCTCCATGCCCACCATGGCTGGACTAGGCTGCTGGCTTTGTAGCCCAGAGTTACTTGCTTGTAGCTGTTTGTGTAACAAACTGTTCTCAGACTAATACCAATTTCTAAATGTATTCCCTCCCCACAAAAGGTTTTACTCGCAACTCAAGCAGCGTGTCACCTCATGGCTATGTGCCAAGCACCACCCCTCAGCAGACAAATTATAACTCTGTCACAACAAGCATGAATGGCTATGGGAATGCTGGAATGTCAAATTTAGGTGGTTCTCCAACCTTCCTGAATGGATCTGCTGCCAATTCTCCCTATGCCAGTGAGTATTCTATGGCTTTTCTGCATTTTGCACATTTTCATTAGAAGGAGATGGTGACTTTTCTGTGACATTCAATATTTAGTTTCTATTTTGAGCACTTGAAACAGAGCTTGGTCCTTTTTCTCCTCTCCAAGGCACTGACCTTTGAAGCACTTTTAAGACATTACTGTGCCAGTAATGCTTTTCTCATTATTATTATTATTATTATTATTAATATGGAGTCTCATAAGAGCTTTAAAAAAATAATGTCTCTCATAGTAACTTACCTTATACTCTATAAATAAGAAGTGCTGTCCTCTGCATTGCTAGAAAGCAGAGACGGTCTCGGTGACCGTTGGAGTGGATCAAAAGCCAGTTGTCAATACACAACTTTTTGTTGCAGTGGGTGTTGAAGGAAGCTAAAGATATTTGCTGCAGCAAAAATAGTTTTTTCCATCTGTAAGATATGAAGGGCAGAAAAGTTTACTGTAATAAGGCTGACATTTCCATAAGTTGCATGATGGTGTTTCCGAGACCTCTGAGCAAATAATACGTTCATAACCTTTATAGAAATTATGAATTACTATTGGGCCTAATCTTGATTGCTTATACTCCATTTGCTTTGTAAGTAGGTATTATATTGACTTCACTGAGAGCTCAGTATTAGTCAGTAAAATGTGACAATGACTCTTAGAGTTTGTGTTTTAGTGTCTGTACAGTGAATGCCACAAAGATGTAAGTCATACAAATCATATATTCCATGGTGTAAAGAGCTTATGGTTTACAGTCCCAGTTACGGAAATATTTATGCATAGGATTAACTTTTTGCGTTTTGATATTAAAGGTTTAGAAACCTGTTTAAATATAAACACATTTCTATTGGTAAAGGCCTATGAACCTCTTCTGCAGCCACTCACACAGCTCAGTAGTCCCTATGCACATGAGAAAATTAAATGAATAGGACCTGCCCGATTCCTTTGACGTTACTCACATGGCGTAAAGGATTCCACTGACATCGGTAGAAAGCTGCTAGCAGAATCAGGCTAGAGGTCCTGTCATATAAGTAGCTTTATAGGCAGAGACCCTAGCATGGACAGGACAAATGGACTCCTGGACATGCCATGGCTTACACAGTGCATCTTAAGTTTAGTGGTATAACAGCTGTAATGAATTATTTTGAATTGCATTGCTGGAGTTCAGAATTAAAAAGAGGGTAGTAACCCTGAATTATGAAGGAGACTGCAACTCTGATTTAAAAAATTTCCTCCGAGGCTTCTTAGCTGCTGCAAATTTAGAAGAAAATATTTACCCACATAACGAGTACTTATAACCTGGGAATTGCTAACCAGTTATTATTTTTGTACTCTAATAATAATGTAACAAGTAATGTTACAAAGTACCTTACTTATTAAGTTGAATTTACTGTCATAGAATCTGTGCACTCTGAATTCATAATATAACATGATTGATGAGACATCTCTTTTTGGAAGCAGATGCCAGTAATGCATTTAAAATACTCTAGCAGTGTATTATTTCATATTTATGAACGAAGTCCTCTTAAGAATAGCATTTCACAGCCCTGGTTCTCTATTCTGGTTATATTTTGGGAGGTTTTCTTGGTAGATCTGTCATTCTGCTAATGCCTAATCCATTGAATCAGAAAATGCTTCAATCATGACCTGAAAATTAAAAGGTGGCATTCTTAATTAAATCAATAAACTAATTGCTGTATAGTAGCAATTCAATTTAGGTGCTTTGATTGCTCTCCCTTAGCAAGTACTTCCAGACATAGAGTGACTTCAGACTAAGATTGTATCTGTCAGACTGTGAAACTTTGAACATTTAATTTCCATTAATTGATTTCCTCAGTGTTAACAAATATGATATCAGATTCTCAAATAAGAACTTAAATAGGGTGATTTTTATCTACATAAATGCAAATAAAATAATAATTCAAAGACCAGATGATACAAATTTTACTCTATAATATGTAATTATTCATAGCCCCCTTGTGTATATAAGCAGTTTCTAAACAGGATGAAGAATGAAAGTATTGGTCCTTTCCTTTTTTTTGGTGGGTAAGAGGAGAAGGAGGCAATGCTGTCTGAATATAAAAATAGTTGGCTTTATTTTTATGAAAACAAATTGACTTAAAACCTCAATGGTACCTCAATGGTAAATACATGAACCAAAGATATTTATCCCACTATATAGTAAAATAATGATTAAGGATATATGTATTTTAAAACTTAACCTCCTATTTAGCAGGTTTGCATTTGGACTATCAGTTCAGTCCCTAAAAAAAGGAGAGCCTTATGTCTACACTTATTTAGAAAAACTGAAAAATCTCATTTTATTCAGTCTTGTACTTAAAGCCAGATCCTCATTTGATGTAAAGCAGAATGGCTTCATTGCTTAGCTATTCCAGCGGAGGTTCCAGTCGATGGCTCTGAATGAGAATGTTGTATTGACTGTATTCAGATGGTGGTCATAGATCCTCTGGGAAAATTATTTGTCCTGACCATTATAAAGCAGACTTTCATTTTCAAAATTCTTCATCGTCTGTGAGATATGAAATACCATCCCCATTCCTGTGCATAAATAAAATGGTCATGTGAGAAATAGGACTGCTTTTCATGTCCCTGAGAATTCCTGGGAAGTCCTCACAGCAGAAATTTTACCAAAGGTGATGGACACAGGGTCACTGGAGGCTGACTTGGTAACAGAGAAGTCCTCTGTGGCCATTGTGAGACAGGTTTAGTGGTTTCTTCTGTTGGGAGATAAAATAAAATCATAATTTGTGTCAGTTATCCACACATGTTTTTTTGTGCAACAGACACTAAGAACAGAAGTGCCATGAGACGAAAGGAATAAAAACCTGTCAGAGTGGCCATCTCACTGATTGCTTCATGCTGGACAGCCTCCATGTGTATATATATATAATATTCATAGCTTTCTGAACAACTCCTTTGAAACCCTAGTTCTTGCAGGGTTTGAGAGAGGAAAGAAACTCAACCATTTTTTCTGACATTTGACAAAAAGGTTGACTGGATCACCACTAAGAGCTCTCCACTTTCTGCAAGTTTGCTTGAAACCCCGTAGGTCTTCCTGGAGCCATCTTGCTACTGGGAAAGCATGGCTTTAAATGCTGGTTTTGGAGGCCAGTTAAAAACTCAAAGCTTCCTGAGTTAAAAATTCCAGATGCACAATTGTAGTTTAACCACTCATTTTTCCCATCAGTTTTTTAACCCCTGAGTTATCTACACAGGCTGGATTCCCTCTTATCCATCTATACAAAAACATCACAAATTAGGACCAGGGCAGTGGCTAATGCCCATCAAGAGAAGTTTGAAACAGGATATCAGGACAGGGTTGTTTTAAGAATAAAAAGTTTCAGTGGCAGAGAATGAAGGGAGTTTTTAAGAGCTCCTGGAATTACTGCTCCTGAACACCTGCAAAACAAACAAAACAAAACAACAAGTGGGTTTCCTTTAGTGATTGATCACACTTTGTGAGTAACCAGAAATTTAACTGCAGTAAAGGCATTTGAAATCAGACCCAGTGCATCCAAGAAGCAGAATTCTTTTGTTTCTGCAGCCTGATGATTATCTAATACTAAGGATTGCCTTTTGCGGGGTCTTTTTTTCCTCTAGTTGTGCCATCAAGTCCAACAATGGCCTCCTCCACTAGCCTCCCCTCAAACTGTAGCAGTTCCTCTGGGATTTTCTCCTTCTCACCAGCCAACATGGTCTCAGCGGTGAAACAGAAGAGTGCTTTTGCGCCTGTCGTGAGACCGCAAACTTCTCCTCCTCCCACCTGCACCAGCACCAATGGCAATAGCCTGCAAGGTAGGTGAAACCAAGTCTGGAGCGTAGATGGATTCTCTCAAAACCATGAGTTCCCAGCACCTTGCGAGGCTCTAAGTGACACTGAGTTGTCAAAGGGGATAGAAGACAATGGGGCATCCCTGGTGGTCTCTGTCCTAAAGCTTCCTCCTGTAAAGAGTAACTGACTCCACCACCAGCCCACATAGTACTGTGCAGGTGTTTGGCAACCACCCTGTCTCTAACTCGACTAATACTGCTGAATTGAGAGGCTGTGTCTTATAAAGCACAGACCTACTGTTATGATAAAAAACGAGTAATATTTCAGCTTACTAATACCATCCTTTTTCTTTCTTTCCTCTCTTATTCCCTGTTGTCGTCCTTTATCAGACCAGTCTTTTGTGGACTCTAGCAAGTACTCCACTGCAGGGTCTCTCCAGGGGCTGGCCTTCTCCTGAAGTACGTCACTCAATCTTCCCTTCCTTTTTTTCCTTTGTCATAGTACACTTGTGCAGAAATCCTACTGAGAGGAAACAGACCGTTACAGAGCTTGGCACAAACCTTTGCCTTTCATAAATAGAAGACACATTACAAACTAACAGCAGCATTTTCCAGTTTAACTCACACCAGGGCAAACATTAGTTTTTACTGATTAATGTACTCCTGTGCCAATTAATGCCATAAATGTCGCAGGGCCCTTTTGAAAGCCTCTTCAGTTGTTGGTATTGGGAGGCTGCTCCTTTTCTTCATCCCTTCCCCTCTCATTACAAAGTACTCCAGCGTTAGCACCTAAATACATTTTTGAAGCCTTGATGCAAGGCGAGGGAGTGACAGACAAAAGCTTGTCAACCTGAGGATGCTGCATAGACCGGCACTGCCCATTTCATTGTTTGCTTCAGCCTGTTTTACAACACTGTGCCTAAACCTTCCTGTGTAATTACCTCACTGCACATTAGTGTGCTGGGAGAGACATTTTCATGCTCGCTTAGGCCGAGGAGTTTCTCCAAGCAGATGCAGCCAGCTGCCTCCAGCTGTGCCAGAGGTGGGAAGGGTTTTGCGGTATGTGCTGTGCTTCCCTCAGACCTGAGGTCTGTTTTCCTTCCCATGTGTCTGTGCAAATTATCCAAAGAGCATTGAGCAGGGAATAAAATCCGTCACTTTTAAAGCCGTGTTCGGAAGGAGCTGTGCAGAGCCTGGGGAGGATAGTTCCACGGATTTCGCATGTCACTCTACGGCCTCTGGAAAGAGAAACGCTGGGCTTGCGGGCCTAATGTTGATAGCATCATTAACAGCCCCAAAAAATCTATATGCAGGCAGAGTGGAAGGAATTCATTCATAAAAGCTGGGATCTATTGTGACTGAGAAGGAAAGCATTGTCCTTAGTGAACTGGGAGGAATCCTTGCAGATGTACACACATGCACGCAAAAATTGTGGAAATACTAGGAATGCTTAAGCAGAACTGGGGTACCTTTGGTCAGGACTTTTATATAAATACAGGAATAAAACACACCAAAATTTTCAGCTGTAGTATTTAGGAGATTTAATTTTTGTGCGCTTTAAAAATTTGGCACTGCCAATGTGCTACAAATTTTAAAGGCAACAGCTAAAGAAGTTTCACCTCCACATTAAAAAATAAAAAGGAGCTAAGAGTTAACTACTAGAAGCTTTTGAACATGATAATGTGGGGTTTTTTTTCCTTTTTCTTTTCACCTTGTCCAAACTTGCTGTTGCGGGTGGAGAGAAAAAGCGAGTAACGGGAGAAACCTTTTTCAGGAGCTGTTTTTCCTTTCATGAGACACGGAATTCCCAGATTCCACGTACTCGGTTATGAAAAGCAATTATGGAACAAGCTGAGAACCCCCGACACAACTGGGGCTTGCTGATTGCCTCCTCATTATGTCACATCCAGATCTGTAATGCCCAGAAACCACACAGATCTGAGTGTTTCCCCTAATTTTTATTTAGCAATTCTGTTTTCATAATAGGAATGAGACACCAAGAGATGGTTCATTTCTAGGTCATCACTGAACTTCTTGGTGAGTTAAAGACACACAGCCTTTAGTCCCATGCCTTCTGACACCACCTGAGGCTTGTAATAATCACTCAGAAATGCACTGCCTGTTGTGCCTTATTGCTTAAATAAACAACCATGTATAAGGAGGCTGTCTTATCTCTCTTGGGCTTCTGGATACATCAGAAAGCAATCAAGCTTTCCTTATGTAGCTTAGATATCAGCAGAACTCACTAAAACAACAGCGAGGCTTATCTGTTGTTCTCTTTGCCATGCAATTTTGTAAAACTCAAAATACATTATTTCTGTAATTTGCTGGCAGCAAATACAAATTAGTATATGATAGAAGAAATAATGCCCGTTGGGGGGAGTTTTTCTGCTCCTCTGCCCTCCCTTTTTGGAGGTGGTGTGATCTCATACCTACACTGTTTCCCACTGATATCTCTGTTTTCAGGATCAATAACATGCTACAGCTGAGAGAATTTGCATGACTAGATGTAGCACTTACAGAATAAAAGTAGAGTAATATAAATGAAGACTTGGAAAGAATGGAAATATCAAAGCTTTTAGGCAGAAAAGATATCATTTTGCTATTTGCCTTGTAATTTAATTCAGAATTTCAGAGCTCTTCAGAAACAATAATGCTTTAAAAAATGAGCTAAGATCTGCATCTGTACCATTTGTTTCCAATGGCAAAAGCTGCATGGCTGATATGTAACTACAAGGAAATGTCTAAGTGAGGAAGGGAGGAGTTGCAATTATGTCACCTTTGTCTGGGCTCTTACCCAGGGTAGACAGCTGTGCTGTCTCAAGAGAGAGACAGTTGTTGACCACTTTTTGGTGCAAATGATTTGGTTTTGATGCATCTTTTAGCTTGAGAATTTTTTGTTTGCATAATGTTTTGACATTTTCTGAGGTTTAGGTAATTTTTCTAAAGAAAAGCAACACTGTTTTAAAGTTTCACTAAATTTAGAATTTAGAAAGGGCTGAAAAGGGCAACAAAGGTTGTAGTATGCACAGGGGGTTAATTATCCACCGGACTCTGCTCAGTTGCACCCATCACATATAGGAAGACCCAGTCCCATCTGCTCAACTCCTTGCTTATCTAGCTGAGCAGTAAAGGAGGGAGCACGGTGGCCAGTAATTGCTTTTCTCTGCACTGTAACACACAGCACTGATGTCCAAGCACTGCAGTCCCACTCCTACATTCCCCTAAACAACTGCCACCCAGAAATCTCGAAGTGCGTTACTAATAGGAATAGAACTTGTTATCCTCAGGTCAGAAACAGAAACAAATCCAATTGCTTGATGTAATACAGGCTAGAAGGAGAACTGGGGCAGAACCTGTCTCTCAGGTCCATGCTCATACATTCAGATAGGGAAATTTGCACCCTCCCCCTTCGGTGCAGGTGAGAGTCCCTTGTAGGGCTGCCACAGCAAAATTACAGCCAGTTGACAGTATCCATTACTGTTAATGCCTATTTTATTGACGCCATAGAGGTCTGTGATTCAGGGTCCATACTTTGGCCCACATATAGGGATCCCCAAGAGCAGAGTAGGGAGCAACCACAACAGTGAGAATATTGCCTGGCTTGGGTTTGCTTCATTTTCAGTCATGTGTACCAAGGGGACAGGCCAATTGTGAGGATTCAGAACTTGTTATTTGAGACATTGCTGAAATAAAACCCTTTGAGAATTCTTTTAAACGAAGCTGCTGTTGTTTCACCCAGGGTTGATTAAATAAGCCAGAATTCTAAAAAGATGGCAATATCAAGTTCATCCTATGATTTGAGATGAAGGAGACAGCATGGCTATGGAGATAATGTGAAAATGCATCCTCAGATTATCTCCATGGTGGAGCCAAAAAAGCCCATGACAGGAAATACCTCAGCAAGGAACATCTAAGACACAGTAGTGTCCTCTGTGCTATTCACTTGAGTGTCTTCCTGTAGGGCTTAGGGCAGCTCAACTCAGCTCTCTATCCCTTTTATCCTCATTCTCTGCTCCTTGAAGAGCCCTTGTGTGGAGCGGAAACAATCAGTACAGTGATTCCACATAAAACCATTGCTGAATGATAAATTCCAAGAATCAAAATGCTGCTGTGTAGTTGCAACATGTCTCGTCTGAGGATGGCCTGTTGCAAACATGTGGATGTGTTTTGTATTCTCGCCTTCTCCTCTCATTTTATTTCATTTAATCAGTGCAGTTTACTCGAGCTGTTCTCCCCTTGCTGATTAGACTTGTAATTCTTGCACATATGGTGGTGTTTGTGGAGAAAACATTTCCCTCCTCTCCCCCTCCAACCCCAAATCTGTGAGTCTTTTACTTTGGCTCTGTTCTTATCAAATAATTGCAGCTGTAATTAAAGCACAATGAATCAGCACCAGTCACAGGGTTGAGTTCTTCCTTAAGAAATTACATGTCCAGATGTCTGAGATGGCAGGCAGTTCTAGCAGTTAAATAATGTGCCCATGAAGTGCCGCCAACCTAAAGGCGAATCTGTTTTCTACCTTTTGGCAAATAACCGTACAACTGGCATTTTAAAGAGGCATTGTTGTTACAGTTTTCATCATAAACTTGCATGACTACCTTCTGTTATGATGTCCTTGCTCACAGTATGTCACTTGGACACTTGGCTTGGTATGTCTGATCTACATAGAGTCTGAGGTGGAGGTCAAACTAGGTGGAAGACCGTAACTGTTGACTTTTAATTAGTGTCTCCTCTTTAAGAGAGGTGGTGGTTTCATAGAAAATGAGGTTAGCAAGCATAATAAAGAAATACTGATGATTCAACTTGGCCAACAAAAGAGAAGACATTCTAAATTAACATTAAACACGACTTGATGTAGTCAATGGTGTCTGCTACAAGTTTAATAAAACCATGAAACACTGTTCTGCTAAACATATTTCAATTTGAAAATTAGCTTTGAGATTTTAAGTCCTTTTCTGAGCACTTGGAAATACATACATAAGTCCCAGAGTTGAACAGTGAGCTTGTAAGAGAAAACTGGGATAGGAGAATGAGCCACTCTTAGTGTGCTTGATGCAAGGAACACCCTATGGGGTCTATAATATTGGTGGCCTGTGGGACTCCAGCCATTTTCTCATATGTGGGGCAAGTATCTGCTTTGCTTTTTTAAGAAAGTAATAGAATGTGTGGCAATGGCTGGGTCAGGTTTAAGCCTCCTGAGCATTTTAAGATTTTCAAACTAAAATCAGAAAATTAAGTTGAGGTCTGATTCTTATATCACGGGAAGTGCACTTTTTCTGCAAGAAAAATCACTGATTTCAGCAGAGTCACTTGCAATTTAAACCACTTTCCAATTAGAATGAGGCTTCCTGTGATTACTGTGTACATGGTTGTTTCTACCGGAGGATACTTATATATAAATGTAATTCACAGTATAGCTGAGTACATTACTAGTAAATGTTTAAAAGTTCTAAGGATTTTAAAAGTTGCTTGATAATGCACAAAAGTAACTTTTTCCCCCTTTCTCTCTCTCTCTCCCTCCCCCCATTTCCCCTTTCCTTCTGACAGCTATATCTGGCATGATTGTTCCCCCCATGTGAAAGAATTGCCTTGAAGAATTTTATTAATGAAGAGGTTGAATTCTGCTTCAGAGAGAATCTGATACAAGTCCCAGAGTGGAACTTTTTACTCAGGCCTTTTTAAAAATAAAAAAGAAATAAAGAATCATCTTACAATAACTGCGGATTTTTAAACAAAACAAAAATCACCATCCTTGCAAATACTGAAATTATCAATCTACAATTGCAAGGTGTTGATTCAAGTTGTCCATCCCAAATACCTGGGAGATATATTTATTGTATGTTGATAAAAAAGAATCCACTTTTCTTTTTTTTTTTTTTTTTTTTTTTCTGGGGTGGGGGGTTCTTGTGTGACCTCACAGAAGATTTTTTCGAAAGTAGAAAATGTCATTGTCAACTACCTTTACAACTTAAGTCCATTTTTAGGGATATATTTATTTTATGTTGATAAAAAAGAATCCCCTTTTTTTTTTTTTTTTTTTTTTTTGCAGGGGTGGGGGCTTGCTTTTAGTTCCTTCTGTTTTTTGTGTTTTTTTAAGGCTTGATTTAACTCAACACCATTTGTCTTTTATAAATCATACAGTTACACACGGGACACTAGAGATGGAATTCCACATTTTTAATTTATGATTTATTTTTTTTAAGTTGTGTAAAGAAAAATGAAGTGGTGTCATTTACATGCAAGTCTGTATGGGACAGAATAGAAGTGCCAGTTAGTTTTTCGTAGAAGAATTATGGCCATTTAATTAAGGGTCGGCTCATACAGGTTGCTTATCCAGTGGTGACTTGCTAATATGATGCATTTTTAATGTTCTAATTAAATAAGATATCACTCCCTAGAAAGCTGATATTTTTGGATGATGAGGGCAGGATGAAGGGTGGGCTTAGTAACCTCTGTCTTTAATATCAGGCTAAAGGATTGTGTAAATAATGCAACAAGAAGAGTTGGTAAAAGGGAAGGTAAGGATGCAAATAACAAACGTGTTTCCTCTTGAGCTGAAAATCCAGTGCCTCTCGATATGATGCTAAAACTGCAGAATTAGGTGAGCATGGCTCTCTCTTTAGCTTATATCAGAGTCTTTCCAAATGAGTGGCCTTCCTGAAATTTAGTGTCACCTGAGCTGTGGACGAAATGCCATTTGGATTTTGCAGAGCTGTCTAACGACCCCGACTGAGGCCATCACCCCTGGGGTGTTTCAAATGAGCCCCTCTCCCCTGGACCGATTTGTTTCTATGGGGCAGAATGAGCCCAGACTCGCCTGCAGGTTCTGCATCCTCGCAAAAATCTAAAAGCACACGTTTTTGTCTGCCTCCCACTCGGATCGTGCCTGTATCAGTCGACCCTCTCAGTTTGTATCATAATATATTAAGCAACAGGTAACTGCTTTTGAATAGTAAATGGAAACATGAGTTTGGGGGGTGGGTGGTGGGGCTGTTAGGAAGGTTTCAAATCAAAACCATAGCTTCTGTTTTACAAAAATTTTGCTATCATTATCTGGGAAGTGTTCTTAAAAACTATTAGTCAAAGAAGCAGCAAAGCTCTGAAGATGCATTACCTGATATTTTTTCTTTGCTGTTGTGTTTTGTATGTAGTTATAAATACTGTAGATTTTTTGTGATTTTTTGCCAAAGTTGTTGTTCTATTTATACATTTTAATGTCTTAAGACAGTTTTTCAATATCACAAAAAAAGAATTTTACTGCATATTTTGCAAAAAGAGCTCACTACCTTTAGCTTGCACATACTTGCAAAATTAATTAAAGAAAAAAAAAGCTTTTTGTTTCTGTTTTTTGTTTGTTTGTTTTAAGGGGGATTTTGTAAAATATCCATATAAATAATGTATTTATCTTTGGAATTTGTACATTGCTTTTTTTTCCCCCTACCAAGTTTATTTTATTGTGTATGTTTGCTATGTGAAAAGTGCTGATTTGTTTGGTCATTCACCGTTGTATTAGCTGTTTAAATGTGATTTTAAAACATTTCATTTATAGTTTTTTTTTTTAGTATTGTTTAAAACCATGCTTCCATTTTTTTTAATTTCCACCCAAAAGCCATTGTCTATTTTTGTATTATTTGTAAGTTAAGAAGTTTTTTCCAATATATGGCAAAAAGTAGCATATTATTCTTGTAGCATTTAGTTATGTAGATTTTAAAAAAAATGTATCCTTTGCTTTTGAGGCTTAACAAAAACTAATGCTGTTTTAATCTATTAATATGCATGGGATTTCTCCTCTTTGGAGTGACGCATTTTTGTGCATTAAATATGGGGAGAAACTTCATAGGACTCAATGAAAATACTTTCTTTCTTAAGTCTGCTTGTATATTTCTCTGTCTTTCACATAAATATAAACCAGCAGATTGGATGCCTTAACAATGCAAATCATATTCATTTCACTTGTACATTGTACTGTGCACCAGAACTGTCAATCATCACTAACATTCTAAGAAAAAAAAAAAAAAGGAATTGAAAAGCACAAAAGAACTGTTTTGTTACCTTAAAACAATATAACTTTTTTCTAGTCGAGCAAGAAATCATTTACAACGATGCTGCAACTGTGCATGCTTCCTGTATGAATTTTGCAATGGTTTTCACTAGAATGTCACAGTGTGATCTTTGGGGGGAAGGGAAGAAAACAGGATATTATTTTTTTTTTTTCATGGTGAGAAAATAAAAGAAGAAAAAACTGGAAAATGTGAGAGACATCAGTTTATTGCTTCTCTGTATTCCAAGTGATTATTCTAATTCACATAGTAAGCAACAGCACGACAATGTAATCAAATTTAAAGCCATATTTTGTCCAGTAACACCATCAATTACTCTTGTAGAGCTCCACTCAAAGTCATAGTGATTTTGACACCAGTGTTAGCCATCGATGTTTGTAGTCTTCTACGCCAGTGTCCAAAGATCCTCTGACAATGTGCATAAGTTTGTTTTGTTGCAGCTATTTATAGTGATCTGATGAATGGGAATTTGTAAAAATCTCCCCGCCACCACCCTTATCTTTTACAAAGTAAAAGATGCAGCTGTTTACAGAATATGGCTTTAAGTGGAAACATTCAGATTTCAATTTTAACAAGGTGAAGCTTCACAATGACTGGATTGCATAAAGTATGCCTATTTCCTCACAGTTGTACTAGGATGCAGCTAAAATGAAGTCATCTCTGAAACTACTAACCTTTCACCTTCTTATCTAAATCTTTTTGAATAGACACACACACTGTACAGTTCTATTGTTAGAGAAACTAACTACTGTAGAGATTGTTATAATTTTTTTGCAGAAATTCAAGCTGTAAAAACTTTTCAACTTTCACAATATTTAATTAAAGTTACTTCCTGTCTGTGAATACAGCTCCTAGTTGCGTGTTTATTTTTCTGCTTCCGCAAGCTAGTAGATGAGAAAAAATAAAATATAGAAGCCAGAGGCTACTGAATTGTCTTTTGAAAATTAAGGAGAAGCAGAAATTCATGGAATTACACAGTGAAATGTGGCAAATGCTGGTGCACTGAAACTCCTCTTCCTCTGTCACTAATGGATTTCAAAGGATCCTCCCTCATAATGCTGAATGTTCATTCTGTTACTGTTATTCTTATTACTTCCATAGTTTAAATCTATTGATTACCTGAAGAGTCAATGTATTTTGCTAGTGGATTTCGGGAGCACATCTCGCTTTAGGTACCCAGCTACAAAGAGCTGCCTCTCTAAACACAATGATCATGAAGTGCAAGACAAAGGCATATTAGATCCAGTGCCAGAGATCCAGGGAGATTTAAGTTTTCGTCTTGGTATAATTTAAGTCAATGGCAACACTTCAGGACCAGGTCTTAAGTGACCTGCTCAAGGCCAGCGCCAAGAACTCCATCCAAGTATGCTGAGCTGTAACGAACTCCTTGACTTGACCATGGAGGAGGCTCCTGTAAAATGTTTCCATTCTGCTACCTCTCTGAAATGACAAATCCATCAGCTGCTAAATTGGTTCCATTTTATTCTGGACTTCTCTGGCAGGAGAGGACCATAAGGAGCTTTACCTCTGGCATGTGGAAGGTTGCCATAATGGCATTTAACAGAGACCTGTATGGGGAAAATCAAAAACCTTTACACCTAATGCAAGGCTCCAAGCATTTCCAAGGTAGGATTAGGGACACTGGGGTTGCAGTTTAAATTAAATTTAAAATTACTTAAAAAAAATAATTTCGCTAAAAAACATAAGCAGCTGGAAGTGACTTCTTGCAATGTAAAATGTTGGATATCTCTTAAATGTGAGCAGATCCACTCAGGTAGCTGTTAGAGCAAAGAGCTGTTGGCAAAGTCAGACTCCCAAATGTGTTTACTCTGTCAGCACAAGAGATGTGTTTCTTTTGTCTGAGATAACTCTCCTGGTTCTCTTTCAAATGGTGTGACTACTGGCAGCTCTCACTGCAGCCGAGGGCTCTGTGAATGCTCCCCTCACTAGAAAGATGTTGGGTCACATGTAGCTGAAAAGCAGTCTTAAAGATGAAATTCAGGATATAACATTAGGCAACCCATTCTGGGTGCAGCAGAACCGAAGCTCTGCTTCAGCCTTTTGGATACAATGAGAATGGTTTTGTCTGAAACTTAATTTCAGCCACATTAAAAATAAAAGGGGGCGGGGGGGTGAGGGAGGTGAGATAGCATGAACCATCAGGCTTCTAGTTCAGCAGGATGCTGAAGGAGAGTCTGCTGGTCAGTCTCAATGGTGATCACCTGACAATCCAGATTGAGATCACCTGGGTGGCTGGGCTGTAATAGATGATGAATTGCTTTTTGATGCCAGGAGAAAACCCTCCAAAGCCCAAACCATGTGAGGACCACCTGCAAGGTGCACATTCAGGTACGGCTGCAGTGAGACATACCCCACAATGGGTCATACGCTGGAAAAGAGAGGAATATCCTCTGTCATTACACAAAGAACACATAGCATGGGGGCTTAGGGCAGGGTGTATAACGGTGTGACTTACTGCTGCCTTCTAAACTGGTGGCTTCTTTAATTTTTCAGCACCTATAGTAGTCATTTTGACTGAACACTTTGCATCTGGCAGCGGGATTGGTTGTATTTTTGTATGGGCATGCCTCTAATTTCTTATTTAATTTAAAGAAACCTCAGCAAAAAGAGCTACCTTCACTGTTAGTTTCCTGACCTTGTCTGTGTGTCTGCTCATTCCCTGTAAGGTCTGTCTCTGCAGACTCTTGCTACAGCAGCTTCCTGTAGTCGTGTACATAACCCTGCTTAGCATCACAGCCCATGTATCTTCTGCCATTCATGGATTAGCTGAAGACACATTTCGTGTCATGTGCTTCATTTCCTCAGCTCCTTCCTGTTTGCTGCTTCTTGATCTCCAGCCCTCTTATAAATATTCCCATTGCGCTTCTGTACTACAGATGGGTTGGAGGGCTCCCCCAGTGTCCTTGGCCCCCAGTTCAGCTCCAGACTCCTCCAGTTTCATGGGACAGAAGTTTTTGGAAGTGTTTTAGCAAATGCCACATTGCCTAAACTTTTTCAAAAGTGCATCCACTTCATCTTAGCTGATTTGCCGTTATTGCTCTTTTGGGGAGGTTGTCACTGAATTCCATTCCTCGAGTGCATCATACAGTTTTGTCCTGCACCAGTATTTGCTTTTGAGTACCTTCTCACCCGTGTTAGCCCTCCTGTTAAATATAGAGCAAAGAAATGCTGCTGCTACAGTCTTGGTTTTGCTTTGCAATGCTGAGCCAAGCTCTTCTAGTGCCATGTTTGAGAGTTGTCCTCCTTTTCATGGAGAATCCCAGTGGCTGTTTTTTTCAATTGCATTTCACTCTGTACTTTACTCACTCGGGCCTGGGTGCATACCTCAGCCAGGCAGATGGGGATTCCAAGAGGACCATCCATCTCACAGCTGTGACCATTTACTTGCTTAGCTCCATTCGCAGCAACATTACAGAAGCATCACTTTGTACTCACCTCTTTCTTTCCCCCTTCACAAACAAACTTCATTACCACGGTACTAATAGAAATGTGCAAAACCTACCAGTGAACACTCCAAGTCCACTCCTTACAATAAGGCCAGATCTCAGAGACACTGTGAAGCAGCCTGACATAGAGCTTCAGCAAGACACTTGGTGATTTTGCCCACTCACCAATTGTACTCTCTCATGTATTGCCACCTCCCTGTCCACCATTAGCTCACTGGGATGCTACCTGATTTGGGCTTCATTTGATATCTCTGCTTCCTCTATTTCCCAGAAGGAGGTGGCTCTGGCATCTCTTTTCTCCAACACCTAATGCTGATATTTCAGTAGGGGAGGTCAGGTCAATACTTTAGATAAATAAGTAATGGTTCCAACTCCACAACCCTGTTCTCTCTTCCTCTCCTTGGTGCCCTTGAGGATACAACTCAACCAGAGCTTATGGCACTGCTCCAACATGATTGGCAGGTCATGTGAAAGAGCACACATCTTAGAAAACTTCAATATAGTCATTCCAGGACATGAATGCCGATGACTACCCAGGTCACAGCCTAACAGCAGGGACTCCAATTCTAGGTGGCCTTTTTTGTGTAGGCCAACAACAGGAGCAGCAAATACAATGCTCTTACACAAATTTTTCTCTTTATTTTCAATGACTGACCCAAACTTCATCACTAATGTGGATGCACATTTGAAGATCTCCATAAAAAAAAAAAAATTAGATGGTCAACTAACCCTTTCCTGAAACATACAGAAACCCCTGTCCTACATGTTGCAGGACAAACTCTGTTTTGTATAAGGAGGATGAAATTTTTCGGTTCCTTTTTTTGTTAGTGTGAAGTATATGAATCCCAAATTTTTTCACTTTTATTCATGCCAAAGTGTATCATCTTATACTGTAAGGCTTTACAAAGGTTTCAAGGGGTTTGCAGCCATTATACAAGAGACCCTCACCATGACATTGTGATTCACTGCAGTTTGGCAGCTCTTGGCCACTCATATGAGAGAGGCAGGGACAGATCATGGCTGTAGCTACGTACAAATGTGCTCTGAAAGGGCACGGGTTATCTGGGTGAGATTAACTTCAGGATAAATTTGCCATGGGGATGTCTCAGTGACTCCCTGCAGAAAGGCTACAGCTCAGCTCAGACCTTTAGCTCAGGAGGCACAAAAATGCCGGGGGGGGGGGAGTTCACTTTTCTGCAGTCTTTAGAGGAGAGGGGAGCACAAACATTGTACAGAGGCTCATCCAGAAGGTTGTTGTGCTGCAGTTTTTCAGCCCTGCTCCCTCCCAGACTCATACCATCCTCCCCAGCTTTGCACGGGTCCTGCCCACTGCCCCGCTGCCTCCTTGCCCACTGCCCCTGCCACTACGGGCTCTGCCTTCATCCTCATTTCCACGGAGCATTGCTCACATCGCTCACCATCAGCCTGCCCCAGGCACTGCCTCGCTCCCCCACCTCGCCACCATTAACTTTGCCTTCAACCTCTGCTGCATCATTGCCTTCTCCTGAGGGTTCCCACCATCCTCCCCAGCTTTGCATGGGTCCTGCCCACTGCCCCGCTGCCTCCTTGCCCACTGCCCCTGCCACTACGGGCTCTGCCTTCATCCTCATTTCCACGGAGCATTGCTCACATCGCTCACCATCAGCCTGCCCCAGGCACTGCCTCGCTCCCCCACCTCGCCACCATTAACTTTGCCTTCAACCTCTGCTGCATCATTGCCTTCTCCTGAGGGTTCCCTATTTATATAGAGGGGAAAATGCAGTTGCTGGGACTGGAAATATTTTGTTACCTTTTTCTACTTAAGTGCGAGGCATTTTTATCTGTGCTCTCTGGAGACTTATGCTACAGTGGGACTGATTTTATCCACTTACTCAATGCACTTTAGTTCAATAATGATTACAGAACTTCTACATAATATATTAGGCATAGCTGATTTCCCAGGGTTTGTAGCCCTCAATCTCCCTAAGCATTTAAAAAGGAATCTCTCTGTGATAGGTATGTTATGAATGATACACTCCTCAACAGTCATGATGAAAAAATAATAGCAGCAGTGGGCCGGGAAGGAAGAGGCAAGCATTCGGCTGGAAAATGCCAAAGCCTGTGGATAATACAACCCAACAGCAAGGACCTGATTTGCTCATTTTATCACTGCTCCTTAGCCCATCAGTGGCACTTGCAGTCTACAGAGTTTGGGGAACCCAGGCCAGATTCCCAACTCTCCCTCCACCACCTTACCCAAACTGAGGGTTTTGGCAATTCCCCAGCTCCGTTGCAGGACTGTCTTGACCTGGTCTCTCTTTCATTTTTTTTAATGCAAACTGAGATCTTCAGTTTGCTCAACTGTGTCACAGTCAGCACACCCAGCCCTAGGGTGCCTGATGTGATTGCAGAAAGCCTGCACAACATTTGTTTTCTTCAATAGAAAAAGGAGTAGCAATGTTTGTGGTCATGGTCTCGTTCACACTTGAGGTTAAATACAAGAAACTTGGTCCTAAGTTTTCCTCAGCCTGGGAGGCTTTCTATGCACATTTCCCCAAACATAGATGCTGCCAGGCTTCTCCATACTCATCTATCCCAGATGCTACTGACCCTCTGCCCATGTTGCTCTGCATCTGCCCTCCCTGGCCAGGCTGCTCAGCACCCTCACCCCGATGGCAGAGGACAGCCAGCTCCTGTCCATAAAGCCCATGCATTTGCCCCAGGGCATTTTCCACACTGGACCAAGTGCCTTGCTCATCTTACTGTCATCAGCCTCCCCAGTGGGTGGTGATGATGCTCTTCTTTTTTTAAAGATAAAAGCCCCACTTTACTTAATTTTCTGGTAATCTCTTAATTTCACTAAGGGCTTTTGGCAACGAGTTCCACTGGTCCACTCCTGTTATTCCCGTATATACTCCCTATGCAATGGGGTGTGTGGCTGCTGCAACCCTTATTGCCAGTGTCAAGGAGCTGGGGACACTTCTGCCTCTCACCCAGCCCCAGCAGAGGGATGTGGGGCAGCTCCCATTGCTGCTGTAGCCCCACGGTCGCCTGATTGACATCAGGAAATAGCACAAGGAAAGTTGCTACCAGCTAACAGCTGTTTCAACAGTTTTAATCACAAGGCGAGCTGTAAGATAAATAAATAAATAAAGCCTGTGAAGTGACAAAACAAATGGCCTGGTATCGGAGACAGATTTGAAGCTTCTGGCTGCCTTCGTGGGAGAGCAGCCTGCGAGCTCTCACCCTCCCTTCCCCAAATAATTAATTTATCACTTAGCAGCGCTGTGGCTCTCCGGAAAGATGCTTGGAGACAGCGTTTGAAGGTGAACTCCAGCCCCGTCGAGGGGCCCGTGGGGCTGGGGAAAGAGGCAGTCGAGTGCTGGAGTCTACAGGTGAACTGGCTGGATGGCAGGGGGATTTATATCAACCTGCTCAAGCTACCATGAGCCAGCACGTGCTATTTTGTTCCGCCCTCACAAATCACTGTTATGCCCTTTCTGCTTTAAACACCATGGATCAGCTATAACAACACTTGATATTTATTTTATTTCAACTATCACTCTGATTTGTCAGGTGTATTTTTTATGCACAGCAGGTGTACCCTAATGGGGTTAGGGAATAAACAGAAAATTGATGGGCTTACACACCCATTAGCTAATGGATTACTAAGCAAAAGGGACTCTGTTTAACCCCACTGCACTTAGCCCACTGTTAGGAAGAACGTTAAAGACTATAAGCTAACACTCAAATGTCTCTTCGCAGACCCAGGGGAAGAGAGCTCAAACTTTAATGCATCGCTTTTGATAGGCAGGTGAATGAATGTGGCTATCATTATGCAATCACGCATCTCTGGAACTATTTATCAGCCACACGACCTGCCCCATGAACCCTGCGTGCCCCTGACCCGCCGTGCTGCAGGACTGTGGCTGTGGTGTACAGCAAGGGTTAAGCAGGATGAAACCCACCCCCCCAGGACTGAGAAGCTCCCCAGGTTCCACTTGTACAGCTCCTGCAGGAAAGGCTGAGCTGCTGCTGCCACTTCACATTCCCAAACCCCGGTAGGACACACCTTGTACGTTAGCAACATGCTGTTCTGTGCAAAGGCCTTGTGTCGACACCAGCTTTAATCAGTTATTTCAAGATAGATGTGCCTCGTTAGCATCAGAACAATGCAATTACTTCCCCTCCTCCCCTCTCTCCAAATCCTGGGGTTTTATTGGCCTATTAATGGTTTGATTTGTTGTTGGTAGAAACAAGAGGGATTCCAACTCATTGATCATATTATCCTACAGATATCCAGCAGAATAAATAAATGGGATAATAAAGCTGAAACCATACGCACAAAGGTTACGTTTTCTAAATCCTTTAGTGTTCTGCATCATAGTTTATGTTCCCTTTCAACCACAAATACACAGTTCAGCGCAGTACATGACAGCTAAAAAAGGTCTGTAATGTTAAAGGTTATATTTGCAATCTTTTGCCATCTTTCTCACATGGAAACAAGTCACACTGATCCTCATTGTCCACAGATGCAATAAGGAACAACCCTCTGACACAGGTGTATAATCAAAAGCCAATTCAAAAGGAGCCTTCTGTAAATACCAACTTGATCCAGGCATATGCATGCTTTGCTTCAAGCCCCGGAAGAGTCCTGCTGACTTCAATGGGGTGGCTTGTGTGTTTGAAGAGAAATAGGTGCATGCGTGCAGGAGAGGTGAAGGTCAAAGAATAAAAAAAAAAAAAACCCAAGAGAGAATATAATTTTGTGTTGCTTTTCTTTAAGCAGAAGCAAACTCACAGCCGGGGGAAGCTAAGGTCCTCTTAGTTCCCTTTGTGCCTGCCCGTTCCTGAGGTGCTCTCAGGTGCCCCTTACATTTAGCTGAAAGGTCCATTGGGGTGGTAGGGCTGCTCAGACAGTGCTCTAAGGGCTATGGGTCCCTGTGACAGAGAGAGAGGATCCTGGTCTCTCTGGACTTTGCCTTATTATGGGTCTCTTCCTGGAGCTCAGGAAAAGGAAAATGCTTCAGGCACTTGGACAGACCAACAGCTGAGCTCTTCAGTTGGTGGAAGAGGAATGCCGTAGAAAATGCCACAGACACAGCAGCAATGACAGAAGACACTGGGACTTCAATATAATCAACATGACAGCCCAGGTCCCACCTTACTCTAGAGAGCAGTGGTCAAGGAGAAATCTACTGATGCCCACTGGAAGATGAACTGCTCTGTTACCAACTCAAAATGAAGCTCTAAAAGTATGGTGTGGTTCAAGTGATGCACGGATACACCGTGAGCTCTAGGTTGTAGACTCTGTGTCAGAGATGATTTAATTTATGCTGGAATTCATCAGCATCAGTCTAAAAGGCTGCAGCCGCATAGCAACAAGCTTGTTAATTACTAAGCAATTATTTTACTCAACTTTTAGACCAAGGGGATACCCAAAATATCCGCATCTGTTTCATTTTGATTTCTTATTGTTCCTTCCATGCTGTAGCTGAGGTTATTTTACAGCAGCTGTCAGTCACAGCAGTAACAACTTCCACAGTAGCAGCTTCCATTTGGCAAGCTCACTACACAGAAAGTGCTGTGATGGAGTGGAAGGGGTTTCTTTCTCTTTCTTAATATCATCTTCCCCTAGGATAGACTATCTTGCCCTCTCCAGCAGAACACGCTTGGATCACACTGCAGAGTTTCTGACTGCTGCTTTTAAAAAGGTATATCTGTTTGTTTCTATCAACACATTTCAGCTCCTCTGGCATGCTGTCTTTGCAGCTCTAATAGAGACACTTCACATGTAATAGGGTCACACAGTGATCCTCACGTTCGATTCCATTCCTATCACCATGTTAAATTGAAACAATGTGTGTGCATCAGATTTCTGCAGTGCAGGGAAGCTGGAGCATCTGCAAGTTTTGTGATGCGATGAAACTAATGATTTGGATTTCATTTTCCGGGTACCACATTCAGCTGGTGAACTCTTCAAAATACACCTTACCTCGTTTTCTCTCTCTGTCTCTCTGCCTCTCAAGAGCTTTCACCAACAGATCTACTTTCATGCTGAAAAAAAAAAAAAAAAAGTAATTCTCTCAGTAATTTATGGAAATTAGAAAACTGATTAGCATAAAGCTTCTACTTGTGATAGTGGGGTTACAAAAGTGGGTTGATAGGTAAAAATGATCTCCTTAGTGATAATTAACTTTGATCTCTTAAATAACTGTTAACTTTCATAAAGAAGGAGAGTACGAATGACATTTGCATCATGGCAACTGTAAAAAGGCAGAACATAACTTTCATTGGAGATTACATGATAAGCTCTGTTCTCAGAGAAAATACACTCATTTCAAAGCAAAATGACATGAATTGTCAAGGACTGTTGGGTTTGTTCTTATATCCTGTGCTAACCTGAGTGCACTGAGATGAGACATTGCATATGCTTGTGTGAACAGCTCTGTACACCCATGTATATGATATGTATTTATCTACAAGGAAATGACAATGCATGCTCTGCTTGGCACTTCTGTGAGACCATTCATCCAAGGACTTCCAAGTACTTTATAAACATTAATTCATTCTGACTATGTGGCTGTGAGGTAAGTAAATATTAGTCTTATTGCAATATTATTGGGGAAATGGAGAGACACTGCAGCTAAGAGACTTACTCAAGGTCAGTAGATTATAGCTCGAATGCCTAGTTTCTGGTTCTGTGTGCAACGCATGGCCCCCTGGAAAAGTACATGTCTTTGGACATTGGAGGTTTACTATGCACTCCTCAGACTTTGCTTTGAGTACTGTTTTGAAAATTTTCCCATCGATATTTATTTCTGAACAATTTCACGGTGCCTGTTTGTGATCCTGTTGTTACCACCTCTGTTTTACAAATGGGAAACTGAGGCAAAGTGGAGAAAACCACCAAAGTACCCAATAGATGTGAACATCCAGTCTGAGAAATCAAGGGTTCAGCAGTTTTAAGCAGAAGACATCCCCCCAAAGCTGCAGTACCTACTTTAAGTCAAAAGAGAAGCAGCTGTGTCTTGAGTTTTGTGGACCCATTAGAAACCAAGTCTTCAAGCAAAACTGAAGTTGTAAAATCCCACTTGAGGTTAACATGCAAGCAAAGGAGATTTTTTGGTACCCAGTATACCAGACATTAGTTGTGAGTCATCTTATGATGGACCTCACAATCTCATAAAGATTTACACAGGTTGCAGGGGTTGACATAAAGTAAGTGTAAACCATAAGTTACATGCAAAGGGAAGTCCGTACCAAGAAATGCACACACACTCATATATAAGGAGGCTAGATAATTTTAAGCTGCAAATTTGAAAGAATATCTTAATAAATAAATCCTTAAAGCTGTGCAGGCTCCGAATTTCTCATGGAAATCATCTTAGAACCTTTCTTGCACACTTAAAGCTCCTGGCACACTGAGTTGTTGCAAAGAAACCATCGCAACATCTCAATATCTTTCTTCACTGGCTCCTCCAGATACAGAGTATGCTGGCCACTCTCTGAATCATTTTATCCTGTCATCTCTCTTCCTTTGATATGCATGAAGTTAAAGGGAAATGGCAGTCTCCTAATTTCTATTTCCACCCAATGTCATGGGAGAGAGGAAGAAAAAAATATCACTTTTTTAATGCAGCTTTTAAAATAGAAAAGCAAAAAAAAATTTTTTTTACAGCACTTAATAGGCCTCCCTTGCAATTTAAAAACTGATTTTCAGGAGCTCATATATTCAAATCTCCAAAGTCTATTTGAAGGCACATCTGAAGGTGCACCCTGCAACCTGTGTGTAGCAAACTCTTTTGAATCTTGTCCTTGAAACAAAAATTAGTGCCCCATGGGAGCTCAGCAGTGTAGACAACCACTAACTGCAGAATGACTGAAAGCAGAGCTGAGAGTCCTTGCAGCTGGGAGGGAGAAGGGGATGAGAGAGCGAGGGAAGATGAGAAAAGCCTTCAGGAGCCATTTGGGAGACAGTCACTGGGAAGAAGAAAGACAGACATGCACTAAAAACAACAGAAACACAGGTGGAAATGGCCTACTGGGAAATCAGGCTGTCAACAAACAAAAGCCGAAGGCCAGAAAGCAGTTTCAGTAGCAGCCCCTGCTAACAGGGCTTCAGTGTTCAGTAAATAAATTAGCAGCAGCTTTGACTGTTTGGAAATTAGTAGTGACATGATGAAAGAAGCAAATGACTTGCTTTTATCTGGAGTGGAAGCACTAAACTTCCAAAGAAATCCTTGCCTGTATTAGGAGAAACAGAGATGCTTATATCAGCTTAGACTTGAACAACAACAATATCAGAAAAGTTTCATTTCATTTACCAGAGGCTTAGAACTTCGTTTGTAGCTAATGAAACCTGTGTCCCTCTGGGCTGCTTCTGAGACCACCTCTCCTTTGAATAGTTTATCACTTAGGTAAAAATAACATAGGTTAGGTAGATAGACAGACAGATAGATACCTAGATGTTTGAAAAAAGAAGTCGAGTTGGGACATTAGATCAGCTTCTCAATTATTGCAAACTGGGAAAACTCCTTTGGGAGAAAGTCCAGTGATTTACTTCTGTTGAGAATCTGGTCCTGCTTAATTAAATGGGAACTGATGAGGGGCTGAATAGTGAACACTTCAGCATGTACTTAAACATTCAGCTTGTGCCAGAGTCCTATTGATTCTGTTGAGATATAATTTGCTTAAGCACTCCTCCCCAGTAAGTGTCTCTCCTGAATCAGGGCCTCGCTTACTGCAGTGAATGTTTATTGTGTCAGAGGCATTAAGAAGGGGCTCTTTTCCTACATCCTCGTTGCTTAGAAAGATGGTTGGATAAGGAGTAACATCACAGCCTCCAAAGTGAGCAAATATTTATGTAAGCTCTGCTGAGTGTGCTTGAGATGGCAACAGGTCCAGGAGATGAGCTTGCACTCCAAGTGGAAAGGAAGGGTAGTCCTTTGATCTGGTGAGTCCATTACACTGTCCCAATGCGTGTCAGTCCACATAAAACTTGAAATATGAACCTTGTCCCCAGCACGGACAGCCCAAGGCTGTGTACACAATGCCTTTGACAAATGACAACAGCCTCTCCCATATCTGTTGTCCACCAGTTTGGGAGCTGGAACTGGTATGTGATAACATCATGAAATGCCACATCTAAAGGACCACAGGTTCACTAAATTGCTTGGGTATTGAATCTGTCCTTCAAGGCAGCATTCGGTTTGTCTCCCCCAAAATACCTGGCCATTCTGAGATCCAGCTGTTGTCTAACAGCCTCATCCCAGCTCTCCGGGCAGGCCCCAAGTGCTCGCAGCAGAGAAGAGTTACAATTTCTCATTCACATGCAAGTGCCAGTGAGGCAGGATCTCCTTCCATGGAGTCTGGTTAGTTCTTACCACCATGAGAAGTGAATTAGCCAGCATGCTTCTAGACAAAACAGCCAGTAAGCAGTGACATCCCCCCAGGGGCCAGTACTGGGACCGATACTGCTTCATGTCTTTATTAACAACCTGATGTTGGGGTGGAGTGCACTCTCGGCAGGTTTGTAGATGACACCAAATAGCAGGGGGAACAGCCGATATGCCAGATGGCAGGGCTACTCTTCAGAGGGACTTAGACAGGCTGGAGAAAAGGGCTGGCAGAAACCTCATGAAGTTCAGCAAAACCAAATGAAAAGTCTGGGATGAAATAGCCTTATGCCACAATATACATTGCAGGCTGACCCTCTAAGAAGCAGCAAGGAAAGCCAAGCACATCCTGGGCTGCATTAGCAAGAGTGCAACCTGCAGGTCTAGGGATGAGCTCTCCTTGGTTTGGCACTTGTGAGACCACACCTGTAGTGCTGTGTCCGGTTTGGGGCTCCCAGCAACAGAGGCATGGACATATTGGAGCAAAACCCAGAGAGGATACAAGTTTGATTGAGTGCTGGAGCTGAGAAACTGAGCGAACTGGACTTGCCCAGCCTGTAGAAGAGAAGATGAGGGGGAGATTGTATTGCTGCCTGCCTGATACAGAGAAGACAGAGTCAGATTCCTCTTGAAGGTGCACAACAATAAGACAGGAGACAATGGAACAAGTTGGAAGAATAGAAGGAATATCAAATGCAAGGAAGAGTGGGTTTTTTGACCATGAAAGTGATCAAGTATGGGAGAATGAATGTTGCCCAGAGAGTTTGTGTAATCCCCACAACTGGAGGTGCTCAAGGCTTGATTGGACATAGCCCTGGGCAACCTGATCTGACAGAACCTGCTTTGAGTAGAGGCTTAGATCAAATGACGTCCACAGCCTCTTCCAACCTAAATTATCCCACGATTCTATGGAAACAAAACTTGATAGAAATGGTAAAGATTATGTGGAACCATGTAATAGGTGGTACAGGTCTGTGAATGAAAACTCGGGCCCAATTATACAAAGAATTTAGATAATTAAGGCAGACATAACATATTTGGATTTTTAGTAAATTGTTAGTTTAGTGCTACACATAAACTCAATAGGAAAGTTGGAGTTGCATAGCCTGCATAATAATACAATAAGGTAGACAAAAATCTATCCAAGAGCTAGGAACCAATGAGTTATCATCAATGGTTTTATGTCAAAAGAGAGAGAAGTATCAATTGGTCTCCCACAGGGATTGATACCAGAGCCAGTATTAATCGATATACTCATTAACAGCCCAGAGAAGAATGTAAATTCAACAACAACTGGAGAATCTGGAGAAGATTCAAAGGAACACTGGGGATATGGCAAAGTAGGCAGCATATAAGAAATAGAATTGTAGTCAAACGATGTGTAGATTTCATCAGATGAATGAGCAACATTTAATATTTTGTATATACAGAGAAGAATTTAAAATACAGTGGGGTTAGGGCCTAAAACCACCCCTTCTAAAAGGCCCCAGGTTAGCCAACTGCTAGCTTCTCGCACCATTGAAAAAGAATGAGGCAGTGTATGAGTTTTGATCATTAAAAGTTCTGCAAGACAATGTGTTAAATTGCCACTTAACAGTGTGTTTGATATCAGGTGTGAAATACCATAGCCAAATGTCACAAGACATTTTGATTAAGAAAGAAGATTAGGAGAGAGTCATTAAAACTCTGCAAAGACTGGATTCAAACCTAGCCTATGTGCTTCACACTGACTTTGATTAATGAGATTAAAATATTTAAGCGTGTGGCAGATGAAAACTACACTAATGATGACAATGGGACAAGATTTGACTTCCTGTGGTTTGGTATGGAAGGTGATACATGTAATGCTTTATTTCCCCCATGTTTTCATACATTTTCTCCAATCATAGCCCTGGTATTTTGATGTGTGCACATATATATATGCACATATATATAAATTTGCCCGAAGATCATGTTGCTTGGTGAAGGCGTGAATGAGCTGACCCGTAGACACTAAGCCCAAACAAATTGCCATATTCATCTAAAATGTCTTCTGTATCACATAGGTCAGAGCATTTCCCTGCATGGGTATCTCAATTTTGGGGTTTTGGAGAATATAGTAAAAATTTATTCCAGATGTCAAGCCCTCATCTGTTGGAGAATGCATGACATGCCTTGCCCAAATGGTGATAGTGAGTTTATATATTCTCAATCTGAATTGGCTGTTGTAGCCTGCTTGCATCAGAAATATTTTTCCTCACATAGCTACCCAGTGGTACCATTTAGCTCCATATTGCATTATCACTATCATTTTTATAAAATATGCTTATAAACTAGGAACTTATATTACTCCCATTTAAACCCATGAAAACTCCCACGGACATTAATGCAAGCAGGACCTGAAATTTATTCATCGAAAACTAGAACTGTGTGATGGAAAATAAGAAATCTTTTAAGCCACAGTTCTTAAGGGTATGTTGCATGGTGTTTACTGTTCAACACATCAGAGCCTCATAGCCATATTAGTTGTATGAATGGGATAAGATTACTTGGGCAATTTTCCTCTACATTAGAAATAAATCATGGCTAAACCTCTGCTGGCTCCGTACATTTTAAATTCCCATTTTCTCTCACTAGAACAGAAAAATAAATACATAGATAGCTGACCAAACTTAGAAAGTGTTCAAAGCAATCAAGTGCAAATTCCCTCCTGTTAAAATGTGAACAAAACAGAAAACCTTTGACTGAGAGGTAACTTCAGAGATAAGTAGTTAGATAGATGCTATAGACAACAAGACACAAACAAATTAAATCTATTCCACTGAAACAGTGATATAATTTCCCTCCAGAGACTACCTAAGACTGACAAAATAAACAAAGAAATAACATGTTTCTTAACTTGTGAAATGTGACAGTCAATGGCAGATAGCAAAACAAAACTAAACAGTGCTAGAAGTTCTTAGCACAAACATGCTGTTCAGAGACGATGCAGCTCTATTTTTCTTTGACTGCGACCTTCTAATAACTGTACTTTTTCACACCTCCCTCCTCTGAGGTTTTTCATCCTCTTTCCAGCATGGCCCTCCTGTTTAAGAAACATGCTACATGTTTATTTTGAGGGACAGACTGGTGGTGGAAATTAGCACATCTGGGAAAAAGGGAGCTGTTAGTCTGGGACTGTAATGACACCTCTGAAGGCTCTTTGCCCAACCAAGCGTGCAGGGACATGCCTCAGTTTGGCTTTGATGGTAGATAAGACCTTGCTAAATGTTGAGCACATAGTGCAGAGCTTTGAAGGTGCAGGGTTGGACATCGGTGTTCATTTTGAAGTGTGATAGATGTGGGGCCAAAGAAGGGAGTCTTGATCCGCAACCTGCTTGGGCATCAGGAAATTCTGCCAACTGAATTTTCAGGCTTTTTGCAATGACAGAAACCTTCTTTAGGTTTCAGATCAGTTCTGAGACTTCTGTACCAGGAATTGTGCTACCTAGCATAACCTAATGACTTCACAAGTCCAAAAGAAGTATCCTCAAAAACAGAGAGTAAGAAAAACTACAGGCACTACTGAGATGGCCATACTATAAATGCAAACTCTAAAGATAGAAGCAAAAGCATGAGCATGCCAAAGTGCAGTACGGTGCTAATTTTCATGTTACTCATAGCAATCATTTTCCATGAACAATCTGTATATGTCACTTACAAATATCTCATTTATTCCCCATCCTTCATATGCACATAATAATCCTTTCACTTTATTTTAGTTGATAGTTTGCCTTTAAAATGTCAGGTCTTTTCCCCTCTAAGTTGCAAATTGCTTTTGTACCTAAAAGTTTATAACCAAAAATATCTTAGCTCAGAGCTGCATAGGGGCTGATGATGGAAAATGAATCCTTTCGCCCCAGCAGATGGTCAGAAACCAGTCCAGGTCTCCAACTGCCATCTCCGAATTATTGAAGGAGGGGTTAATCTCCGGAAGTCTAACTTTAAACATCTGATTTTAGCAGTTTCCTTGCTAGTCCCTTTGCAAGCACAGCTCCAAAGAGCAGCTCACCTGGCTCACGTTTCCCAATACCTTTATTCCAGCCTAAATGACTTGACAAGGTCCCATAGGAGGCTATTCTCAAGTAAGACTATCCCCTGACTCATAGCACTGGACCATCTCTCCTCTCACTACCGCTCGTGGGGAATCTGGTCTCTAAATGGCCAAAAATACAAAGTTGCCTTTTACTCTTAAGGAGGTATTTTGGACATAAAAAGAAACACAGAACATGAAATGTGAAGCAATGCAGAAACCACCATGCTGGTGGAAGGAAGGCGAGAGTGAAGCCAGCAGGTTCACTGCCTGTTTCTGAACAGCATTTTGTGGGTGCTTGGTGGTCCAAGCTATGTTTAAAGGGCCAAAGATGGGCTGTGAAGCAGTATGAAAGATGCTGCATGTTTTCAATCAAAAGTTTTATGATAAAGCTGCACGGTGGTCTCTGGGAAATTATGAGGTTTGAAAGCTGTGCAGATTTCTCAAAGTTTTGGAGCTGTGGCAGCCCGGGCCAGCTTTGCTATCAAAGAACACTCTCTTTTCACCATTCTCAAGAGAGCGACTCCTATCAGCCGGCCTTCACTCGCAAAAACAATAATGAAAAACACACAACATGAAACAGAACAGCCACTCAGTAAATCACGTTTTAGACTGATTTTTCAAGGGTGCTGAGTCCAAGTGGCTTCCACAGACTTTAGCGGAGCAATCTGGGTTTGCAGCATCCTGGGAGCTCCCGACACACAGGGCTATTTCTTCTGCCACTAAAGATCATCCACTGTACATTTTAACTTGATTTCTGAGTGCGTTCTGCAGCCTGCCTATTTCCATGTTAAATAATAATTCTGAATTACATAACGCCCCATTCCTTTCCATCCCTCATCTGATAACAATAACAAGCTCTGTATCTTAGAGACTTGCACATTTATGCTGGCACTATTGGAAATACTAACACGAACTGAATCTCTTCTGTGTTCTCAAAGACTAACAAACACCATTCATTTCCTACAGATTAGTTTCAACCTAACAAGCGTTTTGTTGAGCCCCAAAGAATATTTCATTTATTTAGATAATGCTGATTGCTCACTTATGGGCAGCAACTCATTCAGTAAGAAACAGATTGTTACAGCTCAGTATTTTTTTGGAAGAGGGAGAAAAAAAAAGTCAGACAGCAACTTGGAGATGCTATTTAATACTCAAAAGACAGCACGTCATTATGATAAGCGGATCTATTGCTGTGAATAATGGAGAGGGTTTAATCACACAATGGCACAGATACACTTCAAATAAATATTTAAGGGCATGTTTTGCAAAGCTGAAACATGTTCTAACCCCCCCTGTCCAATGATTTGTGCTCAGTGCCATCACGGCACAGGATGTGTATTGCATCAGTATGCCAGGAGCGACCATGCGTAAGGGTTATTGCAGAATACATAAGATTCGTGCAATAAGGTGGGCAGAGTTATTTCCTGATGGAAGCAGGGAAGGGGTTATTCGTCTGCATGGCCACAATCCCACCACTCCATGAAAGAGCACTTCCACCCCTCTTCACCTCTCCAGCTTGCCCACATGCTCACCTTTTGGGTCAGGTATGCAAAGCTCATGCCAAGAGGGTGGCATGAAGCCAGCCTATGCTATGCTAGGGGCAGGCACGCTTCCCTCCTGGGAGAAATGCTCAGCCAAGTTGGAGGGAAGGGTCCAGAGAGAGGAGAAAAAGAGGCATTTGCTGCACTTTCTATGCTCCAGCAACTCCTGTGCCAGATGCATTGGTCACGGGCCAGTCAGCTGCATTTAGCTGATGGGACCGAGCAGCCAGAGAGAAGCTGCTGGGAGCATGGGGCTGCCAGCACTGCAAAGATGAGGAGTATTATGGGCTCTGAAGGCCCGTTAGCTCCCCAGTAAATCTGTCTGGTGTTTACCCCTTCCCTCTCCTGCATCTTGAGTTTCCTCTTACTGGAGGCTTGGGTACTCTGCTATAATAACAGCATGATGGGCTTCTAGAAAATATGTACATTATCCACGGAGGTCTTATTACAATAGCACTTAATGACCCATAAGATTTAGTAAACACACAAACTCATTTTGTATGAAAAAAATGGAACTGAAAATTGGACGCAAATGGAAACCTCAATGGGAAATCTATTTATGAGTGAGGAAAGCATGGGTGCAAAGGAGAAGAGCTGGGCTAGCATACAACTGGGAACAGAGAGTGATCACAAAGGAAAAGAAAGAGAGAATTAAAAACAGAACTGAGAAAAACAGAAGTAAAAAAAAAAAAAAACAGTGAGAGAGCCTATCCTATTTTCTGCAAAGTCTACTTTTTTAAAGGGTGGGCATTACTGTTGCTAACATAAGGATTAAGTTTCCCCTGAGCTAGAAAAACATTTGGATTTTTTTTTTTTTTTTCCTTTTTATTAATCATCGGTGGTGTGGGGAGGGGGAAACCTCCTGAGAATTCAATGACAGGGAAAAAAAATGGTTTGTGAAGTCAGACTCAGTTTGCGTACCTAAAAAGCAATATGATTGATTTGCAAAAACCTCTAGCTTCACAAAGTTCTTCCATCTCTAATGAGAACTAACAGCATTTTTGTCCAGCTTCCCTGCAAAATATTGTTCTAGTGCTGAATCCATCAACAAAAATGGCTAAGCATTAGCTTTCTTAATGGTCTCTGGTTTCGCTTGCCAGCAACTGCAGATGGAGAGGGCTAAGCAGTGCCGGGTCTGAAGCGTACTGGCCTGTTGCAGATCTCAGCTGCATTTTGCCACATTAGAAGTAAGATTGAATAGTGGGTTTTTTAGTATATTCTGAACAAAGGTCGTTTTAAAATCACATGATGTTTCTAGCCCTGCTAAGGCACAAGTGCCTAATCCTTGCACAATGTAATTAATGTAAATTGTTACACAAGTGAATTCTGTGATGAAGTTTAATAAACAAAGGAAGGAAAACGTAAAGAGGGAGGCTATGGTAAGAGGGCTTTATTCAGTACTGACTGGATTTTTTTTCTAAGTTGTGGATTTTTTTTTTAAGTCTTTTTTATCTGTCTCTGTCCTTTGAGCGTGTGATTACAAAATACCCTCACCTCTTCCTGCCTGCAAGAAAATACAACCTTCTCCCTCCCTCTCCCTGACTGCTTGTGTACCTCCACAGCACACACAAGGTGATCTCAGCACAGAAGGCATAGTTAGTCCCAGCGAGTAACCTAAATAGGCTGCGATGTCTGTGTTTGTTATGGTCTGTGATGCACCTTCCTGGTCACCAGGCTCCTTGTCTGCAAACTCTTTCACCCCTCTCTTTGAAGAGAAGCAGGGTACAGCAATACTAGTCTCCCAACCGAGCTTCCAGATGAATTTGTTATTTCCTAACTTTCAACCTCAGCAGGAGCAGTTAGAAGTAGTCTGATAACAGAACCCTGTTTTCATAAGGTTTTTCTGCTCTACTTTGAAAACCCCTGAGACTAAGACACTTTAGATCAAACTTGAAGAAGACGCAAAAGCCTGGGGACTGATCTGAATTTAAGTGAACTTCTGGGACCTTGTGAAATCTGCATGTTCAGCCATAGCCCTGATAATTTTCCATTCAACTGTGGGCTAAATAAACTTGACTTCCCTTTACTACGCACTGGCACTCCATTTTTCCCAAAACTATATAATGTTCTACCAGTGATGGCTGAGACTGGAAGAATTCATTTAATCTGAGAGCAAGAAACAGTAATTCTAACATCTGCTTCCAGTAAACATGGAGATTAATGAATATCCCTCAAGAACTAATTTCTAAGCATTCTTCTTTTACTTTTATCCATACTAATATCTAAGCATTCTTCTTTTATCTTTATCAACAAGATCTCAGACCAACAAATCATAATACTAACCTCCACAGAACTTATTACCTGCTTATTATGAGAGAAAGATGTTTTATGAAAAAAACCTCTTTTCACACTCAAGTTCTGGATTATAAAACAAAAGAGGAGGGAGAGAAATACGTTTGAAATGTCAATTATAGATGGTTCACTGTAACAGCACTTATTTTAGAAGTCACTCATGTTTTGCAGTTTGCATTAGTCTGCTCAGATATTTTTGCATGCCTTGAAGAGCTTTACACTGATGATGCAGTCACAAAAAGCCACCTTTCAACAGTGGAACACCCAAGAAAGTGGAATTATGCTAAAGACACATGACATACAGCAGTTGGCACTGTGTCTGTTAGACACAAATAAAAGACAATGAGCGGTGCAATGATAGTTCCCAGTAATTACAGAACTGAACTTCATACCAGCATAGCTCCTATTGCATTCGTGGGAAACTTAAATAGAACACCACATCTCAGAAAGTCTCATTATGCCAAAGTGGATTTAGGAATTTGCAACGTGTTTGGTACGCTTAGCACTGGGGTATGATATACAGGATTCAGCATCACTCATGTGGAATGACCTTCAAAGCCTACCAGCGACGAGTACTGGGTCTTCTGCAAACGGATGCTGTTAAAGTAAACTTCATACCAGTGAAACTAATAGCACCGCTGTGCATTTGATGGGAGCTCTTGAACTCATCTAACACCAAACAGTTAAACAAAGAGAAGAATACATACATATTTCCACATTTCTGCTACTAAAACAGGCAGATAGTTTTGTCGTTTTGCCATACTAAGTCAAAAAGTGAAGTCTGTTTTCAGTGCTCAGCAGAACAACAGCCTTAACAAAAAGCAATGTGGAAGTTTGAAAATGCATATAAAAGAGTTGACAATTGTCATAAGAAAGCAAAAATCAAAGAAACAATTTACTGGGTATCAAAGATAGCATTATTATAATATCACTGACATCTCCTGCACTAAAATTCTCTAGCAGTTATGGCATGCCAAATTAATATGCTAATATTGCCTTCATTATTAGATTACTAGGGTAGGAAACATGCAAGTGTTGACAACATACCGTGGGACACAATTTTACAACAAAATATTGCATTTTTATATTATATGTGTCATATAAAATGTATAGATCATTTGAATGTCACATCTGCTTGACTTTTATTTTTTTAAGTCAAATCCTTGAAGAATTTTTAAGAGTTTATGATTAAGGTACTTTTATACCTGTCATCTGTGTAAATCCACACTGGTAAAAATAGCACCTGTTCTAGAGAAAGACAACTACATGCTCACCAACCTTTAGAACAGTCGATATAGTAATAGGAGGTAAAACTTGTTCATTCATTGTTTGAGGTGTTCCTTCTCAGCCCCCAGTTGTTAAGTATTGAACTAAAGGAGTTCCTGAAACTTTGATAAGAAGCTGAAAATCGTTCCCTAATTTACAGTGAATTGTGCTAAAATCCACAGTGATAGACAGTGTGCTGTAGATCTTCATAGTTGCTGAAATGTATGCCTAGTGGTTGGTACCTATCAAAAGGAAAATTAGAATAAATGAATATTTAAATATTTAAATTTTCTACGATATGTTTGAAGTGCATTTTCAAAGCATTATCATCAGATTTGAGAAACCAGTACTCAATTGGTTACAAACTCCTTGCTGAAGTTTCACAAAGCTCCGTTCTCCCCACCCTCTACTCATTAGCAATCGGAATGGCTTTTACATGCAGCAGTGTAATTGTAACCAAATACAGGCTGCACTGCCTGCTTCTCTCTAAGTTTCTAAGAATCCCCTTTGGCTGACCTTTAGTAGCCAGTAAAGCATGGTGGAAAGGAGACAAAGAGAAGCAGTCCTGAGTTGTAGGGAAGAAAGAGGACATTGAATATGCTGCATTGCTTTCTCCAGAGGGCTAATTGTCAGAGATGTGCAAGAGTCAATGCTTTCTTTAATCAGGACATATTTTTGTAAAGGTAACTAAATTTATCTATTGCACAGACACATGTACGAGTCATATATATATATGTTTGTGCATATTTTCCATATACACCTATATGTATGTGCTCGTATCTCAGCCTAACAGGAAGTCTACATTGCATTAAAAGTTCCTGTATAACCACTCATGAGAGGCTCTGTTATATGAAGCAAAATTAAACAAGGTGTCCTCATGTGCTGGCAACCTGAGCATGGCAGAATCTAAATATCCACCCACGTTTAACCGTTTCTCAATATCATGATAAACTAGATTAGCTAACACAAAATCCCCTTAGGCACCATTTACAAAAAAAAAAAAGAAAAAAGAACAAGAAAGAGTAATCATCGATAAAGAGAAGAAATCAAATTTCACACTGAATACTTTTTCGCTGCTTGTCTTATAAAATTATTATTATTTGCCTTCTTAGTTACTCCTATTCATCAGGGTGATGTGTGCAGATTGTGAGAACGCCAAACATTCTCCAAAAACTGACGAGTAAGCAAAAAAAGAGCTGCTCTTTAAACCCTTCACAGTTTATAGCCACATTTACATAACATTAAATAAGTCAACAAAGGCATCATTAGCTCCCATTAAAATATGAGCGAAGAAATTTAAACGAACAAGACAAGCTAATTGGTAAGTAATGTTGTGTATCAAAAATTATGACTATAAGATTCCAAAGTTAATGAGAAGCCCTACAATTGTGTTTACTAAATGTTTAAAAATTAAATTAAAGGTGAACATGGAGACCCAGAAAACTTTTCTGGCTGTCATTCGGGCTGACAGAATTACGAAGGTTACCACTGCTACTGCACAGAGTTTGAGAGTCTCCAGAGTCCCCATCATCTCATTTGATCCCTGTCCATCAGGTAGATTAGGTCTCTCACTGCTGAACAGCACAATTTCCCACCAAAACAGCAATGTGAGCTGTGATGCCAAACAGAAAGATTAGGTACAAGCGTTTGGTGAGTCAGCCCCTGCAGGTGAATAAAAGTGAATAAAACTACCAGTCCCTCTCGTCTTGCCTGTTGAGTTTGCTCAGGTCTTTCAGAGGGAGGTAGCAAAAGTGACTGTTAACTGTGCTGTTGAAGAGACCTCTCCTCACTGACACACAATGTGACAACCACACAACTAGTTCTGCTGCCAGAGCTGGGGTGGGACCCACACAGAGCCAGCTCTGCCATCGCCACATCCAGTACATGGCAAACAGGAGCCAACCCTTTCCTGCTGCTTTTGTCCATATCCACGGAGTGGCTGGGACTCTGCTACCCTTTTGGACTTGCAGACCAGGAGCAGCTCATGCTCACTGACAACACTTGCCTCTCACCAGTCTTTAGTCCATGAAGCTCCATTAGTTTACACACTACAAGTTGAAAACCACTACCAAGTTTGCTTTGATCTTTATCTCTGCTAAACCCCTCTTGAATTGCTGCATTTCAGCTGTGCTCTACTCCGTTCCAAAAGATAGAAACCACTGAGTGGAGATATAATCCTGCAGTGCCATTAATGAGCATAATTATAGTGCCACATTACACTGTCCCTCTTGCTAATTGGTCATTCATTTGCCATTGTGCATGAAATCGCAGGTGTTATTGCCTTCACGATGCTTATCTGAATTTGCCACATAGCACCAATTCCCTTCTGCTTCATTTCTCCATCCAGTGGGATCACAGTGTGTTTAAAAGGGGAGGACAGGACTATCTCATGTTCTATCTCATATGCCCAGATGTGTGGGAATGGGTTTCAGTAACACCGTGCACGTAGATCGGTATCATATTCTCAAGTACACAGAGCTGCTATATCGATCTTCTGCTACAGAGAAGTTTTGGAGATGCTGGCTGAAAGAGTCTAGAAATCACTTTTTAAAAATCTAATGGTAATTGCAATAGTAATTGTATTGTTTTAAGTGGATGTGCTTGCATATTTGGCAGTGAGGGAAGTTTTGAAAGCAATAAGAACTTCATCCTGTTGGAATGCAACTAATTGTTCTACCATAAGTCAATGCAACCTTATAAAACTTGTGAGACAAAGCCAACATTCACTCGTTCTGGACAACAGCTTGCTACAAACTAGCTTTAACCAAATACTACTCCTTCTGTGAACATACAAACAAGTGAAACCCCTGAATTCACATGACAGAATTTTTGGTTCACGGAAAGACAGAAAGTCTTGCAGATATCTCCTGTTTGTTCATAGATTTACAGTGACAGCGTTTTCTCTGCCATCTTGAAATCTCTCTTGATTTATTGCCCTTTCGACTAGTTTACATTCATCCAATCAAGGAACAAAAACAAAACAGGGGGCATCAGTAAAAAATCAGGTACCAAGCATTACGTATGCATCAAGGATGTGTACAAGAAAAATTGTTCACAAGCAGTATGTCATCCTGAATCAGGAAAGTACTTCAGTAGGAGATTAACTCAAAGCATGTGCTCGTTTACCACAGTGGGACTCAAGTACATGCTCAAATTCAGCACTTTTTTATGTGTTCCCCTGAGTAGGGATAATTTCCTGATATAGGAAATACGTGCTGATTTTTCTCCCTTAGGATAATTGAAAAACATTTATGTAAATTCCAGTTTGTTTCAGATATGGGGGAAAAAAGCAAACTGAAACTCAGATAACTGTTTTCTCTCACTAGTTCACCAGAAAATCTGCCCCATTCCATCACCAGAAAAAGCTCCGTTATGAGCAACATAATGCAATTTCCAAGTTGGCTCTGCTTTGAGCCAAGGGAGAGGCAGGCTGGACCAGAGACCTCCACATGTCGCTTCCAACCTCAACGATTCCCTGATTTCGCTCTGTGTTGGATACCCTACACATGATGACGACTTAAGTCACAACTAAACTCATTTCAGAAAAGCATGGTAAGGAGTAAGATGATAAATATATTAGCACATAAATAAATACAGCTTTGTTTGGATGAGAACTGGATATGGGACGGCATAACAAAGAGGAGGGAAAGTAACTTTTACATTACCCAGCTGCTCTTACAATAATATACAGAAACTCTGTGAATAATTTCATGGTTTATTAAATGAAATTTTGTTTGCAACTGGTGAGTTAGGAAAATAAACGTCCATGTTTGTTTTCATTTTACTTTTCCTTGGTTTGTCCAGATCTTCACAGCCTCGTGTGCCAGCATTGTCCTCTGGGGCTCATTAAAAAGCCCAGTGTTTGCTACTCTGATTGTCCAGGGAAATCAGCAACAGATTGTCATTAACCCCATGAGGCCGAGAGCTAAAAATTCTTGATTCATTCCCTGTTGTGGGCAATAAGATCCATTGTAGCCATTGCAGCCAAAGGGTTAATTTTATGTCTCCTATAGCTGCTGTCAGACCTCCAGTAAAACAGTGTGTGACCACTACGGGGTACTGACCACTTAATACAGCAGTACCTGCCAAAATTGGCTTAAGACTGAGCGAGATCAAGAGGCAGAAAAATACTGTTTTTTCTAAAGCACATTGTATTACCGGTGTTTACTTATAATTCTCTCCTGGGTCAAATGCTTATTCTTAGTAAAATGGTCTTGCTTCTTATAGACTCAGCTCCACAGGAGAAAGCATGTTATAACCTTGTCTGAAGATGATATCCTTCTATTTGTTCACATTAAGTTATGAACTGTTGCAGATGGTGTCAGCAGAGACTATCAGGGATACTTTTTAACCTAAAGATGTGTTCCCACTTCATTATTGCTGCCATTAATTCAAGATTTTTTTAAAAAAATCAACAATATTTTTTTATTCTTTACCCAAAACACAGAGAAATATTATGCCAGCAAGCAACTGCCACAGTCCTGGCACAGAGCTGATGGGACTCTGATTCATTGGGTTACTGGTTTCTCCCAGGAAGCCATTGCTTTTGTATCCAGTTATGGATTTCTAAGGTGCTGGTAGCAGTGGAAGTCCCATAGCAATGAAGCAGTGCACAGAGTCTCTCTGATATTTCTGCTTTATCTATCCTGAGTGGGCAGGGTGACACCACTAGGAGATGTGCCCAAAGCTGTCTCGGTGGTTAATGGGCAGCTTCACCCGAGTCCCTCAGGAGGGGTGGCCCCAGCAGCATCACCTGTCCTGGGGCCAGGGATGAGCCCAACGTGCCTGTGTGCCTCAACTGATGCATCTCAGCTCTCCCAGGGGGCCTTTGGCTGTGTAGGTACAGAGCAGTCTGTAGGAAAGGGTGCTATGGGCATCAGATCCATGCTGAAAACAGCTGGGATGCTGCCATCAGGATCCAGCTTTGCTCTCCTCTGTCCAGAGCCAGGCAAAAGCATTGGTAATGACACTGATAGCCCAAGGATGCAATGGCTGTTTTTAGATATCAAATTGCCCTGGAGTTTTTCAAAACCTCCTATTCTGGGACAGTCACGGAGATGGACTTCCATCCAGCCCTCATAGACTGCCAACAGCACTAGGACAAGGGCTGGGCAAACAACCCTCTAACCAAGCACAGCCCAAACCAGGGGTCAGAGCTGCGCTGTGCTGGCTCCGTCTGTGCCAACTTAGCGGTCAGCTCTGCTTTTCTGTCCTTCTGCCCTTTCCCCACATCTGGACCTGGGGTGTATTAACACTTGCCAGCCTCTCAGGTTCTGTGAAATCACAGTCCTTTATGGGCTTCGCAGTGTTTTGAGACCTGTACCTGGGAAGTGCTGCAGAAATGTAAAGCATCCCTATGGATGACCTTATCACTGGGAAAGGAATCTTAAATCCGATCCATTTGTGTGACTCCCGGAGAGCCACTATTGCATTATTCATGACAGTCTCCTCTTCTTCAGAAGGCTAATATTACTTCCCTCCCCCCTCTCCGCCCCCATACAGCATTCATAATATGAATTTTATATTCTGAACTAAACCACACAGCCCTTTGTAGTGGTCAGTAATAGGATTCCTACCCGTACTTAGCAGAGTCCACATCAGAGAGAGCACAATCAGCCACCCCAGGAGAAGAGTTCCCAAGATCTCCTCTTACAGGGCATTGTAAAAGTTATAAATAGATTACTCTCCCTCCCTTTGTACCTTCTGGCCCTTTTCCTACACCAAGGGAACATATTTGTCACTAGGACACACAATACGCACTTAGATGTTTGACATCTCTGCCCTCATCAGATGGGCCATACAGAATTTTTCGACGAGATAGAAAATGCGAAATGTTTGGGATGCGGTTACAAGTTTGAGAGCAGTTAAAAGAATGTTAAGAAGAATTAGCCATGGCAGCTTACTTGGTAGTTTGTTATGGCTCCCATTTTCTAATACATCATACTCTTTTATTCCCCTAATTACTTTTTTTGTGTGAAAGACAATTCCCAGGGAACGAACACTTCATTTCTTTGAACCACTGCCAACAATATGCACCACAATTGCTGAGAGCAAAAGAGAGGATCTGGCATATCTATTAGAGCTTTGCAAAGACATACTTTTTTTTTTTTCCTTTTTAACCTTGGTTTTCCCTTAATACCAGCACTGAATAAATGAATTACATTTCCTATTTCCCCCCCTTTCCTCACAACTTCTATTTCTGTTTTCAGGTTGTTGTTTTTCCTTTTTTTTAAAAAAGTCAAGTCTTGATGGGTAATTATTACATCTCATGCGTCTTCTGTCTCAGTCTTCTGTTAAAAAGTAGCAGCTAAGAAAACAAGTCTAAGTTAACAACTTACTTTGTAGAAAGTGATTTTAAAGGCATCAGTACAGCACTCCTTACACCTCACTCTCCATCTGCAGTGTCCTTCTACATATCCTTTTAGCGCAAGTTGTATTAGCTCACCTTGAGATGAATGAAATCCTTTATTCAAAGGCAAATCACACCCAAATCTTCACTCCTCTCAAACATTTCTCCTCCACCTTCATATATAGCAGGGAAGCAAACCAGGATGCCCACTTCCAAAGCACAGAAATTTTGGAACCTTATTTCTGGCTCCTCATTAGGAAGAAAGACACTTCCATCCATACTTCAGCAAGAATGGGTAACAAGTGCTAGCAAAGTACTTTAAAACTACTCAGCTTCCAGAAGGGATGCTGAATTTTTTTTTTTTCAGTTTTATCCCCAGTTCTACCTACTGGGGATTTAGGCATCCCCAGGTCTTCTTGGTAAATGGATGGCATCTGCAGACATCAGGGATTTCTCATTTCCCTGTGAAAATATCTGGAATTCATGGTGTTGAAATGGGCGATACGTGACCTTGATCCAATCTGACCAGTCCTATCTGTTCATCAATCACAACCAGAAAAGACGATTCTAGTCCTTTCCTAGAATTAGAGAGTTTCCAGGAGTTGTTTTTACTGAGAATAAGGGAAGTGAGCTGCCTGTTGATCACATATGACTTACTAATCATTTAGCAAATACTCATTTTTCCAGGCAAAATACAAGCTGCAGCCCTGCAAGAATTTTGCTTGTGGAAGTCCCACTGGGCGAGGTCTTTAGGAAAAGAATCAAGTGAATAACATTCAAATAAAGGACCGAAACTATTCCAGCTGAAACTTTACCCAGGAACTCGAGGGGTTGTTGTGTGGGAACTCTCGTTGCAATCTCAAACCAGCAACTACTGGGGAAAATGGAAGCTACTGTTTGCTCGGAATGAGGGAGATCTTTGTGCCCACAGTCGCGTACTGAAAAAACTATTTAGCTGTTAGTTGATCTTACAGCATCCTGATGCTCTAGAAGATGGGGGAGGGGGGACGGAGCTGACAAGTCTTTTGTAGTTCAGTATTGGTTCAACACAGCGGTAAGCAAAAAGTTATCACGTCATATATTTCTGGCTATTTCAGATACCTAATTTATGTACTTCAAATAAACAAGCTGGAGACGCATTTGTTCCTATGTTTTCTTCACAAGTAACTTTGCCATCTAACTTGGGTCTCTGCCTGCCTGAAGTAGATTATTATGAATATATACCCACAGACCGTATTTTCCATGCAACTAAAGACACTTGGATAGATACCAGTAACTGTGTTTTACAACGTTCAAAAAAGAAAGTCTCAAGATTTCCGTACCTTTTTCTTTACCTCTATCTTATAGCCTTAATGAGAGCCAAATATTGAAAGTCTGCCACTCAATTTGCAATGCAAATTAACTAACATGCTAATGACTTGATTTGTGCACACAAATACTATTTGTATATTCACATTCTATTGTTTGAGCATGCAAATGATGTGCACAACGATTCAGTAGCTGCATGGAGACTTCCTGGAAAATGAAGTTCTTAAATTCAATTGCTGTTGGCACAAACAGCAAAACAAAGCAACACAAACAACAATCTCTATGACTCTGGTGAGTATAAATGATACAAATCACTGTTTTGAGTTATGTTTTTGCAGAGATTCAACAGAATGCACTGCTCTCATTTCCTTGATGCTGGGAACCAGATCCAACATAACCCTCAAAATAGCCCATCATTCTTTGCAGATTTGTGCATTTGCTATTTTTGGATCTTGAGGCTATTTTGAAAAAGACAGAGCTGCTGGTGCCAATTCAGTCATTCCTTCAACAAATGTCTTCTTCACCACCACAACATATAGGATATTTATCTCTCTTACAGCAAATGTAAGTACGAGGGAGGTGTGCTAAAGCACTGGAGAAATCCCAGATTCTACAGTGCAATCCCTGCCAATCCCATCCGGGGTGATACTGAGCAGCCCAGTGGCTGCAATAAATTATGCCAGCTGGACAGAATCCTTTCTTGGTCCTCTGCCAGCTGAGACATGGCAGAAACCGGTTATTGCCCCCTGCAGACAGTATTAATTTGGGGCTCAGAGACAATAATGTTTCTGTAGGGTGGGGAATTCTGTCCTCATATACCCATTCCCTGCTCCCAGGTGAGGTCTCAGCAACTTCTTATTAGCCCAGCTCTTCTTGGGCTGGGTGAGCAATGTAGAAAGCCCTGGATCACATCTACAGACAGGCCTTTGTTTTTCAGTTAGTGGGAGAAGTCTAATAGGATACTGGCCTGGTGCTGTAATGAACAGCACCTTGGAAATGTTGGGATCTCACAAAAATTAAAAGCAGGAAGCCAACAAGGATAAGAAGTTTCTCAGCAGAGAGCAAAAAATGTCACCTTAGACTCTTTGAGTTAGTATTTTATTTCTGGATTGAGTCGTATGTCTTTAATTCAAGTAGTGAAATATTTTACTCATCTTTTTATATGGATGAATTAAATTATTTTTGGCAAAAGATGTAAAATATGTTGGATAGCTTTGCAGTGTTTTAACATATGTTACTGCAATAATTCAGGCATTATGAAAAATGTTGTTAATACTATGGCATTGTCCTACTTACTACCAATTTAGTAAATTGTTCCAGAAATAGATTTTTTTTTCAGGAAAAGTCTTTAAATATGATGCCAAAAATGTGCATCTTCCATGGGGTTCAGTCTTCAAGGAAATATATACCCATCTGAAATTGCCCGAGGACATTCTAAGTCCATTGTTTGCCCATGTAAAATGTTTCCTTTTTATTAGCATGGGGTTTTTTCCTTATCCCTTTTCATAAGAGAGAGAGAGAAAAGAAAAAAAAAGATACAGGGCTCATTTCAAAATCCATGAAAGTTGGATACTCCCAAAATTCCAGCAAGATTACAGAGAAATCTCATCTGGTAAATATTACGTTCTGTTTTTGTCTTTGCTTAAGCTTTTACACAACTTGACAGCTTGTGGTATTGTGCCACATTTCAAAGTTAAGGTTTACAAACATCTGGCTTGGGTTCAACATTCCTCTCCATATGGACCACAATGTCTCCAGCGTACATTGTTTGCCTGTACAGAGTGAGGTAGAAAATAAGAGTTTTCCTAGAAAATTATGGAAACCTCAACAAGCAAACCCACTTTCATGATTCATTGACAACGGCCTTGATTTCAGTGCATCTTCATAAAAAAACAGTGGCTGTGCTCTTATGTGGACATTAACATTGGGTGGGAAATTTTTTTTCATCCTTGAAGACAGTCACAGTTTTAGAAAAAAATTGTATCCTGAATTGAGATGAACATCTAATATGACAATTGCTGCAAGCGGGAGACACAGTTCAGGCCAAGTGAAACATTTTGTTTCAAATAATTTTAAAATGATTAATTTAATTATTATTATTTTTTTAGGCATTGACAGACTTTTGGGCTTCAAAAAGTCAGATATTTGTTTTTCTAATTTGGAAAATACTGTAAGAAAGCATCTTGGTAAATTGGAACATTTAAAAAACTATCCAGTGATGAAAACTTGCTAAACTAACCCTCTTTCCAGCAAGAAAATAGCAGTTTCAATAAGTCCACATTCCTGACAATGCAGTTGCAACAATTTCATCAACATTTTTGGAACGTAGATGTAATATGAAAGCACACTAATGGAAATATACTTATTCCCCATAAGCTTGGTGTCTTTTATGCTGCAAGTCAACAGATGGATTTTTCCTGCTGTATCACTGAAATGGCTAAAATTCAATACGTACCTAGGCCACTTGTACAAAGCTGCACAGCTCTAGAAGTTCAGTGCCCCACTATTGTCATTGCCACAATTTGGTGAGTTTCAGAGCTGTTGTCAACTTTTTTTGTCAAGGGTAACCAAGGTGCACAAATATGTGTTTTTCTTTGGGTCATACAAGAAGCTTCTGACTGAGCAGAACATAGCAGCTGAGCTTCCATATTTCTGAACTGGTGCCTGGGTATAGAAAGGAGGGCTCTCAGGTTGCTTTCATCAATGAGAGCTCACTGATGAAAAGGCTAATTTGAAATGAAGCTCCTAACATTTCAAAATTCAAAATGTGGAAAGACATAGAGAATCCCAGCCTGAAGGACTCTTCAGGGTGACAAAAACTATGTAACCCAGGGACCCAAACACAATGTTGGCCTCCCTGGTGGGGTGCCATAGGGCTGAGGACCTTGGAAATCCCTCCAGGTGAGCTGACAGGTAACCAGGAGCTTGATGAAACCAGTGAGTCTCCACATTATGACACAACCTTCTTTAATTTGATTTTTTGAATGTAGCCCTTTCTTCTCCAAGGGATGGTGCCAGATTACCAGCTGTGGAGTGAAGAACTCCAAATATTTGACCACCATCCTGGCTTGCAGGACAGCAATAGGTGTTGGATGAAAGGTAAAGCTATGGAGGAGATTGTTAAGTGTCTAGTAAACAAGATTTGGGTTTCAGATTCTCTGGCTTGGGAAATCTCTAGACTGCAGACTGCTGGAAAAGATCGCTGTATACACACCCTGTTTCTTCAATTACACATTTCTTTGAAGGACGGAGCTTTGGATTAACAGGGAACTGAAACCTGAAAGTTCCAGATTTTATTCTTGTGCCTATTACAAGTGCACCGTATGATCATTACAAAATTCCTTAACCTCTTAGAGCCTGTTTGCCATCCTCCAGAATGGGATATTTTGACTTTAAATTTCAGAGGATTAACCTTTGTAAAATAATTTTACAGGCTTTGATAAAATTTGACATTAAAAAAAAAGCAAAAATAAAAAATGCTTCCTTGCAAATTCAGCAGCATGCCTGTGCTGTCTGGGCACACAGATAGGGTTTGGGACAAGAGTTATATGTACTGTGGAAATAGTCATTCTTTATTCATTTTAAAAGGTCAACACAGCTTGCCAGCATATCACTGCTGCAGCTGTTGCAGAGCTTGTTATGGCATTAGGCTGACTCGGAATGATTTCCTTCCAAAGCGTTCTGGCACGGAGCACAACCCGACTCATACCCGAAGCGAGGAAACCATTACTGATGGTGCTGATGACAAGAAAGCATGCAGGATGGCCAAGCCAGGGACCCGCGTGGATTGGAAGCTGGAGAATGGAGGAGGGGGCAAGAAGGAGGCATGAACCCCTTCTATCGCTGACCTGGCAGTACTTTCTTTCCACCACAAAACTAACATACAACAGGCTAGAACACCTGCTACTAATTTGGGTGCGTGCAAGCACTACCCATGTGCAATCTTTTGAGTTTTTCCTAGCTAACTATTTTGTTTTCTGATGGGAATGATCACAACAACTTACATGCTGTGCAGCCTTTAGCACAGTGCAATTGTGGGGCTTGGGCTGCTGATAGACAGGGAGCTATTCTTTCTTTCTCTCTTTTTTTTTTTTTTTTTTTTTCTTTTTTTTTTTTTTTTGATTTTTGGGGGGAACCCCCAAAATTTTCAGGGGGGTCTTTTCAAAGTTGTTACTAAAGAACAAATCCCATCGTTAGTGGCTTCCAGATATCTTTGCCTGCTGCCACCTGTGCTGTGCAATAAAACTGGCAATAAAAATGCAGAAAAGTTGGACACCTAGGTCCCGCTGGACCGGCACAGCTCAGGTGTGACAGTCATCTCGTGTGATAGCTTGTAAGGGTCCCCATCCCCTGGGTCTTCCAATTAAAAGGCAACTAATTTGCACGTATCTCATTTCATGAGTCTGAAAACTCACAGAGCAGGGGGCAGCATATCAGAACTGCTGAAATCAAAAAACAAACTTCTTTTGCTTTTAACCCGTGTCACACAACACCATTTCAATAATTCAGAAAAAAACTGTCAAACTTTTTCTTTGCTCTTGCCTGTTGGTTTGCTTTGAGATTTTTGGGAAGGGCTTTGACTACGCACAGCAGACAGTATTTCTTTGTCAAGCTCATAAAATACTAAAATCTCACCAAAACACACTTTTTTCTTTTTTTTTTTTTTTTCTTTTTCTTTATTTTTTTTTTTGATCTATGGGTGGAACCCCCATAATTGTCAGAGGGGATTTCATCCACCCTCTGATGACAGATAGAATCCTTGCAAGAATGTATCATTAAAACAAAAACACACAAAAAAATTGGGCTTCTAGCATTTCAAATGAGACTAAAGAGAAACCTCCCTAGAAGGTCTTTCTGAGGCATTGTTTTAGTGACATTACTCTGTCTCCCTTTCTCAAGAGTGAGGAAAGAATATCTTCTCCAAAGGAGATTCTTTCTGCAGCCAAAACAACCCGCGTGCTGTCCCAGAGAGACCATCCTGAATGGTCCATTGTTCAAGCTCTCCCCATATAGAAATCTCCTATCTGGAAAAGCATCGGCAGCTTCAGACAGCACCTTTGTGGATCACACTACTTCTCTGATGGTTCTGACTTTTTCAATGGACTATGCAAACTGCATACTGCAGGCCTGGCCCTATCTTCAAATCTGAGATTTTTAAGAGAGGAAGGGACCATTGTGATTATCCAAGCTGTTATCTAGCCTGATGTCCTGTATCATCCATCCGATTAAGTCTCCTTCAGAAGACTGTGGAGAAAAGCAGGTATCTCTTCAAGGATTTCAACATATCTCAGGACAGATTGGCTGGACTGATTCTGAAGGTGTCTTTCTTACTGCTAACCTTTGTGGGATAATGGACAATTAACTTAGTGTGAACACAAATTTTTAAATGGCTAAAATGAGACCCAAGTCTCCTACATCTCATGGGAGCTGGTTCCAGCAGCGGGTCACCCTCACTGACGATATTTCATATCTGATATCCACGCTGAAATTCCCTTCGCTGGGGTTTGTGGTGTACTTTGTGTGAAAAATCTAAGATAATCACTGGTGTTAGGAAAAAGGAATTACATGGCTACCATTCAAAACTCCAGTAAGTGAAAATGATCCCTGGTTTAAGCCCAGATTAGCTGGCCTTATAGCTTCACTTGGATCTTCATGTTTGCTATACAAATACTTCCATTTTTGCTCCTTTATTACCTTGACACAAGAGCATATTGATATATAAGAGCAAACTCCGATAGCCTCCCAATTGCAACGAGTGACATAAAGCAGGGATCTCAGCAGATATTAGGCAGACCCACAGGCAGAGTGAATTGGAAGCAAATCTTTCCACAGCAACCTTAATTACACATGAGAGCCAGATAAACAATACATGGCACACCTATTTACGTATATTGTAAGTAACCATTAGTAGGTTGGCTATGACAGATCTCATCTTCACATAGGTTATGTTTAATGACAATTTCCTTTCAGCCATGACAACCTCTGAGCCCGTGCACATGTTCCTAAACAGCTACATAGCATTACACATATGCATGTGCTTGTATGCATGTTCACATGGTGGATGTGTTTCAGATGTGAGAGAGAAGCACTACATTTCTTAGCGCCTGTCTTCAGGGTTAACTCTGAAGCCTTTAATGCAAATATCTTAGTACACAATGACAACAGAAGATGCTTTCCAATTCTCTCAACAGAGAATTGGATGTATTTCTTCTGCAATGATCTTTACAACTGAAGGTCACAGCATTAAGTGAGCCTTTCTGATGGGAAGCAGGTTGCCTCTATCACCATCAGAGCCCATGAGCCAGTGGGATGAGTGGTACAGCTTGGTTCAGCACCAGTGAGAGCTGGGAGGGGATGGTTGACAAATTCACAGCAGCGAAGAAGGAACCTATTTTGTTAAAAACAGGAGCAAGTCCCAGACCCTTAAAGCATGGTCAGTTCTGCTGGCAGAGAAGCACAGGAGGCTGTACCCAGCCATGACTGTGTTGTCCCTGCAATGGAAAGCTTCACTCTCTGCCCTTGAACGTCTGTAACCAACTGCTTTCTCCACTCTACAGGGGCACTGTCATTTACCGAAAGACTTGTCTGTTTGCCATAAGTGTCAGGTGCCTGAGGGATGGTCTGTTTGCACTGAATATCGAGAGGCTGCCCTTCATAAAAATGAACAAATACTTTCTAACCTACAGAGGCAGAGATTCACAGGAGATTCCACCACGCAATTTGTCTGCAAGGAGTGAGACACACTCAAGGTAGATTCTTTTGTAATGAGGAGCAGTTTTCAGAGAAAATGTGAAAAAAAAAAAGCCTGCAATGCAATTGCAGGTAGCTATTTATTCCTGGAGTGTGGGGGCACAAAGCAGGTATAATATCTTAGGATTACATTGGAATTAAAGGCTTGGGTTTGCCACGATTCCTCCCACACACGGTAACTTACTCTGCTAGTGTCAACTTGGAAAGCAGTCTGCCTCTCAGCCAGAGCTGGAAAACCAGACTCCCCCATGAGTACAGGCTAAAAAACAAGAGCATTGCAAACCTGATTGCTTCCCAAATGACACATTCTGCTCTTAAAAATGTCGTTGCTTGAAGCATTGTGCAGCACCCCTATTGTGTCCATGCTAGTGTCTCAGCTTGGGGCAGCAGTGCAGCTACGAAGTGAGTCCTTTGTTCATCCTCATCTACCAGGCATTGCTTTCAATCATGGAGTGGTTCGTCCACACATGAATGGGATACTTTTGGAGGAAACTACATGAGATCCTCCAGTAAATGCCAAATGTTCGCCAACTTCTTGTGGAATATGAAGCCCAAATCAGTGCCTGGTCCTTCAGACCTCTTCAACCCACATGTGACGTGAAGACATTCAATCCAGTCTAAATCTAATCCAGAGTAAAACCCCTGATTCTCACGGAGTGGAGATGTAGGAGTGTCATCATCAGCTGCTTTAACTTACTATTCATTCTAATTTTCTGGAATTAATTATTAATGTAGAAATAACGTACAGTTGCCCCAACACTGATATAGGGAGACACTGATCACTCCCTTTTCCCTATTAATCCCATTTCTAATTGATTCTTAGATGGCCTAGTAAATTATTTTTTAAAATTTATTTATTTGAGATCTCCTTTAGAAAATTGATAACAGTCCTGATTTGGGGTTGTGCTCTTTGCCAGCTTTATGTCACCAAATCTGCTAATCATCCACATCAAAATTACCTACAGTCCCACTTACTGTGGCCAGCTCAATAGCTTAGGACAGTGCTTAACACATAAATTACAGGGGAAGTGGAACCAAAATGCAGTAACATCCAACCTCCACCACTCCCTTTCTGTTTGTCCTCTCTATGTGGGAAAACATAAAAGGACATGGGACACATAGCTTGGAGTTGTAATTTTGATGACCAAAGTCTTCCTAGGCATGGAGGTGCCTCTTTCCTCACCCTCTGGTGCACATTTTGAAATCTAGCAAACACCCAGAAGGCAAAGGCAAGACCTGTTCTGCAGGAGTCCAGAGCTGGCATCTCCCAGCACCTAAGTGCCAGCTGCCAGATAGTTTTGTTTTTATTAGGTTGACAGCTACACATGGGTGGGTGCCAACTTTTGTTCATTATATTTCATATTTTATAGCTTTGGTTTAGGTTTGGAAAGCTGTCGGCATTTGGAACGACAGCAGCCCCTGCCCCTGAGGGACAGTCAAGGTTTTTTTTCCCCCTTCCCTTTTTAACTTCTCTCTCTTCTGTGACAGCTGCACTTTCTACTGGTGCTTGTTGGCTGCGCTCCTCTCTGCCCCCCAGGGCTCTGCTCCTCTCTTGCAGCTCTGTGTTTAAGTCACGTCGCGAGCAATGTTTAGCTTCGCTGCAAGGACTCCACGGCAAACAAACCAAACTCCAACAGATTGGAAAAAGCAGCATTTTGATAACACGCCACACATGACATTGCAGCCCCAATGAGCTGTCCTTCAAACTGACCTGCTAGCTGACCCGTGCAGCAGATAGGGATCAATCCCATCAGGTTGTTAGCCCCCACAATGGGGCGGCTTCAAAGGAAATATATGAGTTTCAGCAACTTGGCCAACTGTGTCATTCAAAGCTGCGGTGGGGAGGTCTCACAAAAGGGTCAGCTATCTGCCAGGCTCCGCCAGCACAGAGAGGCTGCAGCCTATTTGTGAAGGAATAAAGGGTCCTCACGTTACCTGGGAATTTCTTTCAGCCAGGGAATCCCTTAGTGGTGATTGATTTCGTTATTTGACTGTGAAAATGTGCCCAGAGGAGCTCAGGACTATGACTGTAAGTTTCTAAGCGTCAGACATCAATCTGAAAAGAAACATTAGCTTGCAGATTTGTTTGAATTTCTGATTTTAACTGTCAACTCCTTATTTTTGACTAACAAACCATTTGTAAACTGATGTGGAGTTTACTGTTCATAAGGACTTTCCAAAGGATAAACCTTATTCTTCCCCAACAATCTGTTCAGGAATACTGTGCTCTAGATTTCTTATCTGAGGATCAAACTTTTGGCAAATTTATTAGAGAAAAATCTTTACTAGTGGTACTGTTTTGTTTGTACTTTTCAGGAAAGAGCATAACTAGTCACTTTTGATCATGAATTTAAAAACTGGATGACCCTTCATCCCTCAAATTTCAAATATATTTCACCATTACCTGAATAAAATGAGGAGGGTAAAAAAAAAAATCCTTGTAAAAGTGACAGAGAATAAATAATGAAACCTATTCCAGCCAGCTCAATCTGGATTCTCCATGTACTGCCAAGGAGGAACGCTGTCCTGAAGCATGCACTGAAGAAGTCTGCAGCTGTCAGGCTGGATACTCAAATTCAGCATGTTTGATGTTCTTTCAAATGAAAGCATTTTTTGTGACTGTGAGTGAGGGGACTGTGAATTTGGAGAGAGAAATCAACAGCATCCACTCGCTGTAACCCTTATTTATTGGTCAGATATGCAGAATCACATTACCATGGTTTGTGAACTAGAAATCTGACAAGAGCAATTTGACTCTTGTATTTACATTTCTAGCAGTTTCATCTTGTCATTTGTGGTTTTCTTCAAATTAGAAAACAATTAAATGAAGACTCTGGCAAAGAAGCAGAGCCAGATGTAACAGTTTCTCTTTACTCTTTGTTAATAGCAGCAGCAATGTAATTTAATTCTGTCAGCTCTTCAGCTGCTCAGCAGCTGAGGAGATATGTGAAGGAAGAAAAGGATCATTCTCCTAGGATGTTGGATCAGCATCCAATACTCTATCTGCCAAAAAAGAAGAGGGAAGCCCTTGAACCACAACTTTGCTGGGATGCTGGGAGCATCACCCAAACCACTCCAACCTGACACTGTTTGGAAGAGTCATGAACTCAAATTACATTATCCCAAAAGTGAGCAAATAGAGCTTATTTTGTTAAATAAATATAACAAATATACCAGAAAATAGTACGGCCTAAAAGGGAATTCTTTTACATTACTGAAACGTTCATTCACAAACAGGACTAATATCATTACTCAGTCAGACACAATCCTTGAGAAAATCTATTTTGATTTCCAAAGATATTTATTTTCACCTTTGCCTCAGCCATCTGACCTCTACATGCTGGGCACACAAAATTGTAATGGATCATTTTCTGCCTGCCGTAGGAGAAACTTTGCCCTCCACCTGTAGCAGAGCTGCTTGACCACAAATCTCTGAGATTGTGAGACGGAGCTTTCCTTGGGACAGAGCTCCCAGCACAAGGGAGCGGACAGCAGGACATGTACTGAGAAACCTTCCTGGCCTGGAACCAGTCTTCCTTTTCCCACATCACTGTGAACACTGATATAGACAGAGAGCCAGAAAAATACTTATGCAGATGACCCTGGGTTTCTGCGAGAGCTTTGCGTCTTTCCCTGACCTTCATCTGAACATCAGGATAGCAGCACTACCCAGAACAATGATGATAGCACATACAACAAACATTGCCAGGATATATGTAATACTGCGCCAATGATACAGTGAAATATCTTTATCACTACATAAATATCCAAATTTATAATTCTTTCTGATCTTCTGAAAAAAAAAAAAAAAAAAAAAAAAAAAAACCATTTTGTGGTTTTCTTCAAATTAGAAAACAATTAAATGAAGACTCTGGCAAAGAAGCAGAGCCAGATGTAACAGTTTCTCTTTACTCTTTGTTAATAGCAGCAGCAATGTAATTTAATTCTGTCAGCTCTTCAGCTGCTCAGCAGCTGAGGAGATATGTGAAGGAAGAAAAGGATCATTCTCCTAGGATGTTGGATCAGCATCCAATACTCTATCTGCCAAAAAAGAAGAGGGAAGCCCTTGAACCACAACTTTGCTGGGATGCTGGGAGCATCACCCAAACCACTCCAACCTGACACTGTTTGGAAGAGTCATGAACTCAAATTACATTATCCCAAAAGTGAGCAAATAGAGCTTATTTTGTTAAATAAATATAACAAATATACCAGAAAATAGTACGGCCTAAAAGGGAATTCTTTTACATTACTGAAACGTTCATTCACAAACAGGACTAATATCATTACTCAGTCAGACACAATCCTTGAGAAAATCTATTTTGATTTCCAAAGATATTTATTTTCACCTTTGCCTCAGCCATCTGACCTCTACATGCTGGGCACACAAAATTGTAATGGATCATTTTCTGCCTGCCGTAGGAGAAACTTTGCCCTCCACCTGTAGCAGAGCTGCTTGACCACAAATCTCTGAGATTGTGAGACGGAGCTTTCCTTGGGACAGAGCTCCCAGCACAAGGGAGCGGACAGCAGGACATGTACTGAGAAACCTTCCTGGCCTGGAACCAGTCTTCCTTTTCCCACATCACTGTGAACACTGATATAGACAGAGAGCCAGAAAAATACTTATGCAGATGACCCTGGGTTTCTGCGAGAGCTTTGCGTCTTTCCCTGACCTTCATCTGAACATCAGGATAGCAGCACTACCCAGAACAATGATGATAGCACATACAACAAACATTGCCAGGATATATGTAATACTGCGCCAATGATACAGTGAAATATCTTTATCACTACATAAATATCCAAATTTATAATTCTTTCTGATCTTCAAAAAAAAAAAAAAAAAAAAGAAAAAAAAAGCCTATTGCAACGTCTGAGGCAGTTTCCTGATATCAGAGATTTAAAACCTGCAAACCCAACTAAGAATTAATCTGAAAGGAAACCGGGATAAAAAATTATTATTGTTACTCTGCCATACCACAGCCTCCTACCCCCATGAGGGCACTGCCACACAAACTGCTGATTCTGCATCTGTCACACTTGGGTGTCAGCAACCCCTGGGGATGGGATATAGATATATATTAAAACAATCACAGAGAATAAAAAAAAATAATAAAAATCAATTAACAAATCCCCATTGAAGAGCCATATCCTAGATGCCCATGTGCAGTGGGATGTTCTTCTATTTTCTTTAACTATAAATGTTGACAAATGATGGACGTAAAACAGGACAACTCTTTACAGGGCTTATCTTTTTTTCCTTACTGTACAAAGGGGCAGCACCATTTAGTCCTCTTGTGAGAACAGAACTCAGGTGCTTATTTGCTGGAAGAAGTGAGGCTACAGGGTCTGAAGCTACTTTTTAGCACTGCCAAGGTCCCCAGCCTTATGAAGCTGCTTTCTGCAAGGTCTGCAGTGTCACCTCTCCCCCAGCCACAGGCTGGATACATCTGCCTCTGGGAATGGCTGCCCGTATTTTAAAAATAGGCTCTAAGAATTAATCTTTAATAAAGTTTGGCACTTGAGCTCCAGAAGTTAAGATCAAAGGGCAATCTAAACACTGCCCTCAGGTATAAAGACACTTCTTCCATTGAAGTCACCAAAGAATTTGGCCCACAGTATGTTGCTCTTCCTTATACTAATTAATTTTTACAGACTAATTAGTATGCACATTACAGGCTTGAACTAAATGCTCCAGTTTCATTTGGTTTATGTTTTCTGGGAAGAGTATTTGCTTGAAAGAGTCATATTCTAAATGGTTCTTATTGGCAACACGAATAAAAAGACCCAAACCTTGCAGCATTCGTGTTGACCTTAAATGTTTGACTATAAACTCTTCAGTTACTGGGACTCTCTTTCCTCTCCACAGAAGCTCTGAACTTCTCTGAGTCTCGCACACCAGTGCCAGCTGCCTAGAAACATTTTTAATTAGTGTATATTTTTGCGCTGGAGGAAAGAACATGGGTTGCACTGATCACTCTCTTAAAGACGATTATAATCCTAGCAGCAAAACAAGTTGCTTGTCTAGATAAGGATCAATGAAAATGCTGTACATGGAGACCGAGACCGGAGCCTCAGTGCTAGCAACCTGGGCTGCACCATTCGTCGTCGTACTGTATTTTAATAGCAACAGAAGCAATAAAGTCACAGCTTAAAGCTTCTGCTCCAACCTCCTGTTGTTCCTGAGCATCAGTCAGATGCTGTTGAAGCAGAAATGCTCCATTCCTACAGCTCTGATCCAGTGATGGTTGGTCTTGGTAGATTTTTCTGGGCATACTGAACTTCAGCAAAATTGCATTTATTTATCCCTTGGACTCACACCAAACTGGAACCAGTAGGCCAGGTAAGATAACTGGTGTTCTGGTTTCAACAAAACTGTGCTGAAGTTATTTGTCCAAATGGAAAGGAAAGTGTTTCTTGGAAACTAAACCGGGCATAAAAACAAACAAGACCCCTTCCCCAGTCCCCTCCCCAAACAGCTATAACAGGCTTTATAAGAAACATATGATTGCTTTCCAAATTAAACGCACAGTAACACAACTGCTGAATTGTTGGGGTTTCCCTCCCTCCCCCCCATATTCTGTGCAAAACAATTCTAGTACCAAATAGAAGTAAATGATTTTCACTATCCCAAACAGATCCAAGAGAGCACAGCACAGGTAACATGCACTTGAAATGACCTTATTATCCACATCAGGAAAGCGTCTACAAAACTTTTCATGGAACTGCTAGAAATTAAGCATCAGAAAAAGGAAAACAACATCAACTACTGGTTTGGATTAGACTCTTCTCACCTACACCCCATATTGGATTATACAGTTCCTTTGTGCTGAAGGTACATGTAACCAAATAGAATTCAGGTGACAGCTCTGATTTACTTTTTGTCTGACCAGCTACAAGACAATACATGCACGTGACTTCAGGAAAACTTTGCTTATAAACTTAAATAAATTATCCATGTGTTTTTCTGATGTCTTTGCATTCAAAACCCCAGTAGAGTTTATCCATTAATGGATAAGAAATTAGAAGAAAACCCTACTTTTTAATGTGAAGCATGTGCTTGGAAATACTTGGATACTCAGCACTTACAATTCACAGCAATAATGCACTGAGGAATATTTCTCCTTAAAACCAAGACCCCAGTTAAGTGTTTTCAAGAACAACATCATTGTCTTCATGAAGATAACTGAGTCCTCATTATTTACAATCCCTGAAATATTCAAGATTGCTGGTATGGGGGCGAGCAGGAGGAGGCTGTTATTTGCTTCAGATTTTATTTTCAAGAAAGCAAAGCACTTTTTCTAAAAAGAGATTATAAAGGCCACCTTCTGGTAGGTGGGCTTTTTGCTACCTTTTTTTTTTTTAGCATTATGTTTTTTAAAAAGTGTCTTTGGAAGCTAGGTAAAAACTTTTCTTACTTCATAGCTTTGTCACTTCTTTATTCCCATGGAAAAATATCGTAGGGTTGTAGTTTTTGTTTTGATTACCAGTGAGTTTCCAGAAATCCTGGACAAAAATAATCTTTTCCTTGAGCTAGGGAACTAATTCCTTTTACTTATCACTGTAGTAACCTCTGCCTTGGACCTGCAATTTGTTATGTCATGGGAGGAGTTAAGGAACAAAACTGCTTTGGTGCAGGGTCATTTAAGCCAGTGAAAATAAAGGTAGTCACTTACCTTTTGTCCTTCAGTGGGAGATACACTGGCTGGAAGTAGGAGATGACAAGGAAAGATGGGACAGAGCTGCCTTTGCAATCAGAAGAAAAGGATGTTGGTGAAGACCTAGAAGAGGCTCACCTGCTCACACTGTCAGAAGGACCATAGAGAGAATGAAAACAGAAAAGAGACCTGAGAGCACTGAATGAAGCAGGAGAATCTGGGCTAAGGGCCAATGAGAGGGAGGATCACCTGGTGGGGAGAGCCACACCTGCAGCATTGAACTAATAGGCTCAGGACACCATAAAACAAAACAACAACAAACAAAAAAAACCAAGAAAAGAATAGAAAAAATTCTCAAACCCAGTAGCAATAAGAGAAAATTCTACATTTTCTTTTCCTGTCCTATTTTAACTCTGTTACAAAATGGCTAAGTATAAAATTCCTGCACTGCTCCCAGACTTCACCATGCTACCCAGACCCTGGGAAACTTTCATTTCCTAAAAGAGCTCCAGTTCTTTGACTTAAGTAACTTTGTAATGATTTAGATTTCATTCTATTTTTTTTTTCTTTTTGAAAAGTGTAGGATGTTTCACAGAGAGTTTTAAAAATGCCGAAGGCCTGGAACCCATAAGCAAAACCAAAGAATTGGAATGTTTTTTAGAAATAGTAAACCTGTGAGCATTAATCAAGTCTCATGGGGTTTTAGATTGGGTTAACAACCAGTGTATGTAGGTTGGTGATACTATAGATCAATACAGGGTAGTCACATATGGTGCTGAGGATTTGATGAGCAAGAAAACTCTACTCCACTGTCCAGTTGGTGATCTCTACACTCCCCCTTTTTTAATTCTTCTGTCAGGAATTTCCCCCCAGCATCCTGAAGCAGTAATAACTATATTATCCCCATTTTCCCATTATCAGCCTATCCCAGCCCTTCATTACTTCAGATGATGGAAAGCAGGTATACAATACAGTCTCTTTCTCTACTGAAGGAATAGCATCAGTACGAATGGTAAGAAAGCCAAGGCTGATATACCAACCTTTGCCCTCCAAGGCTGTGCTGGAATAGAACAACAGAAACAAATTAAGGAAGGTTTTGGGTGAAGCCTGATCTTGCAGAATCGGCTGGAAGTGCTGAGAACTCAAAATGAGCCTTTTGCAGAGGTGTTTTGCCTAACTGCTAAGAATTGCAGTTCTTGTCTGTTACCCAAATAATTTTCTTCCAACCTGTCTTATCCCTCACACTGCTTCACTCTAAATCTCTTCCCTTCTTTCACCATCTCTCTGCTGTTCTTCTTGCTCACCAGCCCTCCTTTGAAACCTGCTTCAGAGGGATGCTTGATGCAAAAACCTGAAGACTTTTTCAGCCGACCTGGCCTTTGACAAAAGCAACTAATACATCTAAAAAAAAGCCATACAGCCTTTCAGTTTTGACAACCTATCTTAAAGAATGTGAAGTCCTGCAAGACAAAAGGTATAAGAAGGTCTCTGCAGCCCAGTGGCTCCCGTTGGTAAATACCTATTATCTTACCAGCTGGAGGACAGCCCCCATGCCACGTCTTCCCCTTTCCATCCCTGTTGCATAATACAGCTTCATTTCATTTCTGAAAGAAGTTTGTTTACCAAGAGGAAAGGCAAAAAGAATATGTTTTGTCACCTCTATGCTAAACCTATTGTCTCCTTCCTAAAAGCAATCATCTTTAGATATTAAAATGGCATGATCTGGGTATTGCATAGCATTTCTTCTAATCTGCCTGCATTGCCAATTCAGTTCACAGATTGCATTCATTCTCCTTTGAAAAGCTTACATTGTTGAGTCAGAACTTTCCTAAGAAATAGCATTCAGTCACATCACCTCGCGTTAGCAAGGCAAGGACAAAGTCAAGAACAGAGGAGGGACTGTGCTTTATAAGGAAGACAGGAGAGTCAGAGGCTGGAGCTGGTTATGACATCTTTTGGAACAATTCAGATTAAAAGGCAGGAATACACCAAAGCTGTTTTTTTAAGTTCCAGCCATGAAATAATAACAGCAAGAAAGGCATAAAGCACAAGCCACCCTTAAACACAATGATGGATAATGCACTATTCCTCATAAAATGAGAACAAATAAGTTAGACCTTTTCCCAGCCTGAATGCCAGTCTCTTTGGTCCTGGTCAACTCGGCTTTTCAGACCCACCTCTGAAAAGGGAAAAACCTAAACTTCCAGCTCCAAATGCAAGAAATTTGGGGCACTCCATGTTCTCATACAACCTAAACCTTGTTAGTCGGTACAAAACACCAGTCGACTCTACAGCCAAGGAACACACCCCTTGAACTGTCTCTTCCGCTCTCCAATTCCTATGAACACCAAGAACCCTATGAAAGCACAAGATGCATGTGTGTATGTATATCTCTGTGTGTATATATCCAGGCAGCCACCTGAGCTTTTTACATCATTCAGAATCAGCGAGCCCACTGACAAAATTATTGCTGTTGGGTTCCTTACTTTGGATGCCCAGAGTAAAAAAATGCAACATCGCACACAATTTCTCTTTCCAAATCTCCCCTGAGGCAGGTGAACCCTTCCGCCCAGCTTTATTTTTGCCTGCACTTCAACAAAGTTTCCCACACTCCTCAGTTCCAGGTCTGCACTAAAGCTTGGCTGGGGAAGCACAGAGCAAGGGCAATGGCACTGGAGTGCTTGAAGGAAGCAATTCAGAGACATCATTCTCTATCAATGCAGGCTACTTACACCAGCGTAAAAGATGTCATGCTGCATGGATCACCCATCTAACCCTAGAAAAGGTGTTAATAAAGACACATTTTTAATTTTGCACACAGTAAGATCATACAGGGCTCACAAAGCAGCAGAAATGTACCTATAACTCTTATGTGTATTTCCAGAAAAATGATGCAGCTTTCTTTATGACATCAATTTATTTTCACTTTGCAATTACGTAAAAACAGCAATAACATGGGAAGAGAGATGATGTGACGGATCCTAGTGCTGAATTATTCATTGCCCTTCAGCTGCTGACTTCACATCAGACAGCTCCCAATGCACCTCGCATAAATCACAGTGGATTTTTTTTGTTTGCCACAGCCACTCTAAGATCCTATCGTGTGCTTTTTCACCTAAATACCATAGGATAATGGTCTTCTTTCAAGGAGGGGATGCGCATACATTGATTGGAAGGGAGGTCTGTGTCCTGCAGTCATTGATGTTTGGTGAGGAGGAAGAGTAAGGTAACGCACTGAAAGAGATGCATGAGAGGCATAGGCTTTATATAGAAAAGAAGTTATTTTATATACATATATATATGTCTGGTGTTATAGTGAGGAATATATGCATATAATTTGATATACCTGATGTTCAATGTCTGATAAGCTGTATTACCTCACAGAGCTGAGTCTCATAAAGACAGCAATAGTATAAGAGATTTGGGGAGAACAGATAAATTAATTTCATTGTCTATGTTTTGCATGTATTTATTTATTTATTTGCTAATATTCACTTCCCAGCACTCCATCAGACGAACTTCAATTCCACTTTGGCGCAAAGCAATCAGGGTTTGCCGCATCACAGCACACCCACAATAAAAATTACAAACTGCAAAGGAACACGCTAACGTAAAAGAAATTTGGTGCATGCCATGCACCACACCGGTTTCCAGACCAGTGAAGGGTTAAGCAGTGTGTTTCATTCCTACTTTCCAGGCCCTTGGGCTGGTTAATCATTGCTGACTGTGAACTCTCCAGGGATTTGGATTTTTACTACCCTGCCTGCACAGGGTCTATTGCAGTGGGACCCCCTCTCACTTGCTCCATAAGTGCTATCACCTACACTATGGTGAACAGTAAAAACATCATTCTTAAGACATTTCTATCTTTCAGTAGGCAATCTCTCCCCCAACATTTTTTTTAAGGATGGCTTGGCAGTCTGCTATTTTATTTTCCTGCAAACGAACAAATGGGTAATTCTCCTCCTTCTCCCCATTTTCCCTCAAGCTACTTCTGAGACCTTCACAGATCACAAGGGTTGCAGGAACAAGTCCAAATTACTGTGGCAGAACAAATTGCCATACCTCAGCTGAGCTACGGCAACAGTCAATATATGAGCTCTTAGCACTTAGGGCAGCTACAGGGTGGTACAACTTCCCCGAGCCTGGCATGGAAGGTGTTGAAGCAGAGTTGATACACAGGCAGTCACGGTAGCTCAGCTGACATGCAATAATATATTAAGTCACACTTAATGTCTCCAAGGCTTAGGATCCTCTTTTAATTCATGTACTACCTTATGTTGTAGCCTAGAGAACTGCCTACAGCAAAGATCATCTTTCAACCACATGGGCAATTTTGTTCTGTACGTTGCATTTGTGTCCACCTGCTCCAGTGGTTCTCGTTTTTGACACAGCATTTGCTCCTCTGAAGCTTTGTGCTGGAAGTTATTCCTATTATTAGTGTTTGTTTGTAATATGGCAGGTCCATTTTGTCATCCCTAAAAAAAGTACACTTAAAAAAGAGGGTCCCTGCATAGAGGAATTTAGCCATGCTCTTGTTTACTTTAATTTATCTGCCTATGCCTGAAGCAGGAAGATGTAGAAACAACAGGATATCAAAGAACAAGAGGAAAAGCAGTGAATCCTCAATAGGAGCTTTTCTGTCACAGACTAACTTTAGTTTTCAGGAGAGTCTGGGACGAGCATAGCTAATGAGGCCTGCTTTACCATAATATTTGATATATTTTATGATTTCATAGCTCACACATGACCATAGCAAGTGATATCTCATAAATATATATGAAAAATACATGCAACATCAACATTAAGTCAACTGTCAATATTAGCATATCTTTCCTCTCTGTTTCTTTTTTTAGTAACAGTAGAAATTGAGATTCAGAGCAAATATGGGACTTGGGGAAGAGGGAGGCTGTAGCAAACCTAGAACGAGGTTCCAGGTCTGTCAAGTCCCAGCCCAAGCCATAAACTAAGCAGGAATATTCATGCGCAAAAGCATTTGCAGGATCGGGGCCTGCAACTGTAATCCAACTTGGATGTAATCCAGCTTGGATGAAATTTAATTTACTCATGAGATCTCAGTTAAAAAATGCTGGTTTCATGAAAATATAACATTACTATTGATTTTTTTTAAGCTGTAAATTGGGCAAATACAGACGTAAATGCAAACCACAAAATACTTGAACAGATGCACAAAGGACAACCAGTCACCAGGCTAAAATCATTGGAAACTTGCTTCCCCCCACCCCTTCTTCCTTTCTTTTTCTGTATTTTGTTAACATTTAGAAAAGAAGAAAATATGTATTTCTGACCTCTTTGTTAAAAATATCACAAGATTCATTAAAAGAAGTATTTGGAAACCACAAAACTCTTCTCCCTTTCCATGAATACCTGAAATCTAATGCCTCTGATTAAGCAGAAAAGGGATGAACTGTTATGTGAAGCTGACAACAATAATTGTGAGCTGAAGAATGGCATGTTCATTGCAAGTAGCTGGTAATGATTTCATGCAAAGGATTAGAGAGCTGGAGGGGGGTGGGGGGACAAGCTGAAGTTTGTTTACAGACAAAGAGAGCCTGGGGGGGGATGCTGGGAGCTCCCAGAAATTGCTGAGCTCCTTGAGACAATAGGAGAGATGGATTTGCTGCTCTTGTAAGGCAACTTCCTAAGGCAAATGCTTCAAACCTGGCTGTCTACCATCAAAGACCTAAATACTAATTTCCAAAGTGTAAGCTACTCCAACAGATGGCATGGGGATTTTTGGCTACTCAGAAGCTCTAGCTGAAGAAAGGTCCCCTCCCTCTCAGTACGAAACTGCAGCCAAAATGAAATAAAAATTATTTTCATTACAATGTTCCTGTGTAGAATTTATCTTTCTTGCTCACCCAAACTACAAAAACTGCAAAATAATAGTTCTAAAACCAGTTTCTTCTAACAAAACAAAATTTCCCCCCAAAAGCATAACCATTACTTCTGGGAAATTCTGATAAACTGAGTAGTTATTTTTCCATTAAAAAACAGTTTTAATTTAAAATTCTTTAGCCATTCCTAAAATTTACACTTCTACAAATCAAATATGTGACATCCAGGAACCAAAATATTAATTTGGAAATCTAACCTACCTATTCAGACTTAGAAAATAAGCTGGCTTTGTTTCTTAAAATAATGAAACTGTCTTTCCATTTTAAAATATTACAATACAGTATATTTTAATGATATAGAGAGTAAAACGATACAGCTACTATCAGCTCGAAGGGATTATACTGTAGCAATGCCATCTGCTAAAACCAAAATTGTTTCCTTGAATGATTGAAAGACATCGATCAATAAATACACGGATGCTATCGATGCTGCTCTCAGCACGTGCTGGAGGATCCCCTTTGAACCGAGCATGGTTTTGTTCTGTAACCAACTTTTATTTTTCGAACTTTCAACAAAAAGACAGAAAGAGTCTAATGACACCCCTTAAAACAAAGCAAGAGGGGTGCTGCAGACCACAGACCCGGGTTAAAAGAGGCTTTAAGCACCGTCGAGACATCTGCTTCTTTCTCTGGGGCTACACGAAGCGCGTTACACGGGGAACACGACCGCCTGTATAATTTACAAATCGCTCCGATTGCTTTAGCCTCTTAATATCACTAAATCTCTTTCTCCCTTCCCTTTTCACCCCCTCCCTCTCTTCCCCTGCACTATATTTATATCTGGGAGGTTGCGTTCAAGCATTTGGAGATGATGTTTCCTGTGGAAACCTTTGAATTATTTCAACAATTTCACAGCATGTTGCTTTTCTCTTCTCTTCCTTGCTGCCTTGTTCTGGTGATTGGTACTAACAGTAATAGGAAAAATGGTAAAGAAAACAATGCCAAGACCGGCTCTGCCAGAGGAATCCTAACGCAGCACAAAGATCTGATTTCAATTAGATCTGCTCAAGGGAAAGAAATACTGCAGCGGGGAATTGATCCTGCGCTGAAGTCAGCCTCGTCGGGCTGGGGCTCCTGCCTGCGCAGGCAGGGACTGGGTAGGGGGACGTGCCCCACAGACCACCCCCTCCCCAGGTCCCCCCCCCTGCACCAAACCCCCTCTTTCCACTCCTGTAAATAGCAACAGATTGTTTGCTGGAGTCCACTTCGCGTGAACGCTGCCAACAAACCATGCCGTGTCTAAACTCTTTTAATATATTTAATGTGGATTCCAGAAGACAAGCATGCTCACACATCGATTTAGTAAAATATCTGAAGAAATCCCAAGCTGCTATGTATAAAGATAATTAATTGTGAGCCCTGATCTTTATCCAAAGAAAAAGTTTTTGTGGTGGTGTTTTGTGTTTTTTTTTCTCCTCTGAATGGAGACTATGATTTCCTGGTTTCTTTTAAATTTTTAATATTGCACTTTTTAAAACTTTCAAACTATTGATTCTATTGCTGTAAACCTAGAGTCTCCTATGAAAGGTAATGAAGTGAGAGGCAGAATTAAGAATGCCCAGATGTGTTGTAGCACATAAGAACAGTTTACAAGGAAAATGCAAAACTGCCAGCAGACTAGCGACGGGTTAGCTGTCTATATAAATATATTGTGCAGGAAACATATCACCAAGCCTGGCTTCTGGACTTTGGTCTGGGGCATGTAAGCTCAGCTGCTACTGCCTGTACAGAGAAAATGAGAATATACTATTTTTATGATGGTTCAGAGAAGTTTACACCGATCCTCAGCAAGGAAGCTATGGTTATTTCCGAAGCAGAGGTATATGTGAAGGGCTCCTAATTAACACAGAATGGCTGGCCTGGCCCTGGTGCAGGGAAGGAAAAAGGCATTTCTGTCCAGCCTGTTGTTAACCCTCCCTCTTCCCCCTGCTTTTCGCAGCCCAGCACCTGCCCCCTCCCTCAGCCCCTCTCTTGGCCCTCCTTTCCTCCCTCCTTACTCCTGTTTGGGGTGAGCGGGGCCCTGGATGGATGAATTTAGATTCCTGCAAAAAATCTGCTACTAAATGTAATTCTTACTTTCTGAGCTTTCCCACTGATTTCACAAAGCAACTTCTTGTACGAGTACAATGCTCCATAGGTTATGTTTAAAGGATCAGGCACTCATTCACACATGCTATTGGGTTGCAACAGAAATAGTCTGAAATATATGCAACAGAAATATACACATTCCCAGCTTTCCCTTAAATTAAATTTCCTATCCTATTCCTCATGTGGGTACGGTCATTTTTAATTTAAATTTGTTAGAAATAGACATTAATTTTAAGGAGATTTCATAAATCCCATGCCAATGTTATAAAGCAAGCATGTAAATATGTCAGTTTGCAGAAAGCCAGGCTTTAAAAAAAATATGAAAGAGCATAACACTGCTGACATTCCCATCACACGCTGAAATTTCTGTCCAAAGCTGCTTTCTATCTCAGTGGCAAGGAACCATTTCTGAATAACAGAGATAAACAGATACGCAGAACCTCTGGGCTGTGATTTGGCAGTACGTGCGGGTCGGCGGCGAGCGGCTGCTCTTTGCTCGGCGGCTGCCCCCGTGGAGCCTTGGGGGGAAATGCAGCCCCCACGCCTTGTGTGGGATGGGCAGGGGATGGGGCTGGCATCGCCCACAGGAGAACCCATCCCAAACAACTTCTCCCTCCTTTTCAGACCTTTGCAGCTTCGCATCACTTGCATCACAGCCAGGAAGGCAGAGGGGAGAACAAGGAGGGGCCACTGCGTCCATCTGCCTGCAGATGTGGGGCTGTTTCATGGAGTGTCCTCTCCAGAGCTTTGCCCAGCCACGGTTTAGCTCCTTAGGATAACAGGGATCTGCCCCTCTCCTGTGGGGGAACTTTCCACAGATTCCTAGACCTCAAGTGCTCTCCTCCAAGAGGCTGTGGAACATGGTGACGGGCAATGGGGCCGTAACCTTCGTAACCCTCTGCTGTACAGAGTGATGGGAGCACTGTGCTATGGAAAATGAGCATTAAATTAAAGAGACATTGTTCTGCTGCTGGAGAAAAAAGCTTTATGTAGGTGAGTCTGAGTATGTGTGATGCTTATATCCTCTTGGCCCAGGCAGGTCAGGGGGTGGGGAGCCCCAGGGATGTTGCATCACAGTAGCCACTAAGAGGATGTGAGTGCCTGAACCTGCTCCAGCCTCCCTGGTACTCTGCTGCCTTGCAGCTCCTGGCGGGCAGAGCTTGGAGACAGCAGGGAAAAAAGGTACCATAACATTTCTCCTTTAAAACTTAGGAAAAGTTGAGCTCGTCCAGAAAGAGCCCTTCTGCTGCCCAACTTCGGTTCCCTTATTTACAGAGCAACATTCATTTCTATCGCCCCCCTGCCTGTTGCTATTTATAATATAGGGAAGCGTTTTTCATACAAAATGCCAGGGAAAAGTTTTGCTGGGCTGCTCAGCCTGTCACACAAGGGCTGCTTTGTGTCCCTTGCTAAGGGCTTGCCATTTGGGGAAGCTGTAGGTCTGTAAGAAACAAAAAAAAAATTTACAGGAGAATGTGTTTAACATTTTGTTGCAGTCTTTGAAAGTCTTTACGAGAAGCTGAGTATTTGGAGCAGATAACCCAGCCATGCATAGACTCGGCTGTGATTTCTTTCAACATATTACTCTAATTTTCTCCTCTCCTATTGATCTGCAGGGTACCACCTCTTCAAACCCCAGACAAATTGATCCTCTGAGTAACATCTGTGCACACTATTAATCTTTTTCACACATTTGATGTTCCACATTACTGGACACAGGACACACACTATGACTCAAGTGTTAATCAACTAATACCTGAAAATTAGGCTTGTGTCTACTGTATAAACATTGACAGACTATCCATCACCTGCCTGAGTGAATAAATGAATTTTGCCTTTGTTGCATGCATGGTAGCACTCTGTGGCCTGGAATATTTACTGGGCTTGGAGGACATCACACAGCGAGGCCAATGTGCAGCCACCGCCGGGCGGCCACCTGTGCAGGATGGGGTACAGGAGAGGGGGAGGACTGCAGACCCCCACTTGCCCCCGTAGACCAAGCCACTTCCAATTACGGCAACAGGCTTTTCTCAGTGTATTCTGGGGAAAAAAAAAGGGTTGGGAATCCATTGACCAGATGGGCTAAGGCCACTCCATAGATCTCCCAGGCTACTGTCCAACTTGGGTCCCAGAAGGAAAATGGAAATACTTAAACTGTCGTACACACCATACCCGATTTTAGTGCACGTTAGCTGAGTGCTGGATGTTTCCCTCTGGAGCAAAAGGTCCTAAACTCACACCACTATCAAACCCTAGTCCAACACTTCCTGACAGGCAATAAGACATTGTTTGCAATGCAAAATCCTGGACGTGGCTCCATCTCTTTTTTTTTCCTCTTCTTTTTTTTTTTTTTCCCCCTGTAACCATCGAAACAGATGGTTATTTCTTCCTAGGAGTTGGTAGAGCAATCTGATTGCAATGTCTGATTGTGATCATTGCTGACTCTGACACCCTCCTGGCAGGCTCCTCTCTTCTGTTACGTCAACTTCCATTTAATGAAAAAGAAAAGGGGAGAAGAGGACAGGCACAGCTGAAAAGCGGAGAGTTTGGGTCCCTGCTTGGGCCAGACCAGGCTGCCAGGCTGCAGCAGAAGCAGACCAGATCAATGGCCCCCGCCCTCGGCACATGAAAAGGGCCAGAAAGATTCTAGCTGAGTTTAATAAAAGGCGGTCAAAGCTTAGCTGCAGCATTGTTTCTGGGTAGGACAAAACTGCTTGAAACATCTTTGTTACTTTTTTTTTTTTTTTTTAAAATGGCTTTCTTGGAAAAGGAAATTTATCCAGGGAGGGTCTCTTGTGACAGCTTCCTGAAAGCATCTAAAAAATCTGGAAAATTAAATATATGAGGTTATTTGGCAACTAAAAAGTGAAACACTGTATCTACAGAAATTAAGCTGTTGGGTTTTTGATGGATGCCTGAAAGCTTTGGGAGAAAAATTCCAATGAAAAAACAACCTTTGCTAGTAACAAAAATAATTTCCTCCTCACCAGGAGAGATTAATTCACTTACATTCCCCACTCAGGCTGGAATTCTTCATGCTCCATCTTTTTCTAATAGTGAGTTTTTGAAAAAAGAATTTTATTTTTTTTTGCAAAGAAGGGCAGCAAGGCAGAGGCCCCACAGTAAATGGGGAGGGAGGCAAGCTGAAAGAGTCCACACTGAATAAGGATTGGTGGAAGAGCATGTTAGACCAGGTTGGGCTCTGTAAGTCATACTCAATCACTGTAGCTGCTAATGGGGTGAAAGAGAAGCATCTCCAGTTCAGGTCTTTGATGGGGCTAAGTCACTCTGCAGCTGCTAATCTCCCTCCTGGCTTTGCAGGAACCACAGTGTAACTGTGGCCTTAATACAGGTACCTCAGGTAAAGCACTAGAGGTGGGAGAGTGCCTTTCTGTACTCGCTGGCTTATCACTGCATCTCACCATGCCAGTGGTCCCCTCCCTGCTCTTTGTCTCTTCACTTCGGCATGTTGGCTCAGCCTTCAGTGGTGCCATCAATCAAAATGGGAATCCAAATAATGACAAAATAAAAACATCTCAGCACCAGATAAATAATAACAGCAGTATTAAAAAGCCTTAAAAAAAACCAACTGCAAAGAAAACCAGATACTTTCCCATATATATTTATACAGATGTGCACTCATACAAGATTGAATATTCCATCTAAAATGGCTCCATGAAGACACTAAGGGTGTTATAAATGTAAGCTCTCTGAAGTCCACACAATTCATGCTGCAGATCAGCCAAAGATGGACATGAGGGACATAAAGGACATTTAATCTAGGTAATGCTCATGCAATTAGTCCATGAGAAAGCACACATAGCTTAAATATTTCAGAGAAGCCTAATTTTTCCATTAATGATGTCTCAAGCTCCAAAAACACTGAGTATAAAACAGCTCTTTGGGTCCCTGTTCCTGTTATCTGGTACCTGGCAGATAATGCTGTTAATTGTTACCTATCCTCTGTGCCCTGGGTCAGACAACACTGCACCTGAGTGCATTGTACAGTCTTCTAGAAGATGGGACTTGTGGGTTTAAACCAGTCTGGTTTAAAACTGAACTGTTATTTCCCCTAACCCAGGACACCTTTTGGTGGTGGTACATAGGATAATAGCTACATCATACATTTTTTTAAAAATAAAACATATGCCAGATGAAAAGTCTCTGCATGAGTGTGCATAGGTGCTATACCAAAGTCCATAGAAGTGCCTGGGTAGTAGAAATTAAGAATCAGTTGTCTGCATAATGTTTTTCATTAAGGAATAGCCAATAAAACTGGTCAAAACTAGTTATCAAAATTCCCTCCCTCACACCGAATATCAACAGGAGAGACCTAACTCCCCCCAGCATCAGCTGAGGAGCTGACATGCACGTCCAGGCTGCTGGTTTCCTCCACAGAAACCAAGTGTACAAGAACTAGACAACATGAAATGTAATGTCTGCATCCCTTATCAGCTCTCATGCCCGCAGCGTGCTGACCTGTATCGGGGTGAGGGGTTGATTATAAACAAAACAGAAAAACATTCTTTAAAATCTACTTAATTGCCTGTACCTGCTCTCCATGCATCCCAGAGAAGAGTTCCTGGTATCAGCTGATGTGGGAGGTGAACCATGAAAAAAACAGGTTTCACTCAAAGTAATTCCATTAAGGCCTGAAATGACTGGGTGAAACATGAGTAAGGGAAATCATCGCAGAAACACAACAGCTGGGCTCCATGACATCACTTATAGGAATCAAAGGAAACGAGCTTATAAGATATGCGTAAAAAAAACCTTCTTTTGTTTGTCTGCTTATAAAGTTACAGTTTGCTTTCTGAATGACAAAAAAAAAAAAAAAAAAAGAAAAAAATTTAGAACCCTGTAAGCAATTAATTTTCAGCCTCACTGCCCAGCATCATTCTCAAGGAGAGAACAACGGATGCAACTAATACTTTGCTTTTGAAAATATCAGTTTCGTTCACCCCAAGATGCTTTGAAACAGGCAAGCCCTGCCAAGGGGAAAACGGTCCCAGCTCCCTCCCACACCACAATGGGGGCACACCAGGACTTGGACCAATTTTAACATAGCCCATGGTGAAAAAAAAAAAAAAAACAAGAAAAAAGCTTTGAAAAATTTGGTCCTGATATTTTGCTCTTTTAGGTAAATCGTTTTACATTTATTGAAGCTGACAAGGAAATAAAATGCCTGAAATCCTTTCTGTTTGCTGTTCAGGAAGGCGAATTATTGCAGAAGCAATAGTACCACATGCTTCCAACAAAAATACAGTAGTGCACAATCTAAAAAGTTATGAAAAAAAGGAGGATGCAGTGGTTAACATCTATATTATTGCTGCTGTCATTTGTTTGCATGTTTTGACCTTATTGGATAGCTTATCAGTAACTAGTTCTTCTCAGACATCATGTTTATTGTCAAGGGATATCAAATAAATGACAAATAACTGCTTTTAGAGTTCAAAGAGCAAAAAAATAACACAAGCCAGGATATTTACTGCAAAGGCTTCTGCCTCATGTTTAGCTCACTCGCTCGTGTCTTACTCCAAGATGCACTCGAATCTTTAAGCCGCAGCCCAGAAGACAAATCAGAAATCAAGGAAGCATTGCAGACAGACAGACCGGCTTCTAGTCCCTTCGTGCTCAGTACCGTGGGTATGTTAGGAGCTGGTTTCAAGGTAATACAGTTAATTATTTAACAAAAAATAATTTACTAAATAAGGCCATTCCTTACCCTCTTCCAGTTACTGCTGGAGGGGTAAACAAACATTTTTGATGGATTCCTTTTTTCACGAAAACGGAAAAGAAAAGCTGTGAAGTCAGAGAGCTGGGATAGGACTCATCCAGCCAGAGCCATCACCTGGGCTCCCCCTTCATCATGAAAAAGAGAACAGCATCTTCTAAAGCAACCTGTTGTAACCAAGACCGCATCCTGGAGAGGTGACATGATCCCCCTCAGGTGGGGTGAGTTCCCACTGGATTACACATAGTCTAGACAACTGCAGTAGATCTTCTTTAGCAAAAACTGTGATAAACTACTTTTACCTTTGGTGACTCTGTAACATAGCTTATTTGTGCCCACAGTGGTCCTTGCTCCTGGTTGTATCCCTGATTTCACTCCAGATGGACAGTCTGAGCCCATGTTGCTCCCCAGCATGCCCAACCTCTGTCCCCGTTTCTGTCTCCCAGGTTTGGTTCCCACCTCACACCGTGCCACCCTTATTCCAGTTTACAAGGCTGTAGCCTCAAACACGTTATCATAAAAAAGTGTCCACTGTAAAGATTTCCTCATAAAAAACCCAACTCTGTTCACAAATACATTAAGAGTGTGCTTAAATCCCAGTGAAAGTAATGGAACATAAGCATGTGCTGAAAGCCTTTCCTGCACGGGGGCCTATTGCCTCCCTCTTCCTAAAACCCTTTTCGGTTGAGCTCATATTTCTTGTTGGCAAGAACTTAAAAATGAAAAGAAGGAAAAAACCTTTCCCATAAAAGTTGAACTTAATAGACCACTCTAGCATCCTTAATTGCCATATTTTTGTGTATTGATGCAAATACTTATTAATGGACCTTTTTAAGGAAAAGTTTATATTCCATATCAAAAGTACATTCAAAACGAGTTTGCACGGTTGTACAACATAATGTTTTGCAAAGTTAATCAACCTAGATAGTTGGAATACGGGAGAATGTTTTGTTTCCAAATGGAGAATGATTACAATATACTGGGGGTTGTTGTCTTGCCAACTTCCTTTTAATCAACTCTTTTTTTATACGGAATGAAGGCCATGAAATATCTTAAAACTGCAAGTAACCTCTTCACTCAAAAAAGAAAAAGGCAGATTTTTTTTTTTTAAGTGGGTGAAGGAATCCACTGATGTAATAAATGTATCCATGTATTCCAAGTATAACTTGGAGCCAGTCTAGTTATAAACTCCTTAAGATCAAGGTTCATCATAAAACTGGGCCCTACCTTTATTTTCGTAATACTAGCGGTTGCCACTAGAATTCCTGAACCCCTTCTTCACGCCATCTGGAATGCATACACGAGCAAGTTTATGATGAAAAATATACTGTGCACTAGAGCTGGGCTTTTTTAGGGTAAAAGCAACTACAAAGGCAGTAATGTGCAGGGATTGTACATTTATTTTATTACAAGAACCAATGTGTTCTTTTCCTTTTGCTCTAACCAAGCTGAAGACAGACCATAGAAGCAAGCTTTGCAAATGAATACTACAGTATACGTTCAGATTTGTTCTGTGCTATCTGGAAATTAAAAGGACATGCTAATATCTTTACTTAATCCTGTCACTGTTTGTTTAATTCATTATATAGAATTTTAGCTGCTATGTCCAGGGTTGGTCTATGGCAGGATTTATGCCATGCGTCACCCTGGTATCTTAGCATTCATAACTTCCATTACACTTATATTGGAACAACAGGTAGCAAAATTCACTTTAGTGACTTTCCTAGTGTCACTGCAGTTGAAAAGTGTGGGCTCTGGTCACCTTAAGAGTTTGCTCACGGTTGCTGCAAGACTCCCAATCAAAGTGCATTTCCATACTATGTGTTGTTTTATTCTGGGTGGGGGGTCTTGAGGGTGTTTGTTATTTTTTTTAGCAAGAATTCTGTGAAAGGTACCTTCTTTCTTGAAGTATCTCAGGTTTTCACCCCAAGTGTACTAACTCTTGCTAAGACCAAAACCAGTAAAACAAAATCTTAAATTTCATATTAGGGCTGTAGTTCAGGAAAGTCCTTAATCACGTGTTTGACTGAAAGACCACGTGCCATTTTTAGCAAAGTCAGTGTCCAGGCATCGTCTGCTGTTCTGCACCTTGAATGAATTGAAGTCAAGTTAAATTAAGCACGTGTTTAAAATCAGATATGTGCTTAAGCACTTTCTCGAACAATGATGGTGTTAAGCATGTGCTGAAGTCCTGACTTGGGGCTGTTAAGGGCCACTTTTCCCTCCTTCAGCTGAGAAAGGAGATCATCTGCCACAAACAAGCCTTTCCAGCTGAGGCATCTGCTTTATCATTTCCTCGTCCAGCGCCCAAGTATCAGCTTTCTGATTTAGTGAAATAGCGAAGGGTCATTCCCAGTCTGCAGGGCCAGATCCCCCAAAGAAAGGCTCTTTGTAGTAGCACAAGAATGCTCTGAGCTTCCCAAATAGAAGCACTCAGAAGATAAGAGCACCAGATAGTCAGCTTCCTTCCCTCCCCAGCACAGCCTGTCTCTGTCTATTTTATAAAGACTCGTTCAAGTAGCTCACCAACACTGTGGTCCAGCAACAGGGAAGTGAAACAAGTGATGCCATGAACAAAAGTGCACACACACAGGGAATCCAATCCCTGTGGATTCCTTTGCTCTTCCTTCATTACGGGGCAGCACAGATTTCCTTTCTGTCTTACTCTCTGATTTGGGTTCTCTGCTATGAATCCACCATAAACGTTTCATAAAAGTGAATCATGTGACAAAATAAATTCTAAAAATGTTGCAGATGCCACCAGGCCAGGCAGCCCCCCCATGTCCCCCACAGGGGCTGGCACGTTTGCAGCTCCGAAGCTCCCTGCAGCTCTCCCATCTCCACTAGTCACTGGCTCCTATTGAAACCAGCCCCGCTCCTGGCTGTTCCGCACAGGAAACCTTTCCCAACAGCAGTCCTATTTTCAACAGTAACTGCCAAAGCCGAGCCAAGGCCATGCACAAAAAGCCTAGTTTACCAGATGAATTCCCACAAAACACAAGTGACGCTATTCAGGATCTCATAAGCGGTAGGTCAGGGAATAAGGTGTTAGGACTCCTAAAGTTTAGCAGGAGGGAGCTGCTTGTCCCCTGGCCATAGGCTGCCTGCAGTACTGCAGGGCTAATTGCTGCACATTCCTCAGCCATGATGTCACTGGATCATGATGCTAACTCTTTCCCTCCTATGGATGGAGGCAACTTGTGGTGTATCTCTGAGACACCCAAAAATACATGTGCTGACCCTTGAAAAAAAAATATCTTTCACCATATACCTAGCAGAGCCAAACTAAATGAAGCTGAGGTCTCTGTCCAGCATTTGGAAGCCAGTTAAAATAGGAAATCAGTGTTTCTCTAAATACACAGAGTATATTACCTTAGTCATAAAATTGGGGACTTTCAAATCTAATTTGTTCAGCACTAGCACTGTTGAAGGCTGGGAAGTGTTCCAGAGGAAATCACCTCCACGCAAACAGAGATTAGCAGCTCCCCATTGCAGACATATGGAAATGATTGCCTATAATCTCCGGTAATTGTGGCTGTATTACATTCAAATCCTGTTTTCAATTTTCTTAAACTTCTAGACTGATTGTGTTATTAAATCATGCTGGCTGATGTGTTTAATAAGGACCTATTAAATGTTTATAAAATTAGGGAAATAAATACGGGCTTTTAGTCAGATTGTGTGATGGATCTGGTAACCTATTGTTAAAAGTACTGCTGGTAAAAACGTGTCTAAAAAAAATAGACTTAAAGGCTCCCTTTAAATAAGAAACCCAATATTTGATACAGCCTATTTAAAAATGATATTCACAGATGTTTAGAGAGAAAAGAGGGGCCCAATTAGAAAGATCTCACTGAGCTGTGGGAAGAAGCACTTCCTCTGCAGGGTGACGGGTCCTGGTTTCTGACATTGCCAGGGGGGCACAGCATCAGCCCAGGGTGGCTGCACAGGCACCTGCGTGGCTCCAGCACCAGCGTTTTGGCTACTGGGACAACGTGTGGCTGTCTGAGGCCGTGCATTGTCCCTGTCACCTCTGAGCACCCAGCCCTGCTGGGGGTGGGCAAGTGCTTCCCATGGCCCCGCTCTCCCTTCTCTATTCACAATCAATCACCTTAAATAATTAAAGAGATCTGAGGGACCACGTTAGAAAATTTAGCCAGAGAAAAAAAAAATTAAAAAAATCCCAGGGATGTGTGTCTGACAGAGAAGAGATGTCTAAAGGATTGTTCCATGCCTCCTCCTCCTCCTTCCCACCACCCTTCTGCTCGTGCTCCCTTTTCTGCTCAATGCTACCCACAGCCAGAGACAAAGCCTTTGGCTCACAATTAGCAGTGCTGATAGCTCCTTGCATGCCTGATGTTGCTTTTTCGAGGTAACCTTCAGTTTTTAAGAGCGAGCTCTGTGCTTTCTTCATTCTCAACTCCCGTTTACAATAGCTCTCACCTGGCTGTGAATGTGCATGCATCTAACTGGTTTTAACCACGGCACACATGCTAAAGTAATTTTGTCCTCTGTCTTAAGGGCAAACATGAACCTGTTTTCTCCAGCAAATTAATATTTTATTTTATTCTTTTTTTTTGGGGGGGGGGAGGTAAAGTGTAAGGGGGGTTATAAATTAATTAATTATTGAGTTTTTCAGCATAAAATGCACCGCATCATTATCTTTGCATAAACACACCATCTTTTAAAAAATATAACTAGCCCATAACATCGTAGTTACAGAATATTATCAAGTAATGAGGAACTTGCATGGTTCACATTAGAGACTTTGAAAGGTTTGAAGAGAATTGGATATAAGGTTAATATTTGGCAGAGCCTTGTAAATAGCCTGATTGTTATTTTATATTGGCTGAAGTATAAAAATCTGTGTTGCGTGCCAGCAAAAGCCGAGTGGTGTGGCCAGGTAGTTACATGGCTCTGTTGTTAGCCTGTTTCATGTAGGAATGTTCTTGCTCTCAGTAGGTTATTTTTTGTGTGTCTGCTTATACTCAGCTAAAATAGAGCAAGGACCCAGCACGGCAATTATTTTTACTAAATTTTGTTGGTCTGCCCTCAGGGGACCTTCTCCCAGTTTAATTGTTGGAGGGATTGTTGCCTTCTGGGATTTTATTTCAAAATGTTCTTGTTAGAATTTGCTTTTGTAACAGAGGAAGGGCTTTTATTTTTTAAATTTTAATCTCTTTTTAATGCACGTAAAAATTCACAAAATGGTATATCCTGAAATTAATAGAGGTGTTCCTTGATGCATAGATTTATAAATTATTTGTGCAAAGATATGCTTAGAATTGATTATATTAAAGGAGCATAAATCTCCTGCTCCCCTCCCCCATGCAAGAGGTTTGGAAGTGAATTCAAGCAACCCAACTGCATTTTAAGTTAAGACAAACATGGGAGAGATCATTTGTCTCTAGTTGTACATGAAATAGCTTATAATAGTTGCAGCTGAGTACATGAAGTATATGTTAGAACCCCTTTGATATAAATTCCAGCATCAGCCTACAAAGATATTGCATTTATTCATCTGACAGGATTCACCCATAAATAATAATAGGAGAAAAATCCAAATTTATAAGCTGCTATTTCTGGATTTATTTTTAATGTGACTGAATATTCGTCCCACTTCTACAGCAGGCACTACATTAAGCAGAGCATGAGCAATCTGGTCGAAATCAACAAAAAGAAAATAAATACTGTAATGTCCCCTCCTTCAGCCACAACCGGTCAGAGACGTGGGACAAGCTCCACGTGAGGACAAATATCATTCTGCCACATAATTCAAAGCAACTGGGGATTCACATAACCTATTTTGCTAATTTTAGATTAATTGCAGCATTAAGTTGTTTGGGGGAAGCTCTCCCCTTCCCTAAACATATGGTTCTTCCCCCATTGCCTTAAATTATATTTACAGGCTATGAAACCTTTGTGGGCTAAATCTCAGCTTGTGTGAATTGGCATCCTCCGCTGAAATCAGCAGAGCGGTGCTGGGGTCTCGCTCGCAGCCTCTCTGTGACAGTCTACCTGCTAATTTCTTCTAGAGAAAAGAGTGGATGAGGTCAGACTTTATTCCCCCGCTTCCTCCTTCTCTGCTATTTTTTGCAGTTAACCCGGCATCTGTAATTAATCTGATAGTCACTGCCTCCCCCATCCTCTCCCCCTCTCTTTTCTGCACCCTTGGGGAGGTTTGGAAGGAGAGCAAGCTAAACGCGAGCACGCAGGTAGCCGAGTTCATCTTATATGTCAAAACACTTTTTTCCACCCAAAATAAAAACAGTGTGTAGACTGAAACTCTGAAAGGTAAATAAGACCCTTGAGCCTCTAAAAGTAAACTCATCAATTAGAGCATTTGAAAAGGCTGGATGTCCGTTGTCAGATCTAATGTTAACAGTTTAGCTCACATACCGGGCTCATTCATTAATTAATCGTGAAGCAGAATTGGAACCATCAGCCCAAATCTTTAAAATCCTCCACGTCAGGGCAGAAAGCACAAACATCTGCTCCGATCCTCTGTGGCTCACAAGCCCCTCACAGTGTTATGGAGCTGTAAGCTCGCAGCGAGTTTGGGAGGCCTCCGAGAAGAGTCCACATCACAGAGCCACCACGCGTAATGCAAAACATAATTTTTCCCAATTAGTTGTCTCTCTTCAGGAAAGGCCTGAGGCGGATGCAGCAGACAGATCCCTAGAGAGAGCGGTCCGTCTAGGTAGGCTCGAGATCACTGGCAGAGCAGTGAGACTCTGTGTGTGTGTGTGTGTGTGTGTGGAGGAGGAATGGGGAGAGCTCACAATACAGCCAGTCTTCAATATTCCCAGCTCTTACAGAAGAAAACACATCAGAAATTCACATTATCGTGCAGGACAAACAGAACTCAAATAGCAGCAGTTTAAAAATTTCTTTACATCAGAAATTCACATTATCATGCAGGACAAACTCAAATAGCAGCAGTTTAAAAATTTCTTCTTACTTGACACAGAACCGAAACGAGGAGGTGAAGTTAAAAAGACCAAAACCAACAACAACAACAAAACAACCACTTCCTATGAAATATAGAAACAGACTCATTGCAGTACTTTCACAAGCTCTTCATTGTTCAGAGGAGGTGAAGTTCAAAAGACCAAAACCAACAACAACAACAACAACAAAACAACCACTTCCTACGAAATATAGAAACAGACTCATTGCAGTACTTTCACAAGCTCTTCATTGTTGTTAGTGTCAGAGTATTTTTAGGGTTTGAGCATTTTTTAATAAGCTGGAAATGGTATCCAGGCTAACCCTTGTCCCGTTACACACTGCTGATCCCCATCCTGTCCCTGGGCTCCTCTCTGTAAGAAAAGGGTGAGCACTGAGCCACACGGGGGGGCCACCCCATGGCACTGTTAGCTCCAAGCAGTGAACATCCACATGGTTCTTTGAACATAAAAACACCCCTTGACCATCATTCAATCAAACCCACGTTCTGTTCTTCATAAACCATTTCCGTAATTTCCCCCATATTTTGCAGTTGCTGAAAGCGCAAAGGAAACTCTCATCACACAAAGACCAGCAAAGTCAATGGCAACATTTCCACTCAAATGGGTGAACTGGGACTGGAAAAGTCTTCACTTGACTCGGTGCTGCAGTGCTACCCCCCTGCCTACCCTTACATTGGGCTCATATTAGACAAATTAAAGGAGCGGGGAGAAGGAGACAACATGTGAAACAAGATAATTCATGGAGATCACAGCCATCAGATATTGGCCTGGGTCCTCTGCTATGGTGGCTTCACTCTATGTGATTCACTATGGTGGCTCTGATCTTGGAGAGGTTGCCTTTGTGTTAAGGAAAAAGACAGTGGGATGGAGGGATGTTGCGCACAACATTGTGATGGACCCAGGTGGCACTTGAAGAAGCTGCTGTTTGCCCAGGTCCTGGGGGACCACAAGGCTTCCTCAAAGAGAGTGTTCCTGGGAATAAAAAGTCTGGTCCCTATTCCTAAGTGGTAGTTCATGCAGAAAGAATGAAATAGAAAGAAAAACAAAACACTGCCCTGGCAGGAAAAGTTGTGAAAGCAGGGTAGTTTTCAGGCTGATAGCGCACACAAGGAGAGAAAAATCTTTTTTTCGAGTAAATGTACTGGGTAGAATCAAAGCTGGGGACGAGATGGGGTATGTGTGCATGTGGGAAGCAGTGGTATCTGGCATGAATATATTAAAAAACTGCTCAGGCTGTTTGGGGACAGTATGCAGCGCTTTATTGCTTTGGCTCAGCTGTTCTATTGCACAAGTGACAGCTAAAGGCTCTGAAAAAGAGGGGAAGAATGGAAAAGTGAAAGGTGGGGAAGCTTCAAGTTTTATGTCAGAGCAATGTCAGGCTGGAGAGAGAGGGGGATGATGTAATAGGTGGGGGAGAGAGGGAGAAAGGAGGTTAATGGGGAACTGTAAAATTTCAAATGCAGTATTTTATTACAGTATTGAAACTGATGCTTACATTTTAACAATAGGACTGGCATGGAATAGCTTAGTGGCGTGAGCCAGCAGTGCCAGGAGGATTTATGATATTTTATTTTTGCTTTTTTAATATTGCAGAAGGAAAGCCTCGGTCTTGTTTGGGTTGACAATCCTCAAGGCTGGTAAACCGGGGTATGCATGGAAATGCTAGCCACTGGAAATCTGCCTGGGCTTACTGCTCCAGGGGAGGGAGCCTGGGCTGTCGGGTGTTTTATGGAGTCTGCTCTTTCCTTCAGATGCAGAAAAGGAAAAGTGGCAGAGAAAGCAGGAGCAGAACTACCCCTGATCAACCATCCACTCCTTGGGAAGGGACTCCTACTTTGAGAGCTTGGAGTCTTCTTCAGGCTGCCCCTAGCCCATCTTCAAATGACAGAGACGGTGCCAAAAAAGCCTTGTGAGCCCAGACAGGGTGGAGCTGGGCTCTTTATGAATCTGGTTTGTGGCCCAGAGCATTGTACAATAATAAGCAGCTTGTGTGGTCATGGGAGGCTCTTCCCAGTCTCAGACACTAAGATTGAAATTATTTCCTCTGCTGATGGTCAGCAGTAGATCTATAACCAAGTCAGTCCCACCTGTGCCCACAGACTTCAGCGATGCTTGATGGCAAGGTGACTGCAGGCAGGACTGCATGTACACATTGCTTGTACACATTGTTGCATGGGGTAAAACAGATCAGGAGGGCAATCTGAATGCTTTTGTTCCTTCCAAGTTTAGAAGTAAAGTCACCAGCCACTGTCCCACTGGCACAGAGCAGCGACGATTCACATTTTGGTCTCTCCTGCAGGCCCAGCCAGCAGCAAGTCAATACCCTGTGCCCCTAAAGACCCACACAAGAAACTACTGACAGCCCCATTCTGCTGCACCAAGGCAAGGGGGAGCATTGCAAACAGAAGATCCTAAGTAATCAAAGAGATTAATTCAGTAAAGCACTCGAAACAAAGAAGTAAAACACCCAGGAAAATTAAGAAGTATACTCCACTAAATTGAGAAACATTTATAACAAATGCACCACTATTTCTCTCATATTACATATCACTAGGCACATCAATGCATAAATTTATTTTTCAGTGGGAGGACTACTTGCCAACACTTCTATGACCTGGCTGAACCCTGAGGAGGCAAAGCAGGAGCCTTGTCTCTCCTTTCCCTGCTCTCGCAAAGGAGACACAATCCTGAGGTTAAATTCCAGCCAGCTTTCCCGTCCCCAACACAACCAACTCATCAGAGGAGACCATCAGCCCCTGAACACAAGAAGCCAACAGGGAAACTCTTTAGCTGCCTCTGCTGCATCTCACTTTGATCTGTTTATAACTTCAAAAAATAGACAAACAAATGAAAACCTAAGTCCCATGCCATTGTGATCACTTTTTCTGGGAGGAGGGAGAGAGCTTTTGGCATAATGGGGTAGCAGACACATGACCTGAGCTAATATACTTAGTGAAGAGAAGTAAAGTATGATCAGAAGAGGTGTGTGTGACCTGGACCACCCTACAGAGGTGGCAGAGGGAGGTTTCCTGAGCCTCTGGCATGTGAATATCCATGCACTGTCTATAAGGAGAGGCAAATAGAGTTGGTAAGGACTGGAAGGAGGATATCATTGTGAAAGGTTGTGCCCACTTCCCACAGGCCTCCACGTTAACACAGCATTTCCCGGGTGCTCACAGGAAAGTTAGATAATCTAAGTTTTTAAATTTTTCTTTGCACAACCAGCTGCTACCTTCCTAATGGGTCTGTGCATACATGGGAAGAGAAAGTGGCTCCTGTGTTCTGTCACAGGAGATGCCAGAGGCAGCTCATGCTCTGAACCAAAGACCCAGCTCCTTCCCTCTTTGTGCAAGGGCTACATCCTGCTCCAAGGAAAGAGGCTCCTGGGGACTGCTTTGATTCAAGAGTGGTGCCCCATGGAGGGATACACGTGAAACACCAACCTCTCCCGTCCCCTGGCCCCCGTGTATCTCACACCTTTGGCTGGGTCCTGGGGCTCCAGCTGAGGTGACTGTTCTTCCAGCAGGCCCCAGAACCCCTCCCGTGCCATGGGCCACGTATCCCCCTCCCTGCCACCGGCAGCAGCGAGAGGTGACGTTCTGCAGAGCAGCTTGCCGTTCTCCAGTTTCCCTTAGTGACCAAGCTACATATGTTCAGAAAACTGAATTTATGTCGGTGGCTCGTTGTTCCCAGCCAGAAGATTCAGTCTGATTTGTATATAGCTCTGCATAAATTCCTCGTTAACCTTTACAACCATCTGGAGCGAGAGTCGCTCCTCATATCACAGCGGACCGCAGCAACGGCAACAAGCGTAACCGAAACCGCTGGGCTTTACGAGGCTGCGCCAGGCACCTTGTCTAGAGCCGGAGGAGGAGGGAGAAGGGAAAAAAAAACCACCCTTTTGCGGGGTCCCTGGCCAGCACCCACCGCTGCGGTCCCCCCACCCGGCCCAGTCTGGAGGGAAGCACAGCCCCGAGCGAAACCCACAGCTCTGCCTTCCCCAGAGGGAAGGGGCTGTTATTGTTCGTCTCCCTCTGTAGCACAAACCCTCTACCTTCTGTCGCTCTGTTTAAGAACAGGCAGCCTCTTAATACAAGGCTGCCGAGCCTCCGACGGCAGCCGTGCGCTTAATGCTTCAATTTCCACATTTTATTTTATATGTAATTTAAAGCCCATGGTGCCTTAATTGTAAAATAGGCCTTATTAAAATAATAGCTCGAGAAGCAGTGGGGTACCCTGCGAGGCGGAATGAAGCTTTCTATCTTAACTGCTGTTTACAAGGATTTAAAAGGGAGATACAACCAGAATAGAGCTGTAGAGATGTTTCCAACGTGAGCGATGGACCAAAGACCACTGGATAATTAAGCCTCTTTCCTTTTCCTTCCCCTCACCCCACTATGTTATTGCTCACTCTCTTTAGATATCCAGCACGCATCCTTCACTGCATTTATGATTGATGATGCAGTACGGATACTTCGGTACCGGTAAGCAGCGTGGGGTTTTGATTAATGATGTCGGTGGCACTCCCAGAAGACCAATGGCAAATAATATTGTTATCAGAAAACAACTAACATGACTAGGAAAACAGCAGGGTCCTACAAGTTTGGAGAAGTCACCCTTCTGCTGTCCAAACCCTACTTTCTGGAGACAACCCCTGGGAGGTGAAGGGCATGATCACAAAACTCGGAACTGCCTTTAAACTTCCTACTTCTTGGCCCATGCAAGGGACAGCTGTAGTGCCAGCGTAAGGTAGGGGTCCCTCAGGGCTGCTTTGATTTATGTCGTGCCTCAGGTCTCCCAGGTAATGAATGAGCAGGCTGTGATCAACCACTTTGTCACACCTGATCTTCTTGGAGGGTGGAGGGTGAGAGCAGGCTGGCACAGCATCCTCAGGCAGGGGCATTTGCTCTGCCCTGGGTAGCCCAACCAGCCTGGCCAGAATGGCACGCTGTGCTGCTGGAGGAACAGAGGGGCCACAGGGTAACTTGCAACATCACACTTACCAGCACACTTCGAGTTTGGCTCAAAAGTTTCATTTTTGCCCCAGCTTTGTGTGCTCCAGATACACTGGGCTTGGGAAGGTTGGTGGTTTTTTTTTCCTCTCCACTGTCTGTGTTGTACCCGCTTCCTCTCGAGTCTGAGAGGCTTGGCAGGGTTTCGTTGCCCGCTCAAAGGGCATGTGCATTCTTCCCATCAGACTTCAGTCGGACGTCTCTACTGTCCTAGACTGAAGGATGAAACAGGAGGCAGAGTGCCCCGGGGTTTGCATGCTGTGGCTTCTGAAGCCTGTCTTGCTGCCAGCACGAGCAGTCAGTGCTCACACTGTAGAGCTGGGTGACTGCACTTCTCCTGCGTTCACAGCAGCCCTACTGACAGTTCTCCTGGTGATGAAAAGCCCTTAACAACAAACCAAAACCAAACAAAAACCAGCTGTGGGTCTGTGGACTTACTTCAGCAACATCAGCAGATTGATCCTACAGAAGAGTTGGTGCTGCCCAGGACTGAAGGTGCTCTTAGATCCTGAACTTTTGGACATCTTCACCACTATGGACCTCCCTATGCTACCAATGAAGTGCACTTTGCTAGTGGGGTCAGACTGACCAGGATCCACACCATAAACCCATCTGCACAGTGTTTCCACTGGAACCACAGCGAGCCAGGAACCCACTTGTCCCCTGCCCTTCCACTAGCCCAGCAAAGCTGCTTGCAGCACCCTGACACCTATTGCAAGGAAGCATGGACACTTCTCACACTGGAGCTGCTGGGAGGCAACATCCCAAAGAGCACAAACCATGCTGGGCTGGTGTCCCTGCTCTGAACACACCTGATCACTGGCATGGTCCAGCACGCCATCCTTTAAAAGCCCTGGAGAAGATGGCAGGGACTCCCATACAGCCTGGGCTGCTCATGGGGAGCTTCACACACAATAAAAACAGGAGCAGGACCAGACCCCACCCTGCCAAGAAAAGCCCCATCTGGGGCACCAGGCACTGCCAGAAGCTGTAACCAGCACAGACAGCTCGATTGCAGCTGCTTGCTCTGTGGCAGCGCAGGGGTTTGAGGAAGGAACATATGAGCCAAAGGTCTTGGTGCAGATGTAGGGATGGAGGTGGCAGAGAGGGGGGAACACGTAGCCGCATGGCATCTGCATGGCAGGCTGCGATTTTGGGTGCTGGGAGCGCACATGGCTCCACAGCCCCCACCCTCCACCTGCACGCTGCCCACAAAACCCATTCCCCAAGGGCCACTTCCAACTTTCCAAACCTATCAGCAGATTCACACAGCTGCTATTTAAAAATAAAATAAAATAAAATAAAAATAATAATAAAAAAACCCACAGGAGAAATATTTCCTTTTTTTCATCCTCTAACAGTAACATTTCCCCTCCCAACATTCATACTGGCTGGGGGCCCACGGCTGGATTATTTAGTCTGACTCCTGAAGCAGGAACAGATTTACAAGTCAAATTCTCATGAAACAGCAGAGCTAGAAACTTTATCAAACTTTATATTATTGGAAATAAGAGATTCCCAGAAAGGATCCACACTAACTGCCTTTAAAGCTGTGATATCTTTACTTTACATAAAGAAGCTACTTTATGCTGTCTTTCAGATATGTTTAAAATGCATTAGTGCTTTTCTTCATCACTCGCACCCTGACAGAGAGATAAGACCCCACAACTTTTGAGGAGAGATTTTTTTAAAACAGTCTGAATAATTTAAAAAAATATATTTTAAAAAATTTAAAACTTTTAAAAATCAAAACATTTCTAAAGGGCGTGCTTCAATCTAGCATGGGATGTATACACAATACATGCTCAAAAAAGGGGGCAAAGCCTCCTCCTTTGCCAGGGGTGGCAGATCGGACATGCTGGGGTCTGTAAATGAGGGCTACTGACCAGTTAGTCCAGACCCCCACTATTTCCAACCAGCATCCACCTACAGTAAGGCGGAGTTGAAGGGTCTGAAGGCACAGATCTATGGTAGAAAGGATGTTTATCGCTGACAAATTACTTTTAACCTGCACGAACACACTCTGGAGGCTGGTATAAAACTCTTCCTGCACTCTCCCTGTGAAAGAGCCCAGCAGCTGGCTTTGGTGACCAAGTGATCAGAGGCGATGTGCAAGAAGTTTAACCTCAGAAGCCAACAAAGTCATACCTACATGATATTTACTGTATGCACATTTATATACTTATACATCAATACATAACATCTCCAGGCTAGGTAAAATTGGAGAAATTTTGAGAACATCATTTTTTTTTCTTAGAATATAGCATGCCTTTTATAGAAATGAAACATTTTCCAAATATATTTGACCTTATTAAAAAAGCCTATTTTAGTGAATGTTTCAGATTTTTTTATTAATATTTTTGTCATGCTTATATCCCAATTCACTAATGAACCCTGAATTTGATTAGGCTATTCTTAAAGAGGAAAATGTGGGGAAAATATAACTGAAACAGCAAATGAGTTCATTCTGAACTCTGCAAATTTATAGCAGATTCTTATTTTTAACATCTTCCATAAAATGGCTGTTTTGGGGGAAGAGAGGAGAAGAAGAATGATTTTTCTGTGACCTGCTCTGGCCAAGTTTTACTGTAAAACAATATAGCATCACTATAATGTACCTGGTATCCAAAATAAATGTGTCTGTCTTGCAGTATCTCTGCAGGAATTATCAGTAATACTATATGTTCCAGTTTCAGATGGTTCTAATCAATCTTTTAGTATCTTACATGTCTGCCTATTAAACTAGAGATGATCACTTGGACTCTGAACTCTCTCTTTCTTTGTAAAATCATCTTGAGTAATATTAAATCATGTTGTTGGAGCCTTGGAATTTCTGGGTTTCATCAACATTTGCCCTCATTTTTTCACATGGCAAAGTTAAGGAAATATCTGGTAACATTTTAATTCCACGTTATTCAATGTGGCTTGTATAGGTGTGGTGCAATCGAGTCCCACACAGGAAAGGCTGATTTGAAGTCCTGGCAGAGCGATTAGCTGATTCCCAAAAGATATGGATATAAATTTCTCCTAGGCACATCTGCCCTGTCTGCTTTTAATTTTGAAACACCAGCTTTAATTTAGAAGCTGTACTGTAAGCTCTCCCTTTTGTGAACAAGAATGACATAATTTGCTGAGCAAAGACCCAGAGCCAAGCTTTTTTGTCTTAAGTAATCAATGAGTAGTAACCAACAGACAAATGTTCCTTCACTAATTCTCTTCTGCCTTCACAGGTTATTGCGCCGCGTGGATCTTGTCTTAATGGAGAGGTTGGGGTGTGCAGCCCTCCCCTCCTTTCAAGAGCTGCGGAGATCACCTCCTCTCACATTCTTGATCAGCTTCCCTGTGGCAACAGCAGCAGCGGATCACATGGAAAAGTAATATTAGGAAAGTATTTAATGTATTTATAGCTGTCTTTTAATGACATTTACCAGCTGGAAAGGAGGAGGCCTGCCAGCACCGAGTGATCAATCAGCTTTGAGGAACTCCAGCAAGTGCTCTCAGGACCACCAGCAAGCCTTCCTCCAGCCCTGGCTCCATCTTCTCCCATTCGGCTACGGAACCTTGGGGCAAATCAGGCTGACAGAGTGTGTTTCCCTGGCCCTTATCACAGTGGGACCTTGAATTTAGCCCGGGGCTGAGGCTGCTGCAGCGTACAAATAAATAGCACTAATTCTTAGATCACGGTTTAGAAATTTCTGTTCTACATCAACCAGGCAATCTGTGTGCATGGGACTCATTATGAACACCCCATATAATAAATTTAGTGTGCCAATCAGTTTTTCCAGAGGACAAGAAGAGAGACTACTGAAGCCTGGGCTTGGCCACTGTTTGCAGCAAACCTTCAGATCTCTCCTTACAACAAAATGCCATCAGACAGAAGTTCTGGCCATTGCAGGAGGAGTTACCTGCGCTTGGAAAACTGCAAAGATCAACCCATATGGAAAAGATCATGATTGAAAGGTCCAAGTAAAGCAATTTTCTGCTTCCCAAAAGACGTGGATATAAATAGAACAGTGCCTGAAAATGAGCAGGCAGAAATGAAATACAAACGCAAACAGAGAGCAAGTCTTCTAGAGCAAATAAAGGTTTTACTATATTTGTCCCCAAACAGAGTGTACCAGAGTCATCAGGCAATGCAAATTCTTTCTCTACCCTGCTGCCCCAGCTTCTGTGATGCGTGAGGGTGGACACAACCCTCACTGGGTTGAACCATTATTCTGCCTAAGCTCAGGTTGACCTAAAGAGTAGTAATTGAGCAGAAGTGCACATGCCCGTGACCGCATTATCCCCGGGAAGCTGTGCCCCACTGCAGCAATCCTGGGCATCCATGGACGCTCCTGGAGAGAGTCTCTCAGGAGACACTCCAAAGTTGCTCTCTGAGCATCGTGCCAACCTTTTGTTTTAACATCAAAGGGTCTTCAGCCATCTTATCTGTTACTCTAATTGCTCTGACAAGCTGTGGAAATACACGTCATTTAATGTGTAAACCTATAAAATAATCATTTGCTGTCTGTGCGCTTGATGCTCAGAATCTGCTGAAATTTCAATGTGGCAAAAAGCTCCACTGGGCTTGAAGAAACAACATTTCCCCCTTTTTCTCTGAAAAGGGATTTTACAGCTACTGTAGGAGTTCATGTCTCTTGGACTTCAGTTGTCCATCACTACTTCCTATACCCCTCCTTCCCTGTACAAATTGTATCTAAAATATTTTGGGTCTTGTTTGGACTTGCTACGATTTGAAGTTTTGAGCTTAATTTCTTTCTTATGATAACTAAGTTGAAATTCAGATTTGGAATAAAAGGTTGCAAATTTATATTTACAAGACAGGTAATATCAGCGAGACTCATAGAATGGTTTGGGTTAGAAGGGCCCTTAAAAATCATCTAGTTCCACCCCCCTGCCATGGACAGAGACAAGTCCCACCAAACCAGTCAGCTCAAAGACCCATCCAGCCTGGCCTTGAACACCTCCAGGGATGGGGCATCCACAGCTTCTCTGGGCAACCTGGGCCAGTGTCTCACGAGCCTCAGAATAAAAAATTTCTCCCCAGTATCTAATCTAAATCTACCCTACTTCAGTTTAAAACCATTACCCCTCATCCCATCACTACACTCCCTGATCAAGAGTCTCTCCCCAGCTTTCCTGTAGCCCCCTTTAAGTACTGGAAGGGGCTATAAGGTCTTCCTGGAGTCTTCTCTTCTCCAGGCTGAACAACCCCAACTCTCTCAGCCTGTCTTCATAGGAGAGGTGCTCCAGCCCTCCGATCATCTTCATGACCTCCTCTGGACTTGCTCCAACAGGTCCATGTCTTTCTTATGTTGGGGGCCCCAGATCTGGACACAGTACTGTAGGTGGGGTCTCACCAGGGTGGAGTAGGGGGTAGAATCACCTCCCTGGACTTGCTGGCAACACTATTTTTGATGCACCCCAGGATGGCTCATGTTGAGCTTCTCATCAACCAATACCCCGAGGTTCTTCTCCTCAGGGCTGCTTTCAATCCATTCTCTGCCCAGCTTGTATTTGTGCTTGGGATTGACCCAACCCACATGCAGGACCTTGCACTTGGTCTTGTTGAGCTTCGTGAAGTTTGCACAGGCCCACCTCTCAAGTCTGTCCGGGTCTCTCTGGATGGCACCCCTTCCCTCTAGTGTGTCAATCAATTCACCACCTCTCTGCACTAATATTACTTAAGCAATAAAAATCCCATCCACTTATAATTGCATAACCTTGAATGGAAACAACAGGAGGCCAACAGCCAAAAGCTGCAGGATGAAACACCTGAGAAATAAGTTCCCTGCAAAAGAAATCCCAGCAAAATACCTGTAGATAGATGTGGTTGGAAGCTGCTAAAAAAAAAAAAAAAAAGAAAAAAAAAACACTTTACAGTGGTTTTGGAAAAAATATTTTTCAAACATAAAGCATTTGTTTCCTCCTTTAAAAAAAAAAATCACACTTCAGATAATTGAAAAGCTAAAACCCCAAGTGTGAAAAGTCCTTTGGGTTTTGTTTCACCAGTCTTATTTCAGCTTCTGTGGTTTGGTCTTACATTAAAATGAAATATTTAGCTAAATTGTAAAAAAATAAAAAAAGTCCCCAAAACACAACTGAAAAAAAAAAAAATCAAAGTCCAGTTCAATCCCTATTCTGGAAGTAGATGCACATACCCTTAGGAACGGTGCTGCACTGCGATTCTTTCAAGAAAATGGCAGTGCAGTGTAGCTGCTGCCTTCTCAGAAAGATTTACCTGTAAACAATTTACTAACAGATTTTCAGAGTCCCCCATTAGGATTCTTTTGCAGAATATTTGGACAATGCCTGCAGCTAAAATGAAGGTAAATTACCTTTTCCTAGATGATGATGTTAAAATTCCAAATGGTAGTTTTACAACAAGGTTATAAGTTTTATGCAAAAGGAGTTGCAGAAAGAAAACAACAACAAGATTGAGTGCAAAGCTTAATGCCTTAATGCAATCCCACCGCTTGAGGGGAAGGGGTATTGTAGCAAATACCACTCCAGCTTTAGAATTCAGCGTGCTTTACAGAGAAGAAAAGAGGCTCCCGGCCAGAGTGAATGCCATCCCAGGTTTTGGGGCTGGGTGTTTTTCTTCTTCTTTTAATTCAGATTAATAAACTTAGAAAAACAGTGATGCACTTCCACCACTGGTGCTCTGCTTCCTCTGTTAGGAAATCTGTAATCAGAGTAGTTAACTAACCAACTACTTCAGGACTTAAGGAGTCCTAGAGAAATAGCCAGATGAATTTCTCTTAACCACTGGAGCAATTGCAGAGGAAGGTTAAATGATGAATATGTAGAGATGACGATGTGAGTAATGAGAGCATCTACAATGGCATTATGCAAGGACTGTCACTTTCCCTGCGTTTGTACAGTGCCTAGAATCAGGGGACCTGACCCAGCTGACTTTGTCTAGAAACTACTGCAATCCAAGTAACAAACAAAAATAATGGGATTAAATCTAAATATGTGATACAAGCCATCATGCCGTAGGGCATATCCAACCCACCAGCTGCCTGAGGGGAAGGTAAGGAGGAAGAAATTTTCCCCATAGGCAGGTCATCCCATAGCTGCTGTCCCTGAGGTTTCTTGGATCCCTCTCTGAAATGTCTTGTCTTGTACTCTTCACTGTGAGAGACAGGATACTGAACTAGACGGACAAGCAATCTGATCCACCATGGCAATTCCTATGATCCCACAGAGATGCTATGAATAATTCAGATTTGCTGCAAAAAATCCCCCGCACTTCATGCAAGTTAACTGGTGTCTCCAAGAGAAAAGATCATATAACCTCTTTATAACCATGTCATCATCACTATTTACGTGTGCATTTGACAGTTTATGGGTGCCTCCCTGAACAGGCTGTTAAAATGAGATGTAATGAAAATTACAACTTATCTTTAATAGGTTTAGATGTCACAGAGGGCCCAGTCACAGAAAGCCTTAACCAGAGTCTTGGTGGGTCAGCAGTAAAAGAGAACCCTGGCTTTTAGCGATCTTGCACAAAAGGTTAATTATTTTAGTGTCACTCCTACTTGGAAGATGTCCTCATCCTTGCAAAAAAAACACATTTAGGACTACACCAGGCTACAGCAGGAAGAATCAGGAAGGAAAGTACTGGAGGCATCCTCTTCAGCTTGGGGCTTTCTTTCTGAGACTTCAGTTTGGTCCAAGTGAAGCCTTCTAGGAGCACCTCTCACTCCTGAGCCTTATCTAAGAACTGTCTGGCTCTCAAGTGACTGGTGGCCTCTCCACACCAGGCAAGTGAGACCCCCATGTCACTGGAGCCCTATAAGTGTTAGGTATCCCAGAACACCTTCTGATGTAGCCCACAGCTGCACAAGTGGCACAACCAGACTCACATGGGACTGTCTCCAAGCAAGCAAGCTCTCCTGCTTGGCTAAGGTACACTTTGAATGGAGTTACTCTGCTTCCAGCTCCAGCATGGCTCTCCTGCAACCTGCTCTGGGACCTCTGCTATACAGTCCCACCTATTTTGGGGATAAATATATGAACACATACCACTGGTCTGTCTCCCAGAGGGGTATAGATATGCCAGAGTGACAAGAAGGAGTAATGGTTTGGCACTTGGAGTTTCAAGATGTAGACTCTGCTTCTAGCCTTACTACTGACTGTTCACGTAGCTATGGACAAGTCACACCTGCTCTCTGTGCCTGGGTTTCCACTTTCTGTGTCCTCTGCTAGTCTGTGAAGCCTCTGAGAAGGCTGTGGACCTACTGCTTCTGCAGATTCGTACAAAAGTAGGATGAATACTGCCTTATTCTCTCTCTCTCTCTTATTCTGTTGCAATCCATATAGCTAATCAGAAAAGGTGTTTTCTGTTGCAATCCATATAGCTAATCAGAAACTGCTCAAATATCTCTAGACATCACCCTGGGCCTGTCATACATTGAGTCTGCAGTGAAGTTCACCAACAATGAACCAGATTTTTGTTCCACTCATTTCTGTGAAGGGAGTCTTTGCTGTAGTCCAAATATCATAGGTGTCCCACAATGTTCTCAGCTCTAGGCCATACAAGTGCCTTCCAGAAAAGAAAATACAACTTATGGAGTTATGCCTAAGCACTTCAGTCCTCCTAAGGAGCTGAACTGTTTGGAGTTTGCAATCATCTTAACCTGATAATGGTTTTATGAGCCTTCTCATGTCAGAGCTATTCTCACTGTTCCCTCTTCTCTTTCCTTCCTCATATACATATTCATGTAAAGAGAAAGAGGGAGCTGCTCCTTGCCTCTCACGCTCTTCTGTGACCTGTTGCATGATAGTTGTTCACATCTTCAAGTTTTTATTAAAATATCCAACATATTGGGGGAATGTTTTAACTCCGAACTGCTTCTGAGAAATAAAAGCTTGAGACAGTTAAAAAAGTTATTCTGGAGCTTGGAGCTTCTACTAAAAGGGAAGAATGGCATGGGAGCTCTTCTGAAAATATGTCTTGAGGTCATACTTCTGAGTGAGTTTTGGGGAATTGTGTGTAGAGGAAGGTCCAATAGGTAATTTCCAGTCTCCAAAGTAAAAAGTAGTGAATACATTCATGATTTAATGACTTCAGGACTTCGGTAAGGACCAGGCTAAGTACCTCTTGAAAAGCAATAAATAAAGTATAAGAATTAGCTGTAGGAAAATGCACAGGAATATATAGGAGGAAGAAAAACATTAAGTGCTTCATGGCCTTGAGGAACGGACACCTGCAAAGAAGGAATCTGGTCCATATTCAAGGATACCTTGTAAAGACAAGTATTTGCCTACAATATACACATTTATGTGCAGGCACGGGATTATGTGCACATACAGACTCTATTTCTTTACTTGCAAGGAGCTGAAATTTGATATAAAGTCAGAATGTCGATGAAGAGAGTAAGAAAACCTTGTAAAGGCAGTTAATGGAAAATGTCTATGTTGGAATAATGTAATTGGTCCCTGCAGAGTATTACAGGTTAGGGCAAAATGTTAGATAGTGACAAAGGAGGAGAAGGAACGAATACATGGGAATTTTCCCCTTTTTCTTAGAATAGCAAGTCTCAGCTCAGGCAGGAGCAGGGGAGGCTGGTGCAAGGAGTTCTTGCCTCTTCTTGGCTTTCTTCCACTGAAGTTTAGATACTATCACTGACTTCAGGTGAATCAGTATCAAGTCACCTAACTAAACTTCACAAATAAATGAGCACCCTCTGAACTACAAGAGGAAAAATTACCTTAGGGGCTTGTAAGCGAAGGTCCTCAGAAGAAAAGGAGGATGGCTTACATTCAGAGATGACCTCAGTGAGTCTCTGTCTGCCCGGGTATGCAACACGTCAGTAGCATATATTCAAGACAGATGAAGAGCTTAGGAAGCATAGAAACATGGATTCAGATGTGTCAGCTAGTATGCATAAAAACAGCTGCTTAAAAATAATGTTTGGGGTTTGCCTTTATGCAATGACAGGAAAGGAATTCAGTGTCAAAGTTGCCTGAGCATTTAGCCACATGTGTTATTTTATTCCAAAGCACACTGTGCTCTGATCCTTAATTCTTATGATGCCTTCTTGAACTACAAAACCATCTATACAGATCTCTCCACACCACCTACCAATAACAAATGGATTTGCTGAGCTAATGACCCTGCCATTTGGGCTGGTCTGCATATAGCATCCAAAAAACCCTCAGGACAAATCCAAGAGGCAAACTGAAACCCTAGTGTGAAAAATACTTTTTTAATATTACCCAGTCCTTCCACACAATACTGATGACTCAATCTGAAATGGTATGAGTCAGTCAAACACAACCCTTAGTAACCACCACACCAACCTGTGCAATCCAGGGAGTATGGTTTAGACAGTTGCTGCTGCTCGGACTACAAGCTCTTTGGGGATGCATCTTCTGTTGGGGCTTGTGAGAGACTGAACATACTGTTAGCAGTTAAATAATATATCCGTATCATCACCATATAAAAAATACAGCCAAAAGTCTGTTCACACACAGACTGTTGCTTTAATTGTCACTTGGATGCTCCTAACCAGTTTCTCTCCAGCTAAGAAAAAAGCTGAATCTTCCTCACAGCTCTGTGCCTCCGTTTCCCTCCCTTATTTTGAGTGTGCATCTACTTGGACTGCACTCAGCAGAGGAGAGATTCGCTCTGATGGTTGGTGCTTCCAAAAGTGGGCCTGCCTCAGATGGAATCTTGTTAAATCCACTAAGAAAACAGTTCCTGCTCAAGATGCAGTTGGTGGGCAGTGAATTTTTGGAAGGTAAAGAGGACATCGAAGGTTATCTACACTGCAGCTACTAGAAAGCAATGTGAAGCAACACAAAATAGACTGGGAGACAACTCCTTTTGAGTGCATTCAAAATTGACCCATAGAGATGGAAACTGGTCTCAGCTGGATTGTTAAATTGCTAGCAAAAAAATCATATACATTTATTGCAGTTCATGTCAAGACTGTAAGTTACAGGTGTTCTGATCTTTCTACTTTCATAAGTTGGTTCAATATTTAGCATATGTTGGTAGCATTTTTTTTCCTAAGTCAATGGACTAAAATCAACTCTTTTCTATGTAACATCACAGGCTGGAATGGAGGAGCCTGCTGCAGTATTCCAGGCTAGACAGCTACTTTTGTCTCTTTCCCTGTTTCTTGCTTAAGAAAACAGTAAAAAGAAAGAAAGAACGGAAAAAAGAACTACATGAAAGAAAAAAAATAGATAAATGGAAAAGGAAATCTTAATAAGGTTCTTTTTTCTTTTCCTATTTTTTTGGAGACTGCTGTATTAAATTAAAGTCATACATAGGTTTCAAAGAAAATCGTATGTCGGTGGAATGGAGAGCCCACCTGACAACGCATGCTAACAGAATTGTAAATGTAAAGGGTAATGCTTGTCACTTCCTGACAGCTCTAAATGGCCTTTTAGTTCAGTACGCAGAGCTGTCATAAAAAAACATAAAAATGCATATGCAGACAGCTGAAACTGCAATGCACATCATTATCTGCAAATGGTATAAGTATCCTGAACAAAGGGCCTTCCAGTTTAAGGACAAGCATAAGACATTTTTCTGCCTCTAGCCTTAAAACAAAGTGCTGTCAAGAAAACAAGATTCTCAGTGCCAGAACTGAGGATTTTCTGTCAATCAGCAAGGTGCTACATTTGTACATATTTTTCTGACCCCAAATATGAGAAGAGCATCCTTAACAGATGTGTATTTAACTTCTGGCAGATACATCTGTTTCTTCTGGGTTTTTTATTTTTTATATCTTTTTTTTTTTCTCCCCCTCAAATACACCGCAGAGCAGAACAGTTTTGTTGTGTACTTATTAGTTCCTTCGATCCTGGCTTTTCCTCCTTACTTGTTTAAAGTATCTGTATGGTGGCTTCACCATTATTGTGCCAAGTTGTTGGGGAACATTAGGGACTAGTGTTAACCCAGTATGGGGACCACGCAAAAAAGGTGGACTCTGTTCTGCTGATCTTTGTGACTACCCTGCTAGTCTTAGTTGTGGTTTACAAAGTTGCAAGCTGGTTTCCAGTCCAGTTTGAAAACCCACATAAAGAGCAATGAGAGCTTAGCAAAGGCATTAACATACCCAAGCAGTGTTAAGAACAAACCTGTCTCCTGGCACAACTCCACAAAGTGTTAGTGAACACAAGAACCGTGGTGTGCAGTGTGTATGTGGTAGCCACTCACTGACTGCTTGGCTCCACCTTAGGCAGTCCCCTGCACTCCTGTTACCATATGCACACACATTTCTACTCACAGCATTTCTCCAGATGAAGGCTGGGGGACTGTAGGCTGCCTGGTACCATTTAAGGCTCAGGAAGAATAAGAACCAAGGTTCCACGGTAAACGCTTTGCTCTGAGGGCAAACTGGCACAAACAAGAGGTTCCACACCAAGCATTAGAGTTCACCTTATGAGTGCATAAAAGAGCAGTAAGACAGCAGTTGGGTTCCTTTCCACTATTTCTTCCTAAACCTCTAATCCAAATCTCATCTGCGCTGACCCCACTCACAAGTAACCACTGCATCACACAGACCTATGACTTATACCTTCAACAGTAGCCAAGCCATCCCCCTCACATCAAATAACCTGCAAAAATATCTATTCACCAACACAATCAATAGACCAAGAGCAGAACATGGATAAGCAGCATGTACTTGAATAAAAAAAAAAAACAACAAACAAACAAAAAACATCTTTTCTAGTCATTAGACATCCAAAGGTGTCTCTCTCAACTCTCACCTTGACCCCAGTTTCAGTTACACTCGCATATAGATACCTTCACACTCATTAAATTGCATAAGCCCCCTTTTTCTGTGGATTGGTGTTTCCTCCAGATTTTCAACATTTATTTGCATCACTTTTCATGCTGCTCTCCCAGTCCGGGTCTGGGCAGCACTTTAAGATCTGTGTATGCAGCCAACAATGACTATTGGGCCCTGAACACAACTTACGGTACAGACCTGGTGTGCACAACAAATCTTTGATGTATTTTCTTCGTATCTTGAATTATCCACCAAATGTCCCATTCCTGTGCTCTGTGCTTGCAGCATAAAGTATGGGAATATGAATCAAAGATATTTGGGATTTCAGAACTTCTGAGATCACAGAGGCAAAATATTTCAGTCCACAAGAAAAGTAAGGGAATAAATGTCACATATAAAAATTCTCTATTCATCTCATGGCTTATATTTACAAAGTGCTGTGTTTGAATCTGTAAATTTTCCAGTGTGAAATTGCCCTGAACAGTTGCTTAATGGCATCTTAATTTTCCTTTAATTAATCACCTTTAGAATTTCTAGCTGTTTCTCCATTAAAATCCACATTTATCACATGTATAATCTTCATTCTTTTCTTCCAAAATTGCCCAAAGAAACCATCAAGGGATAAGGCTCCAATCCTAAAAATTATTTCTTTTGTATCTGTAGTAACACGATATGGGAATACACAGTCGTCTTGGAAAAATATAGGTTTTGTCTGAGAATTTAAAAGATATCTAGTAAATCTGACTGCCTCTCCCTTCTTGGTTCTGTTTGAGACATCTGAGGACATCTAAATCTGAAGTTTGGTTCCTGTCTCAATAACTGATTCTAATCCAAGCTCAAGAAAAATAACATCTTAATGCTCACTCAACAGTCTTGCTTCCGAAGCTGCCTCTACAGACGCCTAAATAACTGAAAACAACTCTGCAGTACGTCCTCCCCAGAGTCAAAGCTTGCACATGTGCTTAAAAAAAAAAAAGCTTTGCAGACTATGTGTAAAAGCCCCATCTGGTGATGCCTGACATAACAGTATGTTTCCACCTAATTACAGTACACTTAAAAACTATACTGTGCATTATTGACACAAAAACAAGTGAATATATATCTTTCTGGTAATAAATTACACTGGACAGAAGAAAAACGTTTCCAACCCCAATGGAGTCAGTTGATGAACCAGACTTCCTACAGGAGTAGTAGAGGAAGGAGAAAAAAACAAAGTAGTTTTACCATGGAGATTGGTACTTTTGTGAATAGGTTTATACGATGTGGTAATACTGCAAAGAAATGTACTTGATGGTCCGTGTGTTCCTGTAGTCTAAGTATTTTATGTATACATTATTATAGTTAACAATATTGGATATGTCTCATGATATTTAAAAACATCTGCTTTAAAAAAACCTGAGTCATTGAAGGGAGAGCAAAGGACATAATTTTCAGTCTAAAAAATAAAATAAATACCCATATATGTTTCATTAGTAGTCTGTAAAATCATATGATCTATAAAGAGATACAGTCAATGGTACTTGCAAAGAACGGGAGATCATACAAATCTCCTACAGATGTCCTCAGTATTGATTAGCTAACATCAAAACTAATATTTGAAAATGTAAGACACTACAAAAGCTTTAGTCAGCCAAGTAGTTGTGCCATAGTTAATACAACCACCTGCACCAAGAAGGAATAATCACAGGCAGAATTTGCAGAACTACTACTTTAAAAGCAGCACAAAGTTTGATGACTTCAGATGAAAACACACACAGCACTAACGATGTAATTCAGTATAACAGGAGGGCAATTCTTGATCAAGTAGTGAGATCTGTGCAAGACAAACAACATGAGGGTTTGGAGACCAAAGTGACCTCCACTACAAAACAGGTAGAGGCTAGGAGCAAGCATCATTGGTTTCCTTGTGCCTCTGGCCTTAATGACATGTGTGCTTTCCTGATATAACAGATGTTCCACCTAGCAATCGTTTTTTTGAGCCTGGCTTTTGTATTGCTATGTTTAAAAAGTGACACTGTCAAATACAGCAGCGAGAATCCTGGACTAACACCTACAGCTGAGCTACGCCAGCCAAAATATAACAATATTTTAACCACAGTGATATAGAGCTGGATTTGAACACGCATCTTACAGACAAAAGCTTCTATATCCCATAACCGTGACCTGTGCCAGCCAGGCCTCCCTCTCAATCTGTTCCCTTTAAATTTACAAGGAAGGAAATAACAAGAAAGAAGGACATTCTTTTATTACATTTTTTCAAATAAAATGTCTGTGCTTTCTCTGGATGGTTCCAGCCCGATTTATACAAGGTGAATTTGACCTTCAAGAGGCAGAACATCTGGGAGTGACAATTAAAGCCATCTGCACCCAAGGCAAGCAGGTTGCTCGCTATCCACTCCATTCTGTCGCCTTCAGAACATAGAGGAGGGGGGGTAATCTCAAGACAGCCATCCCTTTTTTATTGACTGTCTCCTGTGCTTTTAGAGATGTGAAAATGCACAGAGCCTGACTGCACTCCTTCCCAAGGAGGCTCACAGAGGATGGCGTGAAAACTGCAGCCGTGCTCTTGAAGATTTGTGATTCAGGTTCTGTGGGGATGGTATTACCTGGACCCAGACTTCCCTTCCTATTTAATCTAGCCTTTATACATCTCATCAGTTGTGACCTGGCCTGTCTGAATTTCAGCCCTCACATCTCCTTTACAGAGCTGACAGGCTTGCACATTTTTTACTGACCATCCAAGTCCAACAGGAGTCCAGGGAAAGATCGTTGAACCCCCTATTCCTGGAAGGACTGCTTTAAGCTCCTATTTAGGAAGGCTGAAGGTATTGGAGGTATTTTGATATGCTGGTAAAAATCCAAACCCCGGTTCCCTGTAGGACTTCAGCTTTCCTAGAGCTTACAAATCTTCAAACGTTTGCTGCAATAGGCTAACTCCCTAAACAACCCCCTAAATCTTGATTCTGAGTGTTTTCTGTTGTTATTGTTTAAACCAAATAGTTTTAAGGTATATCCTGCTGATTACCACTGTCCCAGTTTCTCCTTGCACTCTTCCGCTTGCTTGTACCATCCAATATCTCATTTCAGACTTTCCTGGTGAGCTCTTTAGGACAGGAGGATTTTGCTGTGTGTTCCTAGCAGAGCAGGATTTCGGTCTCTGGCCTGAGATGCTAATGCAATGCACGTGACAAAGAAGTATTTAAGGCACTAGCTGTGTCATGTAGATATTTGCACAGAAGGATCATATTCACTTTTGGACAGGCACTATAGTGTTAATGACTTATTTGGATAGCCAGACCTGGTTGGAATTTCAAAAGCAAAGGAAAAATAAAAATTCAGAGGATGGGAAAAATGCAACTAACCCAGAACTGGAATCTTTTCTGTGGTTCTTGAAGTATTATTATTTTCATTTTCTCTTTGTATAATTTTTTCAGCCTACTTAAGAGCTCCCTGTGTGCCACCTATCGGTCCAACCCATGCTCAGTTCTTCTTCAGACAAAAACAGCGGTGGAAGAGTTGTGCAGGGCCAGAAAAGAGGAGGTAGGAGGCCAGAGATCGCGTACAGCAAAGCTGTCCAGAAAACAGGGAAAGGAAGTATATTTTTCTAGGCAGGTCGAGCCAACTGCAGCCCAGAAGGCAGTCATACCCCCTATTTCAAACTACGGGTGTGACTCAGATAAACCAGCAACATGAAATTACACCAGCAGAAAGATATTTTAGAAAATATTCCACACCATGGATGACATATTCAAGTATTATGTCTTTGGAGATTTAACTCTGCCTTCTTTGAGTGAGAAACCAGACACTTGGAGAATTAACCGAGATTATATTGACAGGTCTAGGTTCCACAACAATTCCCCTTGTATATGCCCCATAAACACCTTTCTTTCCAGTGTCAGTCATACATTCATTTTCTACCACAATAATTCTCTGCTAAGATCCCATTCCCATAATAGAAAGAGAAAAAAAGAAATGAGTGACACCTCAAACAATATTTGATAGTCTAACAACAATTTCTAACTTCAAAGACTATCTACATAAAAGTTGAAGACTTTTGCTACAAAACCAAACCATTGGGAAATCATTTTCCATCTGACATCAATTCCCCAGCTACTTGAATGAAGGCTTCAACTAAAAGTATAACTTTTACTAGAGGTTCTTTAACATTTTAATCTATGCTACGAAAAAGTACATACATAGTCAGGTTATATTGTATCAGAATTCAAGAATGGGGTGTAAAAGAGATAACCCCACAAATTAAAGAGAGCACTGATAAGCGCTTGGATACCTGACCGAATTACAGTGGTTTAACAGCTTAGGAGATAAGAATATTTTACTAATTAGCCCCAAATCTTTATGAACACAAAAATATAAGGGGTACAACCAAGAACATTCCCAACCCCCAAAACTACTGTCCTAGATGAAGGGAATGAATTTTTCAGAACTGAATCATTACAGCAAATCACTCCTAATGTACCAAACCACTGGAAGAATCAATGGATGCAGGTCTACAAATCATGTATTCAAGACTCAGTGCTGGCAAGCAAAGATCTGTAAGGTTTGATGATGGGTCATTTTCCCTTCCCAGAAATACTGGCTAAACCCCACAAAGTCTTCAGTAACAGTCCTTTTTTTTAAACTCTGCTTTCATTTCTAGCTGAAGAGGAGATTGCATGTCTAAGACATCAAATTGTGACCTTGTGGTGAATTAAATGGGCGAGCATGTTAAAAGGCTTGTAAATGTATCTGGACCTTTTTTTTCCTCACCATCTGTTTCATACTTGATATCTTGATAGATAGTTCAGCTTATTACCCACCACTAACGTCATCTCTCTGCTGAAGCCTTGTTATTTGAAATATGGGGTCTCTCCTTTGTATAGCAGTGACTAAGTACATTGGAACCCACTTAAATTTGTTTTAAATGCATTAAATTGGTAACATGCAGTGTTGCTGCATACCAGTTTCTAAGTTACATAGTAAAAGTTTAAATGATTAAACCAATTTAATGTATGAACCAGGCACTCCGTATGGCTGAGAACAGTCAGGTTTTCCAGTGAAATGTTCGCCTGGTAGTTAGCATTGTGCAGAGGTATGCAGATGCTTTTGCCAGGAGAAAGTGAAATAATTGATGCAGCTGAAAGTGACCTTGATCTTGAAGTCATTACCTCATTCCTTGAAATATCTGAAAATACAATGACAGAAGCAAGGGCCTGAGTGACTACCGTGACTTTTACTTTGTCCTGAGTATCAGTGTGACATGGGTACATGCCAACAATAAATCATTTTCCTGGAACATACGACAGTAAAAAGTTGGGGTCATGTTTTCAAGCTGGCTTTTCTTTTTCTTTTTTTTTTTTCTCCTTGTGTCTGTTGGTTCTGTGTCTCTGCAGACTTTACATGACGTCCTCCTGTCTGCCTACATCTATTTTATAGATTAATGGTACCTGTAACTACTCAGCTGAAAGGTAAAATAATGGCAAGGGTGATGAAACTGCATGCTCTGTGACATAGGAGAGTGACTCATGAGGTCAAGAATGAATTCCTGCCTTTCACCACTGGCAGAGCCCTGTATTGCTACCAAAGCACTATGCATGGCAAAGTGGTGATAACACACACCTGGAGATCCACAGAAGTCCAAAAGGTCCACCAGGTTTGTCTGCTTCCCAGAGAGAAGGGTAGATTTCTCCAAGCTGCCATGGGACTAGTTATACTGTACCACAGCAGGTCTTTGAGATGCTTCATGGCAACTGATCCAGAGCCCAGCAGAGGCAAATAAAAACTTTTTGATTACAAGATTTTCATCTGGGTTTCCAAGGTCACTTGTACCTGTTGGAGATGCACCAAAGCAAGAGGCTGGCAGCATCAAACTCCCTTCTACAGGTCCCCACAGGAGTAGGGCCACCAATTTCTGCAACATCCGGTCTTCCCTGAGATACCAAGAAAGACAACTTGTGTCTCACTGGTGTTACAAAACAACAGTTTCCCACCCGAACTGCAGGATCATGGTCATGCCTATAAATGATCTTAGCTAAAGGACTTTCTACCTGTTCTCTTTGAACAGAAGCATGCACAGAAGAGCTGGGAATACACTTACCCAAAGAAGAGAGGGAAGGCATTTTAAATGTAGTGAACTAAAAGTTGTGCAACAAACATAATTGCGACCAAACACCACCTGCCAAGTGTTAAAAGACTTGATTCATGCAGCAAAATGTCACATCAAGTGGTTTTGATGCAGCCAGCTGTCACAGGCAAAGCACTCTGCATCTAAAGATGACAGGTTTCAGGAGGAGCTCGTGGCTCGGGAGGAACATGAGAATCACATTGATGACTTTACCTTTGAGAAGAGCTTCTTCAGAAACAGTGCAAGAACTAGAGCTAAAGTCAGGCTCCTTGGGCAATAAACACACATGCTGTGGTGTTAAGGAGTGGAAGCTGGGAAGCTCTGGTGGTTTTTGTGGAATTTTACCACCTGCAAGACGGCCTATGGCTCCGGGATGCAAAGTGTTATCAGCACTACTAATTGTAGTTTTGTTTTTTCATCTCTGACCTTTTCATGTCTTCCCTTTCTCTGGTCTGTCAGGGCTAACGCTGAGAAGAAAGGTATCTGCAACAGTGGAGATGTAAAGTTTTCAGAGCTGTCACTCTGATACAGGAATGTGTTTTCCTAAATTTAACAGTTAAATACAAATCAAGGTGTTACAAACACTTACTTGTGTTACAAAAGATGTTTACATGTTGGCAGGATACCTATATCCTGTACACACCATGTAGTCAAACTTGATTTCTCACATACCCTGCCTGGATTCATTTTCATTTAATTTTATGTAAACAGTGTCTCTAACAGTGGCAGCAGGACCTCACTGAAGAGCTAGAGGTTCTGTTTCCCAAACCAAACGCACTTCAGATCCTTCGGCTCAAACTGAGATTTGAGCACAGATCTGGATTTACTCACAGAGTTCAATTTGGAATCCAATTTTATAATCAATTCTTCATTGTATAATACAATGTTGTTGATATAATGCATCAGAGAACCTATCCCCTCGATGGAGGATTTTTAAAAGCTGTATTTTACGGCTATGTCATCACCAGGCATTTGTGGATTTAAAACATTTGTGAAATAGGATTTTCTGGTGAAATCTTGTGTGGTCCATTAAACATACAATACGCAGCAGAGGAAATACTTGATTAAGCTTACACACTTTTCTCTGTTTCTGGTAATATTCCAAATGAATGCAGCTTTGCCACATGGTTATCAGTTCCTAAGATGGCTTCTGAAGTTTGCAATTTTACTGTTCTGCATCGCAGGTGACAAGTTACCTGGGATTACATTAGCTTAGAGCCAGCCTCTGCAGATAGTTTGTATTTGCCCATGATAATACCATTAAAGCGAATTTCCCAGGAATTCTATTCAAAGGCCTCAAACATACTTTATATATATATGCTTTTGCAGCACTCCCATATGTATATTTTGTTTGCTTGTGAGCTGTATACAAAGCACATGTGGAATCTGTAAGCATAACAAGCAGGATCATTAACTTAAAAATTAATCATGCTCATGCAAGTCCTGTGAATTTGCACTATTAGTTCTACTAGAACTCAACACAGTGTCTACATAATTTAATACTTTTCTTCAAATCTCAGTATGGGAATCCAACAGTTCTTAGCTGACAGCACCAAAAATGTAATTTTTCTAAGAATATGTACAAATAAAATAAGGATGTCCTAAGTATGTGTATAAAATTGTATGCCATGACCATTACAAGGCGCAGCTCCTTAGCATATACCATTGTACCGAAAAAAACCCATTCTACAGGACATCAACTGGAACATACACAACTTAATAAAAACCCCCACCTTTTAAAGGATATGTTAAAAAACAATAACAGTAAAATTCCACAAATAGAAATACCCCCATTTTAGTGCAGTGAGTCTCCTGAGTTTTTCTTCCCAAGTTGACCTAGCCATTGCCTTATGGACTTTTCATGTTCTTTATTCAAAAAGCAACTTTTGTTCAAAACAGATACTTAGCATGCATTTGAAAAAGTTCAGATTTTTTACCTGCCTGATGTATTGAACAACACAGAGAGACAGTGTCTCAAAAGTTGGGAATGAAAACAAAAAGGTGGGTCATTTAATGCAATTTCTCAGGACAGGAAGGAAGCCCATCTTTGAAGTGTCAACAAAAAATTCAGATGTCCAGGACCAAAAAGACCAGAAGTAGCACAGTATAGGAAGAGAGCGGGAGACAGCCCAAGTACTACCAATGTAAAGGAAATATTCTACAAACAACGCTATCTTGTACTACCATTTTCCCAAACTCAAAGGCATTCAAATATTATCTAGTCTTAAATGTATATCACACTATCTTCAGACATCATATTCCATTCAAAGAACTTGAAAAGAACATTAAAAACCCCTTTTCTTAACATCCACCTAGGAAGGCATGCAGTGGCTCTTGAAGCACACGGAGGAAAGCATACAGCAATTTACAACAAGAAACAAATATAAATAATGTAGTTTCTAGAAATTATGGGCATGAAAGAAAGAAGACGAGATTCCAGCTTGCAAAGTAAAATTCATTTTAACACAATCACTGGTGAAAATTACTGGGATAAATGGGAAAATATTAACATAAGCATTCTCAAAATTCAAAAAGAAAATCTGACTTTAAAATAATGTTCTTGGTTGCTTTTTCTTACCATTTTCTCCATAAAATGACAAATGTAATAAAACACAATCTCCTACCCACACCAAAATAATGTTTGGCTCAGCTCTATTTTTGGTGCAAATATTTCTCTGTTGAGACAGCCTGCTCATGTCCTCATCGGAGTCTTGGAACCATTTTCTGGCTATACTACACATTCACTGTGTCACCATCAGTAAATCACATAATCTGTACACCACAAATTAACATCTGTAAAATTGGGAAAGCCATTTGTATTTAAAAAGTTGTTGTGAAGCTCAGTTAGTTAAACCACTAATTATTTTGTTTAAAGTTATTGGAATTAAAGTTGTTTACAGCTACATCTGATTTTTATAACCAGTAGTAGGTCTCAGATAAGTAATGATCTCAAGCATTTTAGTCCAAGCAAAGTGAATGTAGCAGAGAGAAAGTTCTAGGGGATTCCCATGGGGATGGAAAGAAGATTTTGCATTTGGAAGAAAGGAAATCCAAATCCTCATTTGCCCTTACTCCATAACAAACCCCACCCAGGTTCTACATCTTCCAAAGCACACCCTGCCTGTATGATACAACCATCTAGTAAAAGATTATACCATAACTCTGACAATGCAAAGACAGACAAAAGTTTAAAATTACTGTCGGAATTACCTGGATTTACTGACACTGATAGGTTCAAATCCCCAGGGCATAGCTTGTATCGTTAACAGAGAAGGTGAGGAAGGTAAAACAGAGGTAATTACTAGGTACTTCATAATAACCTGAACTAGAATTCCCTGAAGCACCTTTGTTTGCCTGACATAACTCATAGTCCAATGCTTTGGATAAAAAGAGATACACATATTTTCTTCTGCTCTCCTTGGAAAATTCTACCTTCCTGCAGATGCATGGAAGGAAGCAGTCACTGGGCACCCCTGAGCATCACTACTGCAGATGCAGAGAACCTTCAAGGATTAAGTCAGGGTGTCCCTTGCACACACAGTCCCGTCAGCAGTGGGAAATCCACCCAGAATCTGTTACCTCCAAGTGAGTTCTGTTTCCTGATGCGAACATAAAGTCAATCAGAAGTCATTAAACCCCAAAACATGTAACTTACCTCAAAGAGACTTGTATCTCTACCTTGCCACTATGATTAACAATTAGGGACAGTCCCATCAGTGGGCAATTTAGAGCGGGTATCTCACTGATGTGCTCTGAATTATCTACTTGGAGAGCTCTTCCTTTTCCACCACTTCTAGGGAAAGCAGCCTCCTGACAGGTACCACAAACAGGGATCCTCTTCAGAAAAGAAATAATAATAAACCAAACCCAAATATGTTAAATTGTCATGCTGGTGGCTCTTGTGTAGGTGTGGAAGAGGGTGGGTTGAGAGGCAGCTTTGTGATGACCGCAGGGTCCTTACCAAGCCCAGCTGAGTCATAATCTTCAAGGAGGAAAAAAGGGCTTTTTCCCTTTTGTGTCCAGACATGTGCAGGTCCTGGCATCTCTGCAGGCTCACAATAGAAGACCTCTCTTATTCATGCTGCAAAAGATCTGGAACCTGACACTTCTCTTGGGCACTCAGTCCTAACTGGCAGGATTTGTCTCTGACACTCTCCTTTCAAGACAAGTGTCAGCAGGTGATGAACTTTGTATTCTTTCACTCCTGCAGCTTCAGAGCCTGGATCTCTGTTTCTGCAGAATTTATGAATGGTAAATGTCAAGCCCTTTGGTTTTTTCAGACCTGTAGTTCTGGTGTCAGAAAATAAAGAAACGATGAACAATACTTTTCTTTCCTCCATCCTTTATTTTGCAAGTTCTTACGCTGAAGAAACAGAGCCGTACTGGTTGGTGTACACTAAGCACAAATAATAATATTCAGCAGAAAAGACTCCACCACGTCATTGTGGCGTCCTCCTGGCTGTGCCTGCTGAGCTGTGTGCATTGGTGCACCTGACAATTACATGTCTGATATTGTAACCGCACACCTTGAGGGCCCTGACTGTATTAGGTAACTATTGTTAACTTTTACTGTGATTTTAGTGTTTTGGTTAATTAGTTCCACCTCATGAGGCAAAGGTCTCATAATTACACTTTGCAGGATGTTCATTAGCTGAGCAGATTGCTTTCTCAGTTCAGGGCATCTCTGGCAAGGGCTCAGTGGTCACTGCATAAGGATTACAGCAACAGAAGGGATGATGAAAATTGTACTGTAAGCCTGCCCTTTCAGTGAACTAGGAGTTCATGCTGGTCTAACATAACTGGACAAAGCTGAGATTTAGAACAGTCTTGGCAAAAGCAAAGCAAATTATTTAGCATGAATGGTTTAGCCCTTATGCCTGTTTCTGAATCATTCGCATCTTGTTCTGCGGATTGACTCTGATAACAACTTTATGCAAACATATTTCAACTAGAGTGGCCTGTGAACCATTTACTTTGACTTTGCCGACTCTGCCTTTGATTACTCCTTACACAGTCCCAGTTCAAGAGCACTCAACTCCAAACACACACCTACTGCTCACTTATTTCAAAGTCTAGGGAATAACCCAAACCTGATCATCACAGGCTTTCAACAGAGCATAAGAACATCCTTAAAGGCTTGACTGATTCTGGATCACCTCATTACTGAAGTTATACCGTACAGGTTTTTCCTTCCCTGGTGAATTACTCACACCATGAATGACTGCATACAAGCACCCAGCGTGCCAGAGAAGCACCTCACCTCCCTTTGGGGACCCCAGGCTCTACCCTCTCACACAGCAAAGGCCAACCCAAAACACCAACCCTTGTCTCACACAACAGCAGCCTCTCTCCTCCCCCAGCAGCTGTGAAGAAAACACAAAAACACCTTGTTTGCACGGAAGCTTCCTGGAAGAACAAGAAGAACGGAAGAGAAATATGATCAGATCACTTATTCTCTTGAACCAATGCTTCCACTGGCACATCTACTGCTGCTCTAAGCAGCTGCCATATAGTCATTTTGTAAGCAATTTCTTTTTAAACCAGGAGGCTGAAGATCTCATCACTGATCACAGCCAACATAGCTTGTATTTTTTCCTAGAGACAATCAGACACCACCATCCCTAGACCAGGGCATCATGATGGCAGAAACAGTATCCCTTTTCCAAGCTCTCCTTAATACTCCCTCCTAATAAAGAGTGATTCCTCAGGAAGTGCTGTACCTATTACCCACATGTTAATACCAGCTTAGGTTTCATTATGACTAATGCCATTATAGTGAATTCCAAATGAATTATTCATGATTGGCTCCTTCTTTTAATGCCTTTGGCATGTGGCATGTTTTCCACATTGCCTGCAAAATGTCTGTGGTAGGAAAATGCTCGTAGGTATCCTTGGCAGCTAGAGGATGAAAATGTAACTGTTTTGCCCTGTATCCAATGAAGGAAGCTTAACATGTGTTTTCAGAAGAGAAAGTCTTCTGCTTCCCACAACTGGTCTCATTTTAAGTCAATATAAAATACACTGGATGGGAGCTGATATACCTATCTTTGTTCTTGAAGTGAGATATGTGGTCTTACTTTAAAATAAAAGCAAATACCATCTTCATTACTCTACATCACAACTACTGCCAAAGAAAATGTCTCATGTTCCCTAAAAATTAAGAAAAAGTAAAAAATACAATACTCCTTAAAGTCACTCTGGGCCTCAGACTGAAATTTCTAAAGCAAGGGGAAGGATCACATACTTCCTCATCTCTTTCTTCAGTCTGTGGTTATCTTTTCTAAGTAAGGAAACCCCTGGGAGATAGACATGTACTGAAGTAAATGGGACCTGAAGGACTCCATGCCACAGCATGGCCACCAGAGCAGAGAAAGAGTCATTTAGCCAGGCTGTCACCATCTCCTCCTGTTCTTAGCACAGCGCAGCTCACCACGCTTTTCCACTTGTGGTTGACAAACACTACTGTTGGAGGCTTTTCCCAAGAAGGCAGACATTCTCCAGCCTGATACAAAACATCCTCCAGTTTCCTCTCCCCAAAGAGCTGAGCTTAAAGGAACTAGCAGTGTACTTGGCAGTTGAAGACTCACCAATTTCTTATATGCCTAAAAGGAGATTTTATTAGAGTATTCACACCTGAAAAAATTATTTTTGTGTGTAACTTGAATAAAAATGCCTGCTCCTCTCACTGTGTTCCAGGATGTGCCACCTTGTGCTTTCCAGGGGGCACAGGCACCTACGAGAAAGGTTGGACCAGGTCATGCCAAAGCCCATCCAATACAATATCCTGTCTTTGGAAATGGCTAGTAATGGGCATTTAGGAGAAAGCATACAAGAAGTGATGCAAGTATGAAATTCTCCGTATCTTCTCTATTTCAAGCAATTTGTGGTTTAAGGACTTCCTGAACTGTAGCCTACATCTGCGTCATCTCGTTTAATAGCCCTTTAGAGACCTTTGCTTCCATTCACTTGCTTAGTTGCTTCTTGAACTTTAGATATCTAAAACATCCTGTGGCAATGAGATCCCCAACTTAATGATGCATTGTGCGAAGAAGTAGGTTTTGTTTGTTTACAGCCTGTTGCACAATCGTTTCATTTGGTAGTGTTTAGTGTTATGAGAAATAGCTAATAACCCTTCCCATCAAACATATCTCCATATCACTGCTTATTTTAGACTGGCAATGGATAGACAATACTGGAGAGTACTGAAACTGCAAATTGCAAACAAATGGGCAAAGGTTTGCAAGAAAAATCAGTGGGGAAGTTGCTTTGCATATTTATTTGATAAAGATACAAATGAACCACTGATATTTTCAGCTATATTTCTTAAAGCTGTATAAATATGAGAAAATACTATTCACTCATTACGTTTTTTGCAGTGACCATATCTTAGAAACACAGAAAAAAAGTTGCATCTGTCTACAATACTATTTTCATTGAAACAAATGTCATTCTAATACAAGACATTCATATTCTATGAGTAGTAACATTTGAAATCATGTTAATTAAAGTGAAGTTTCCTTCCTAACAGTTAAATCAACACTATTTTCATTGAAACAAATGTCATTATAATACAAGACATTCATATTCTACAAGTAGTAACATTTGAAATCATGTTAAAGTGAAGTTTCCTTCCTAACAGTTAAAACATTCTCAGTAGCTTTTCTGTACTGAAACCACCGTACTGATGTATTCATACTATTCCCTTGCTGTAAGTCTCAAGGCAATGTTTTCTAAGTAAAAAGGCAACAGTGAAAAAGTTTTTAAGAGAGACCCACTGTATGATTACTAGCTGTTGGTACTTGATGTAAAATATCTAACTTACAAAAGCACTTTGGCATGTTTTTGGACAAGCCTTATCAATAGCTGTAATGAGAAATGACTAACAAAGGACTTTCTGTACAAACAGCAAATGAGATGCTTGCAGACAGAAGGGAATTTATTCCGAAGGAAAAAGAATGAAGCCTAGTGTTCTCATTCACTGGCCCTTCACCTAAAGTTGTTTTATTGTTGTTCGTGTGTGTCTTAAGTACCATGAAGAACAGCCTATGCTATTACAAGGATGTCTTATTTCATCTGACTTTTGTTCCCCATAACCAAGCACCATTGTTATTTTCTGATGGCAAAAGTAAACTAGTGATGAAATCCTAGCATTCATTTTCTTAAATAGTCTCTAGAAAAGCCTCCTTGCCACACAAGTCAAAGCTGAAAACATAATATTGTCAGGACATGTTTAGTTTCCAAAACAGTAACTGTAGTAAATGAATATACAGGTGAAAATAATTCCATCACTTAATTGTAATTTATAAATGCAGAAATCTGTTTTCACTTTTTAAAAAAAGTTTTCTTTAGACAATGTCAGAAAAAGAAGTTAAGACTGATGTCAGACCTGGAGCAGCAATCACTGGGGAGTGACAGCTTGTTTATCTGGCAGTAACGAGACTGGACTGAACACAACTCATTACTGAAGTGCTGCTTGTAAGAGGCGTGAGTCTGCCCTGTCCTGTCATAGCCCCTTCCCACACCACAGCAAAGGGCCTCCAAAAACTCACCTCGCATACTGCCAAAGCACAGGAGAAACAATAATTGAGCATTTTGATTCAAAGTGGAACAACACACACTGAAGGATTCCCACAAACTTCATGCGGTACTAAGGATCTGCTTCAACCTAGAGGCACAGATGAAGTTCCTGCACTGGCATTCAAAGGTGTCTTAATATCCAGTACTGGGCCCAGCCTTGCTCCTGCTCTCTCCCCACTGACCCTGGAAGAGACCTCCCTCTGCCACATGGAATATTTAAAGTCTTAGAGGACCTCATGCAATCTGCACTACCCTGTGACTAAATAATCTTGGTGGGCTGCACAGAGGCAGTCGTGGGAAGTAATGAAGGGTACTGTAACATCATCGAGCTGCTTCTTGCTTTCGTTTCTGTGGGAAAAAGAAATAACCAAGAACCAGCAAAAACCCTGCTAAATCCATGCTCAAAGAGAGATGAGAAACCAATTAGTAGGCTAGCCCAGTACCCTTAAAGCTGCTGTCTACACCATGAAATGTTATAAATAAAAAAAAAAGAACACAAAAGAAAAAGAAAAAAAAAATCAAATCAATAAAGAACAGTCCATGCCAAACAATAAGCCTGCAGGTGCTTGCAAGGTGCAAATTCAATATGAATAGTGGCACTTTGAGAAAGCCAGCTATGACTGAGATGAAACCGAGCAGAACAGAAATTCAGAAGCAAGTGAGGATGCATTTTCAAAATACGTCAGGATTTATTCCGTTCCTAAAAGAACCAGACAGTTAATCCACCCTGTTGGCAGGTGTATGATAGTAGGTGATTCCTTGCAACAACATCTATAACTATTCTCATTATATTATTCTCCAGATGGGGATAGCAGTAAAGTGAGCAGGGGCAGAGGATAGAGATGGAGAGCCCATTTGCCTGGCTTGCAGTGTAACTGATCGTGCAAAAAACAAAGGGCCACTCAAACGGAATTTCTTGAGTGGGGATGACATACAGCATTGGATCAAGTGTCTCTGTAGATACCAGCTTCTGCAATGCATCCTTGGGAATTATGGATATCTCATTTTGGGGAGGAGGAAGATGCCGGCAGGCTTTGTTGCATTTGAGCAATGACTGACTCAAGTAGGAAATGAGGTAACCTGGCTTAAGGGTGGTAGGCACATTTCGCAAAGAATGTATAATTAGGAGTTCAAAGTGGTGCTGTCTTCTATATAACTCTATGCTCCTCTTCCCTGAAAATTTAGTTTTCTGCAAAAGAAGATTCTAAGGAAAAAATAAAACCACCTTTTCTGGATTAATTGAAATATTTAATTTCTGTTTCAATCAATTTCCAATTTTCTCCCACAAAATGCTAAGCAATTTAAGAGAAAATTTGCTTCAGATTAAGAAATAGTTTGGAGGTTTTTGTGTCAATAAGTAAATTTTAACATTGTTGGAACTGTTTTCCCCCACAAAAAATTGACTCACTTCCAGAAGGTGCAGCAGCACTGAGACATGCAGAACCCAACAGCTGGTGGAATATGGATTCTTTAACATTCCTCTAGCCAGCTCTCGTCATCCATGGCACGATGACTTGGTCACATCTGCTGACCTCCTAAAACAGTGGGGCTGCTGTGAGTAATTCTGTTTTTTCCCACGCAGTGAATAATCCCTACAAAGCGTCACCATTCCAAAGCCTGTCGGTTACCACCTACCAACCTTGGAGGGAGGAGAAGTGTAGAATAAGGCTGGTTTGTATTTTCAAATAATGGAAAAAAACAGCTATGCTAAGTAGCAAAAAAACCCCATCTTCCACATTGACCCTGCAGAGCAGGCTGCGCTGCACGTTCCTGAGTACTGGATCCCTGGAGACCGGAAAATTCATCCTTATTTATTTATTTAAATTAAAAATCCTAGCCATGACCTCAGAGGTGTATGTTTATTATCAGCTCCAATGCACTTGTCACAGCTTCAGCTGGAATGGAAGCCAGGGGAGGATTAAAAAATAATAATAATCCAAGAAATTTCTCCATTTCAAATGTCATTGTTTTTTGTTCCTAATTAGAATACAGTTTGCCTTTCAGATTCCAAAGCTTTTGGGTTAGTGGTTTTAAGCATGATGTCATTTTCCTGTCTATATGACCACAGCACAGCCTTACTTCGAGTGTTTGGTAACAACAGAAAAATAACTGTGGAAACCTATATGCAATTCTGCGGGATCTGAATTAGTGCCACACCATTACCAGTCACTATTTGAGAGCAGACAGGCAGGAGGTCTACAAGGGGACATGTCTACTCATTCTGATCCTTTCCTGAAAGTGAGGCTTGGCCAAAAGAACCCAGCAAGTCCTACTCAGAAGCTTAGGCTGTTACCTGTTTCAACTACCCATGGTTTATGTGCATATGTAAAGTGAAGATAGTTTGCCTTTTAAAACAAAACAGGCAGAAAAAGAATTAGTGGACCAGATTTATTCCACTTTTAACTACATTATGCTATTCCAGAGCCAAATTTCATCCATATGTGAATTGCAACCCTTCAGTGACTTAGAAGTACGAGCAATTTCTGTTTTGCTACCTTCCTTTCTCCCCCAAATGCACTTCTCTTCCCCTTGCAGAGCAAACAGAACCACTGGTATGTGGCATTTGTATTAGAATTAGCATTGCTAGAGTTTTAACGATCTGACTGAAATCATTGAGGACAGTTATTATTCAAATTATTTAAGGAGAGTTCTCATCCCTCAGTCTCACTCTCACCTTAGAGTCTTAGCACAGGAGAAACGGGTGAACACCAAACTTGGATGAGAAGTCAAAGGATAACATAATAGTAAAAAGATAATTTGTCTACAACAGCAAGCATGTGGCTGGTCAGCCCTGTTGTAAACTGCACGTGAATAATGGGGGTTTGGGTCTTCCAAGGATTTGAGTGGTTTTGCCTATCTCATTCTTGATGGGTTTGCTGCTTGTGTCAGCGACTGGGTCAGCATCAGTGGTTCTGTAGATGCTTGGTTTTTTTATGGAGAGATTTCAATGAATCTGTCAATCTCCATTGTGTTTTTGGATCATCCACCATCATATGGACTCTATAAAAACACACCCTTAGTTTTCTCTCCTGATCCCGAGCAGGTAGCCTTGGAGCATAAAGGTCTTCTCTAGCGTGTTCAGGTCTGCACTGAAAATGTCACCTGGTGAAGGGCCCCGGGATGCTGCAGGCTGCTGGGGCAGTCACAAGTTATTTTCCCTCAGCTCCACTGAACACAGCACTCGATGGACACCAGGTGAGAAAACAGGCAGGCCAGGCCACCAGAAACATGAAATCACTCCATCCCCATCTGCTCCTACCCAGAAGGCAGGGCACACACGCACACTGCATGTATAACAGTTCCGTTAGTACTTGCAGAGCATCCCAAAAAGTCATCTTCCCGGCCCTCCCTTGAGTCTCTATGCCAAACCCATTCATACTGGAGTGATAATAGTTGACAGGAATCAGTTTAGTTTGGCTGAAAAGGAGGCATCTCAAGGAAAAAATATGGTTTCAGAGGCCCACCCAAAAATGCAAAGGCTGGACTCTGTCTGAGAGCAGAACTTGGCCTCCTGTCTCCACTCCCACAAAAAATGCTTGTAAATGTTATGCTCTTTGGGCTGTATTTTTTTCCCCTGCATTAAAAACTGAGTGAATTTAGTGCTTATAAAACCAAGGGGCTGATAGCAACTGGCTAGAACCAGATGTTAGGAAGACTGGAGCATATCGTACAAACAGATCGTGCACATATAACTATTCAGAAGTATGTAGCTGCATTACTTATTCTCAGTCAGGTTACTGAGCAGATTGATTTCTGAGGCAATATAAAAACATTATGCCCAAACCTCAGGGCTTGGGAAGAAAGAGAAGGGGGGTGAAAATAGAGATGTCTGTAGATATCCACATCTATAGATTGGGAGAGAAGAAATATATTCCCTCTCCCCCATCCTTTGCAGCTCTGTCCTTCCCTGCTGTCCCAACCAGCAGCGCATGGCAAGCCCAGCAGGGACAGATGTAATGCTCAGCTACCTTTGTAACCCAGAAGTCATTCAGCCTTTGGAGGAGAACGAGTGTCCCAGCGTGAGGGACGAGATGACCTCCCAGGACATCCAGGCCCACGTTCTCCTGATGCGGAGCCATATGGACTACTTTAACCACCACCATTCAGATTGCACACAGATCCAAACACTTTTTAGAAGGACTTTTCCCAGAAACATGTGCCTGAAGAGCCAGCATCCCTTTCAACAAGGCACAGAAGGTAACTGGTGCAATCTGCCAGTAAGCCCTATGGAAAGACAAGCCTGCGTAGCTGGCTCCCTTAAGGAATTTGAGCTGTTAGTTTTAATGGCTTGAAGGGGGTTTTTTGAACAAAAACTGGATCAGTTTTATTGACTTAGAGTGAAATGTTTCAGTTTATAGCTGTTGCTCCTTGAGATTTCTGTTAAAAGATTTAAAGAACCTTAAAGTCTCCTCCTCTGATCTCACATCCCCAGCTCCCTTTGGTGCATCCCCAGTTGGCTTTACTCAAACACCAAGGCCTCCCAAAGATCAGTGTTGGCCTTTCAGGCTCCCCCTAACACCACCACCTTCCTTGCTGTACAAATTTCCAGAGCATTTAGCTACCAGCAGCACTTCATACTGTGTCAGTGCTAAAGAAGCCCTTCCCAAGCCCTTTTCCACCATGCAGCCTGACTTGCTGCCAGCCAGTCTCTACTGGCCATCAAGCAACAACTTAAACCCCAACAGAGTCACAACTCAGTTTCTTGTTTGAGTCAATTTTTGCTTTGATTTCAATTTCTGAGACTTTGAGACTAGAAGGAATGATCGCTTCTCTCATTCCAGCTTTTGCACCCCATGGTATGCCACCAGCACTGTGATGTCCACCACTGGTGGGTTGTGATTGCAACAGGATATTGAGTGCCAGCAACATGTTAAGCCCTAGTCAGGAAAGGGATTCAGTGAGTGAGACCTCCTTAGGAGATCCTACCCCATGAGCTATACTATGGGGATGCATGCTGCATCCCTAATGACACCAAGCCTGGTAACTTCATCCAGGAGACAATTCCTTTCCAGCAATCCCTGCAGTCTGTGCAGAGCCTCAGAGTTCCTGCTCCCACTACAGAGCAGTAGTAGCACACCAGCAGACACCCCTCCCTCCCTCAGGCCCATACAGAGGACAGCACCACAGTCTTCATCTTCCTTTTCAGGCCATGACCACATGCCACAAGGACTGCTGCTACTTCATGAGACTCATCCTAAGTTCACTTTTACACACGTACCACTCACCTTATTTATCTGCTTTGTCCAAATCATGGAATGACTGAGATCTACAAGCCTCTTTAATCATCTATGTAGCACAAACTGGGATCACAGGTTGCGATCGTCAGGTAGAGCCTGGGATGAGAGAAGTCGGGGAGTTAACAGTAATATTGATGACTCTGGTGGTGGGTGCAATTTTAATCCAGTGACTCAAACTCAGCAAGCAGAGAAGTTGCAATGTATTAAACTGTGAAGAGTTTACAAGAGCTGAACATCTAAAATATAGCTCTGAGAAATTACTCCTTAAAGCAGGCAAGCAAGAGCATCTCAGACAGAACCGGGAGAATATTGTTTTCACAGGAAACACTCTGTGGGTGTGTTATAAGCTCTGTTCTTTGGCCTGTCACCACATTATTTCTGCACTTCTTGTATTTCTCTCTCTTTTCTCATACTCAAGCACTGTCCTGTGATACAGCAGAAGTGCATTTACAGCTAAAATTACAAAAGTGGTCCATTATGTTTTTCAAGGTAGTAAAAAGGCTGCAGTTTGTCACAGCTGTCTAGAGCCCCGAACGCCTACAACTGGCAGAGCCGTGATCCCTTTTCCTCTCCCCCACCCAGGCTGAATCTGGGTATGTGTGCACACAGATTAAAGCTATGTACAAACAGCTCTTTTAATGTGCTCTCTGAGAAAAAAAAATATAAAAATATGGTGCTTCAGTGAAGCAAGAGGTCAGAGCATTCCTAAGCACTTATTTCAGAACAGCTCTGCTTCAGCTGCCATTTCCTGGCTTCCCACAGTGGCCACACTAGCTTTCCTATCTCACGGGGCAGGGGGATCTTGGTGTATCTCCAGAAATGAAAACTCTCAATATGCCCAGAAGGGAAGTTGCAAAGAGATGGGAAAGGATCAGCAGACCCTCATGGTAGAGCCAACCATTATGTGGCCAAGCTCAGAAGACCAGGAAGAACCAGCCCTACACTGCTTCAAGCCAACCCTTTCCCTTGAAGACCTCCCAAATCCAGCACATAAACACACCACCCCTTTACCTCTTCTGCAGCTTTCCCAGGGAACGAGGAATTAAATGACAATAAGGATGGATAATTCTCAGACACCTCTCAATGCTCATGCTAGATCCAGGCAGAAACAAAGCTTCACTAACAAAGAAACCACCTCCAAGCAGCAGACCTCAACTGCCACCTCCCTTCTGCTCCTCCCAAAACCTTTATAAACTCAGGTGTCTCAGGTGCTAGCTCTCAGCCTGATTGGGTACTTGTTTAAAAAAAAAAAAAAAAAAAAAAAGTATTTAAAACCGGAAAAGAGCTGGTTGGAGGTTGAAAAAATGAAAAAAAAAAAAAAAAAAAAGTTTT
>NW_015090893.1:10020548-10081877 GCF_001431845.1 Calidris pugnax
AAAAAAAAAAAAAAAAAAAAAAGAGGAAGCCCAGCCCAGGCCCTACTTCAATTAATTATGTTAATTGTTTTTTCCCTTTGTCAGATGTGTTAAGGAGTGCACAGATGTGGCACATCTTCAGCAATGTGGAGGTTCATCTAGTTTGTTATTGGGTTGTTTCCATCTCATCAGAAACCACCAAGCGCAGGAGTTTGGAGGCAAACTCAATGTGAAACAAAGGTCCCACGGCTGCTTGGAATCTCCCCCCATTCTACACTGGGTTCATGCTTCTCCCCTTCAGAAATGGTTACAGGAGGCTCGGGTTATGATCTGATGAAGCTCTTACAACTAAGAAGTCATAATCTCTCTTTCAAAATTGGCTGCAAAAAGGCAGATCTGAGGTTTCCCACTCAGTGGGGTTGGGTTCAGCTGGTGGACACATGCCAGAGAACAAATGACTTTCTGTAAGGTCTTTCCAACCTCAGGTGCAGCCCCATGTCTGCAGATGAGGCACTTGCGTTGCCCTTAGAAAGCAGGCAGAGAACATTGGTTAGAGGAAATTCTAATCTACTCACTGCAAATGCTGGGCTGTGAAAGGTCTGCTCTTAGGCTTGAATTTCAGTGTGATGTGGTATTAAATCATCCACATCAGTCTAATTAACACCTTCTACACTACAAGGGAAGACAAAGCAGTTTTATGTTATTAACTCAGGCTGAATGGCTTACGTTAGAGCCCGGGTAGATAAATAAGGGGTGGCACTGCTGGTGCAGGCACAATTTAAAGGAGTTTTCACTGAATTCTACACTGCCTCAGTTGAACTAACACCACTGAACAAAACAGCTTTTTTTTTTTCCTATGGAATAATTGAGGGTCTCATCTAATGGCCTATAACGTGAAATCACAGTCAGTTGCTGGGCATGGGGCAGCTTAGCGCACTGCAGCTGAAAGGAAAAATAAATAACAAGCAAGCTCTTCACAGCAGAGGGGGGTTCCTCTCTCTGTTAGGCCTGCACAAGCCTCAGGATGGAAGTCTATTCTCATTTGAGGCCTTTGGGTGCTTGTATAGTATAAATATTTACTAATAACATAGAGAGAGTGAGAGCAGAAGAATAGTCATTTTTCTCAGTGGCTCAGGGTTAAGTACAGGGCAATGGCATCTTAAATCCAGATGTTCTCCTTTTGGGATTTGCCCACGAGGCATATTCTCATGAGATTTCTCTGGCATTTTGATTTGGATAGTAGCAAGCACTTTTAGCCCAATGATATCATGAGCAGATGACTCAAAATGCTCAAGGATTTTCTTTGTAAATTCCAGCAGTTTATTTTATGACTAATGCAGGGAAGAAAGTTTTGCAGATTTCATCTTCTCATCCTTCTGTGTTTCTATTTTCAGTTAGTTTTAAAGGATACTGAACTTGGCCTGCTGGCAGAAGATTTATTTAAATTTATATATTATATATAAATAAAAATACTGCGAGCACATGAGTGCGTGTGGGAGCTGTTCCCAAGGTACTGGTGGAACGACTCATGCTGATGGCAGAGACAATGCAGATGATAGGGGCTGCCCCTTTGGGAGAGTAAGATAAAATAAATATGGGAACCCCCTTCCCATTGCAATTGTAGCAGGGCACAATATTTAATGCTATTTTTACCACCTTGCTTGAAAAGAATAGCTCAATAGTTACGATTCTCACACCTTTCTCCAAAGCAGTAGGAGTGCCCAGATCCTCTATGCTTTATATAAAATGCCCTGAATGTGACAGGGGAGGGTGGAAGCGCACAGGAAGATGCACACCATTTACCAGCCACGAGTGCACGAGCGAGGAGCATATTTAAAGACCAAGCAAACACAAGACACCAGAACCAGAGCGAATAAATACGGGAAATTCATTGGAGGTGAAACCGGGCTGACTTGGCCAATGCAGTTTCACAACATCATCAATTCAGGGCTTGCACAGGGGTGATTTTTCTCTCCGTCCAATTCACTAAGGAGTTGCACGCTACTTTGGTGGATTTTCTGCACAATTACAGATTATTGCCATGGTAACAGATGCATCACATGACAACTTTGTTACCTCAGAGACAAGAAACAGCTGCTTAAAGAAACAGGCATCCTCCAGGAGTGGGGATATTTATTTTCTTTTTTTTTTTTTTTTTTCCTGTTGGCCTCATATTGTTTTAGGAGTCCTTGCTGATTTTCTCATGGATGCGGCTTCCATCATTTTGATAGTTAAAAATGTTTCAGTGCATCAACTGAAAGTTATTTTCTCCCACGTCATATTTTTTCCCTCTTACTAAGAAATGCAGGATATGTTTGAAGAAAAAAATAAAATAGAGTTCCTGTAATTTTGGGAGAAGCCAAATGGCTTTTTTCCTCCCTCATCAGCATCTCTCTCTAGTGCTGCCATTTTGTTTTTATTAAGTTAAAGAGTATTGAAACATTGCTAATAATATTATTTGAGAGAAATCCCAGATCCCCTGAAGTCAATGCTACTTTTCCATCAGTTTGAGGGAGGCCAGAAGTTCTCTCTCAGGCCGTATTCTGCAGAGACAGATCCAAGTCCCTCCCTGCTGCAGGTACCTCTGGAGCACCAGCCACACGTTAGTGAGTTTAACTGGCTAAAGATTTAGCAGGTTTGGTACAGTAGTACCAACTACTCGTGTAGTAGTTCAGCAATTATTCCTTACACTTATGAAAAAAAGAAATCCAGAGATGTCATTTATTGCTACCTCAATTTTTAGGCAATTTTAGATTAAGAAGCCTCTTTTAAAAAGCTTCACAAAGTAAGCTTGCCAGTTTGGATTTTTAATTCCAGCTGCCAATTTATTCCAATTTTTCAGTGCATAAGGTATAATAAAAACCTCCAGTTTTTAACCCCTGTTTTACAACCTGTTCTCCCGCTAAATGTTATCTCCTGTTCACCTCTGGTGAGCCTGGTGGAGCCCACTCACAGACTGCACCAGACTTGGCACCAATGTCACAAACCTCTCTCCCAGCCCTGTCCCTGCAGCATCTCCAGCCCCGGTCCTGCTCATCCCACCCTTCACAGGAGACCTGCAGCCACCTCAAAGTCACTCCGCTCCCCTGCCGTTGGGAGCCACTGGTATTAATTAAGGACCTCCCAGCTCCCGGGCTGGTGCTCAGACAGCCAGACCACTTCAGCCCACAGTGAATGTCTGATTAATTAAAGGCTTATAATTAACCTTCATGGCTGGAATTTCCCAAAGACCTTCATGGGCTGAGGTGCACAAATCCCATCGACCTGAATGGGAGGCTGGAATCAAATCGCTTTTCTCCCTCACCGGGAATACCCCTGTGCACCAGCAAAGTCAAACGTTTCCCTTTCCCAGGTCTGGATGTGCTTTTCCGGCCTCCCAAAGCTGCCGAGGCCTCACAGAGAGATGGAAAATAAATCATGCACCAAAAAGACCGCTGTGTCCCTCGGTGCTCCCGCCATCGCCGCTTAAGCTATGGCTTTGCTACTCCACATTTACCCCAGCACAAAGGAGAGCAAGAGTCTGGCCCACAGTTTTCATGCAAATAGCCTCAGTAATGAGGACTAAGGAAGAAAAATACACCAGACATGTGAGAGAAACCCAGATGTTTTTTTCCTTTAACCATTTTTTCAAGTTTCTTTCAGGAGTCGATCTTCCCCCCCCAAATGTTAACCGGGAAGCCACCTCTGCACAGGACATTTTTGTTAATGAGGCCACTGCCTTAATGTGGTTTTCTCCAGTTAAATATTTCTGGTAAATGAAATTCTGTTGTAGAGCTTAATTTAGCACTGTTATTTTTTTGTTGCTGTTGTTTTTATTTGACCACTTGGAGCTCAGTGACTTGTAACCCAGTCCCTCAGCCTATTTTTAAATTTCATGCGGACCTTTTTCAGTCATCTGTGGTGAGTTTTTTTAGAAGCATGAGAATGGAAGGACCAAACAATGTTGCTTTATCATTGAGGGCTTTTGTTTCACATGCACACATGATCACAAGTGAAATGAGTTTGTTCAGCTCTCAGCCCAGGCTCTGGTGAGGAGGAAATCACAATTTATTAGCAAAGAATCCTAATCTTGTCATTTCTGGTTCACACTGGCACTCTGTGGATGATGTTGCACACTCATCCTATGCTTCACATCTTGGTCCAAATTATCCAGAGGGCAGCAGACAAACCTGGACAGCCCAGTGACTTCAGGCTGTTCACAATCCCAAACGGCTGGTGTGCACAGGACTTCGGGGCCTCACCCTGAGCCCCTTCTTTCTCCGTTCCCCTCTCCCCTCTGCCTTAATTGTGGTAATGGCAGCAGCACAAGAAACCCTTCATTGAGGCAGCAGTGATGAAAGGCTGCAAGAGCGAGCACAGGAACCCCTTCGACACCTGCACTCCTGATCCTAGAAATCAAGCTGTATTAAACTGGCTTTGATAAACTGAGCGAGATCTCAGTATTTTCTAGATCATCCCACCCCCCACTTACTTGTTGAGCCCAACAAACATTTTTGTTTCCACTTGGTGACAAAGAAACGGGGTGTGGTGAAGGGGGAGAGGGATGCTCTTAGTCTCCTAGCAAGGTAAAAGCAGAAAATCAGCCGACTGAAACGCCCCAAACTTAAACAGGGCATTAGGCAGAATTAACAGACTAGACCTCCAAGCCATCAGAAATTCCCGGTTGAATAAAAGATTGATTTCAAAGACTCAAAGATACCTCAAGGCCAGCATTTCCAAAGAAGACAGGAGCTGATTGGAGTTGAAGCATTCCTCTTGTTCAGTGCATTTGAGTGAGCACTTTAAGTCTCCAAAGATTGAACTATAAAGAGAAATTAGTTTATTAATAATTCACAGGCTCCAAGAAGAAAAAATGTCAAAAGCATATGCTCACGAACAAAGCTGATTTTATTTTCCCTGTTTAGAATTGAGCAACATGTAGAAAAGTGGAGGGTGTTGAGCTCAAAAATTTAATTCAGGGCTTTTTCTTTTCCTTCCCTTTAACCCAAGCAAGCATATATTCTGACTTCCTCGTGAGCGCTGAAAGTTCTTCAAATCCCAAATGGTTTATGTGAAACATTAAAAGCACGCTATCATCTTCAGCTCTTTAATAGTTTAGGACATTTTCATGGCATAGTTATTATCCAATAGCTCTTAATTGCAGCTTGTACATTTCAAGACAACACATTCACAGACTGGAATAACAGAGATTTTAGACTCCCCAACAGGAACATGGTTAAGCACATGCTTACTCTTCAGCACCTGAGGTATCTCACTGAGTCTGGCACCGCCTCGCCCCACTTCACCAGGCATATAAAATTTCTAATATTCATATGCTTAAAATCAATCATGTTATTCCTCCTGCGCTTCGGCATTGTGATTCTATGATTGTCCGTTATGATTTTGGTAGTTATTTGATTATAGGACACTAGATAAATACAGGAACTGAAAAACATGCTTATTAAAATTCACTACAAGACAGACAATAAGGAGGTTGCAAATTTCAGATAAAATGTCTTCCATTACCCAATGGAGAAATACAATCAGAGTAAGGTTGTCCGCATAATTTTTGTCCCCCTGTCTTCAGTTGAATATTGGCTCTCCTTGTAAAGGTCCTTGTTTCCCTCTACTGGAGAGCTGAATGCAAAAACTTAGAATAAAAGAGTTCAAAAAATAAATGCATTGACTCAGAATTGATTTTGAAGTTTCCATTTGTCATTGGAGAAAATCAAATTGAAAAATTTCAAAACCAAAATCTTTCTTTCAAAAATTTTTGTGAGAAATATTTGCTTTCTTCCCATAGGCTTTCAAGGAGCACATCACACCATCTGTTTTTCACCCTCACCTACTGATCTCAAAGTGCTTTTGCAGCCCTCTGTAAGGTCAATAGCTCTCCCATCATCACTGGACTACTGGAAGTACATGTGAAAAAGGCCATAAGGCTCCTGCATCCTTCCACCAGTGCAGGTAAGTTTGTAGCAGTACAGATCATATATGGACCATAAGGTAAAGATAATAGATAAACCCAACATGAAAGCAGGAGGATGCCTATTAGATCTCCAGTATTTCCCAAGCTGGTATGAAAGATGCAGGCACAGAGGACATCTTCCAGCTCCTCCAGGCTCCTGGGGAAGACAATTGCATAGCTCAAGAAAGCTCACTTTCCCTCTCTTAACTTCATCTCACTATTGCAGATTGGACCATTATGGGATACAATTAGCCTCAGTTTTACACATGATTAGGCCTGGAAAGTTTGATTCAAATAACACACTTGCAAATCAGGAGTATAATTAAATTCAGGATGTGGCTGTTGGGGAATCTTCTCTAGTTAAGCAGCTATAGGCAATGGTGGGTCCTGATTCTGACTGCCAGCCCCTGTCCTGTCTACAGGGCTGTACAGCCTCCTCTTGAAGCAATGGGTTAGGAAAAAGGCCTCCAGGCAGAAACAATAGCAATTTGTGGCATCTAATCTGGGTAGCTGGGACATGGCACCTCTTCCTCATAAGAGAAATCATGTTTGAAAATTTCAAAACCACCCTAGCTTTTAACAGTGTGTTTGCCAGTAGCCTGGTCCATGCAGAAGGGTGTCTGGGAGCAATATTAGCAGGCAGGAGGGTTCTGCACCACTGATGAACTTTCTGAACAAGGCAGGTTGATCCCAAATATGCTGGAAGGAAAGATAGGGCTTCTCCCTGTGCTTTTCCAGAAGTAATTTATCCCAAAAAGGGCTAAGCAATTACCTACTACTACCGAGCTTTTTTTCCCTATCTCAGGAAAGAGAAAAGTCTCATACCATGACCCAATCTCAGCAAAGAAAAAAACAGATTATGAGTTAGAATTACATTATTAATGTGTCAGTCCCATTTGTTTCTCGGTTTCCATTATATTGAATCACAGTATTACTGCTTTTGGAAGGAATCTGATGATAAAGAAAGCCACCTCCCAAAAACCGATGAGAACGATAAAAGTAAAAGAAGAGGCCAACCGTCATCATCCTAAAGAAAATCCACCAACACCAAGGCCCTGAAGCAGCTGTGGTTCCCACGGGACTCTGCTCTGACTCAGAACATGGGCTGCAGCTGATGCTCATCCCCCCAGATCACGCTTACAGCCAACAAACTGTTGCTCTCTGAATGTAATACTTTTAACCATGTGAATTTTTTCCCCTCAAGATAATTATTTATTTCACCTCTGAATGAACCAAAGTGGAACTTGTTCCAGAGCAGCGCTAGAAGAATGTAAAAAGCTTAGATTAACTCTTTGCAAAATGACTTTCCCTTTTTTCCTTCTCTTTGAGAGGAGTGCATGGCCAGGAGAGAGATATCATTGTCCTTTCTGCAGGTTCCTCACAAGATACTGAGTTCACAGTGCGTGAAGAACAAAACAAAGCAGGTTTAGTTGTTCTTGGCTGCTTATAGCTGTTTCCTAATACTCAGCATCACTCAAGCAAAGGATTAGCCTTTTGTTGCTGTGATAGGTGAACTGCAAGAGATGGAGGTTCAAATTCTAGAGTTACTATTTCATCTTCTCCCAGGCCAATTTCCTCTTGGCTCCAGCTGGAGTCCTTGAAATCCAGGGAATTTTTGCCTGACTATGGAGTGAGTAATGATTCCAGGAATCAACATTTGAAGATAATACCAAATTGAATATCTTTGCTAAATTAACTTTCCTCTTAAGGTCATCTCTGTAACGCTCAAGCACACGATGTGTTATTTTCAAAATGAGTCAGGCTCTATCTGTTTATCATAAGGCCGATATATAAATCACTGTTCATTTTTCCACAAGGCACGTATGATTTGAGGCTATTAGGCGGTGCTCATCCATACCTCCACCGAACGGATGTGTTCCTTGGGAGCGGTTGTCCAGGGCTTGGCGGTAATAACCCAGCACAGGCAGCAAAATCAATCCCAACAAGTTTCAGAGGGACTCTTCCAAAGCTCCCCAGCATGTGACAGAGGGCTGCTAATGAGAAGGAGAGATCATATTCATTGCATGAGTGACAGGTGAAAGGGAAGATTAACGTTAGCATACACCTGCTCTTTGGTGCCCCAATTAAGACCTCCTACTGTCAGCGGTAACATAAGATGCAAATCAGCCAATGCCCTTCCCCCTCCTCCAGGAAGGCCGTGGCAGGATTTGGAATAAACTACAATGAGAAAAGAAATGCAAAAGCTTGAATGTCCCCCTTGGTCTGCAAATCGTTTGCGTGCTTACTGGTTTTCTCCTTTTCCTTGCCACTCCTCACCTCATTCATCTCATCTAGAGAAGGAATATGATCTGTTTCAGCAGGGGATGCCTGCCCTGGGGACAATCCTGGGGACAGACTGGAAAGCCGTGATTTGAATCGACAATATTTATCCCTGCTTTAAATTCATTTGAACCAACCTTGCTCAAGCCACTGGCAATAATCAGAGAAAACGGGTGAAAATATCATTGAAGAAGATATGTGGAACAGAGAAGGAGGGGGTTGTTCATCAGCTTGTCCTGCACTGGTCTAGAGAACTGCTTCTGAGGCAATATCTTAATGCAACATTGGCAATCTGTGCTGGAATATTGCAAATCCATGGGTAGCTCTTGTGAGTGCTTTTCCAATATGTCCATACTATCCTTTTTTGTCTCCTCCTACTGTCCAATATTAATCAAATATTGCTTATCTGATGGAATTCCAGCTGCCAAGGTATTGCAGACTTCTGCTCAAAAGTAATTGTCCTCTCAGCTTACTCGTAGCTGTTGTGTGAGTGGAGCAGCCCAAAAAATACAAATCCATTCCAAAGGAAAAAAAAAAAAGTAACAAATTTGCATCCTTCACTCCATGAAAAAAATTGGTTACAGGAGGTTTGAAAATGGCTTTTTTATTCAGTTAAAATTCAAACCAACAATAAAATTTTGGGTAGGTTTCCAGGGATCAGTCCTCCAGGACCCCTGCCTCCCTTTCTCCCACCCAACCCAACGGGCAGAGGTGACCATGCTGTGTGGCGGGCAGAGAGCCAGGGCACTTGGCCTTTCCTTCCTCCTCCCAGCTCTGCTGGCTGTTGGAAAACATGCATCAATTTGTTTTTCTCCCTTCAGGCAGAAAATAAAATTGGCAAAAATTTTCCCAGCAGGAAGCCAGGAAGCCCTGTTTAAATTTTCCCAAGGGGAGGGGGCAACTCAGCAAAGTCAGAATTTTCCTGCAGAAAATTTCAATTTGTGTAAAGACAAATTTTTATTAGAACAATTTCTTGACAGAAAACATCTAGAAAACCCATCCTAGAGCTTTGTTCACAGAGAAAAGAACTCTCACATTTCACAAACTTGGACTCTTTTCTCCTTCAGCAGTCTGTCAGCTTTCGACCATGCAATTAAAGACACCTCAAATCTTTAGTTTGTCGGCCTATTGCACTTTCTATCTGGGGTGACATAGCCAAAATCATCTGAAAAAATTACATACACTCCAAGTCCTTATAGCTTTAGAAACACTGATGCATAGGAAGGGAATAAAATTCATGGATAATCTCAAGTTCGTCTATCTAGTCTTGTAATCTTTTGACAATATCCATAGAAAGGAGCTAAGTGGAAAGCAATAGCTCTACAGCTCACTTTCTCAAATTCCTACTTATACTGAAATTAGAGCTATGAAATGCTCTTTCTCCCAGTGGTGTCGTGAGAATAAATTCTTCAGTGGCACTAAAAGGCCCTCAGATATTAATGCTGAGTGCTTGGAGGGTACATAGAAAGATGGATGGTATATGTCCTTAGCCCCCAGAAACCATTAAGTCCCATTGCTCTGCAAACCTATCTGATCTACTACCTCTGCTCACCAAAGTTGTTTGCATCCAGTTTTCTTCTCTGCATGCACATTCAGTGAGGTTGGGATTGGCAAATTTAATCAGAGTCAAAAAGATGTTTTGGAGAAGATCTACCAGAAAGAGAGGACATCCACAGACTGGTTCAGGGCAGGGCGTCGATGAGGGCCCAGGCTGGGTCAGTGCTGGTGGGCACTGTTGATGGCTCTCCCCAGCCTGCTCTTCTAGCTCCTTCTGTTGCTCTCAGCCATGGACTCATGGATACCAACAGGAATCAGGCACAAACTCTGCAGTTAACATCACAGCAAACATACACTAGGAATTTTTCCTGCCTCATCATCCTTTTCTGCGCCTCCCACTTCGCTATAGCTGCTCCATAGGTTGGCTCTGTCAAAAAGAGCCAAATTAACCTCAACATTTTTCTTAGTAGGTTTTCCTAAATCGCACAGGCACAGTGTCCAGCCTGACACGCTGCTTTACGCCAGATGTCACTCCACTCTGGAGGGTTATAGACTCCTATGAAGATGTAAAGAGGAGAGAGTGTGATGCCTGGCTTGGGATGAAATGGAGATGGACCAGGAATTTGTGCACAGTTATTATGCAGAGACATGCAAAAATAAAAATCTGCATTTATGTGTTAAAGGATGTTAATTTGCTCAAGTAATTTTCCATAGATTTTATTGATTGACTTCAGGCTTTGAGGGTTTAACTGCCATGTCAGTTTGCCCACTTTAATTTAGCGTGTGGATGACTTATAACAACAAGCTGGTTTTATCACTTGAAACCCTTCCTAATTAATGATAGACAAAGAGGTATAGAGAAAACACTCTGGATGAACACATTCCCTTCCCTTCTCTTTCATCCTGGAAAAGCTCTTAAAACTTGTTAGCTTCAGCAAATTATTAGAAAAGTGGTGAAATACATAGGCACAGCAGCAGCAACAACAACTATGCAAAGCTCATTTATCTCCCTGCACTGGAATTCTTGCAATAAGGATTGTTCCAGATTTAGAACAAGAAGAATAACTATCACTATGAAAGGTCTTCATCAGTGTCTTAAGCATCATCATTTTCTACTGCTGTGATTCAGCTATTAAAGTGTACACACACCAGGGAGAAAGTCAAAGTTTTACAGAAGGAAAAAATAGGGATCAGACTTGGCTGGGATCAAACAGGGATACAATTGTGCTGCCACTGGCTGAGCTTACAGCGCTGGGCAATACATCGGACACCTCCCTGTTTCATTTGTCCATCTGTAAACTGTTAAAACAATTCTCACTCCAGCATCCAGGAGAAATCAATCATCAAGACTGAACTGAACCAAATAACAGTTCAGTCCGTGGATGGAAGACATAATAGAAACACAAATATTTTTACTTAAAGTGTTATACTGCCCTCAGTGTAGACTCTACTGGTGGTGAAGTTAAACAGCACACACTCTCCTTTTCAGGGCAGCCTGCACTTTCAAACTTTTTTCAGAGGATTATATAGTAATAACATTTTCTTTATCCTGAGCCTCTTGCAAGATTGCACCCAGTAATAGGAGTAATAGGCATTGCAAAACCCTCAGGTTTTTAACTCTGAGACACAACCCCGATAGCTCTCTAGCAGCTCCTTGCAAGCAGACCTTCAAGCCCTTTATGGTGAGCCACCTTCGAGAGATCTTTGCAATTAATGGACCCTGTCCTGCCCCTTTAATTGCATACGGCAGCAGTATTGCCGGTTCTAAGCACTTGACATCATGGACTCAAGACTCTAAAGAAGGTATGACAATAACTTTGAGGTCTTTAAAGGACGAATACACTTATATTATCCTCATGCTTTCCCTCAGGTCTTGGTTATACTTTGAACCCTTCCCCTGAAATCGTTTGGACTTGAGTTTTCCATTGGTTTTCTGGATGACAGCAGAAACTCTTGCGTAATCCCCAAAATCAAGCAGCTGGGGCTTTGATAAAGATCTTGAAGTACTGTGAAGCACAAGTTCATTCTAAAAGTGGGCTACACCACCAAGCTTGCCAAAAAGCAAGCACGAATCACAAAATTTGTTCAATATGGAGACAGCCATGAAACAGAGCCCACCCAGACCACCTCTTGAAGGTGTATTTCTCCAGCAATTCTGCCACATCCACAGAGCCATGGTGTGGCAGCCAGCATAGAGGCTGACCCACATTATATAGCAAAACAGCAGGTAAATCTGGAGAGATTTTTTAAGCAGAGTTTTACCACAGATAAAAAGATCTCTGCAATTTTAGGAATTCTCTTTCCTACTTCTTTTTTTGGAACCAGCTTGTACTTTATACCGAAAATTAACAAAAATATTCCAGAGTTGATTTTCAATAAAAAATACAGAGAGATTAGTTTAGGATGCAGATAGAATTTGAGCTGCAAATACTATAATGATGCCACTACCTAACTTTCCATCAATGCTGTCAAAGGCCAAGAAGCTAAACAGTCGGGGAAACTGAAGTCCTGCCAGAAGTCACCCTGTCACCCAGTGCCCCACCTTCTCCTGGTTTCCAGTGCAGTGTCCTTGTCACTTGGCTGCACTGTTTTCCCAGACATAAACCTAAAGACCCCATATCTGCCTGTACTAAAGGATGCTTTCCTTTCCTGTCCACCTTTCAACTACACAACTTGCATTAATCCAACAAAATTATTATTGTGTGGTCCAACCACAAAGCAAAGAATCAGCATACGTGAGAGCTTCCAATGTCTTGCCTGACACTTTTGTTCAGAAATTTCCTTCCAAACCCTTAGGTCTGGCCATTCTTCAGTGGTGGCCTTGGCATGCAGAAATGACAGCATGTCATTTATCCGTGAGCCCTGCACCCTCCTCAGCTTTGCACGTGCCAAAGTTGCTGTGGAGCTCCCATTGGTCCCGACGATGCTTTCAATTTAGCAAATGTTTATGTGACTCTTGGTTGGAAAAGGATGGAAAGAAGTCCAGGCACATCACTCTAAATAGATCTGTGGGTAACACTTTAGCTACACATTGAACTTAGATTTAGTAGCATCATTATTGCATGTAATGTTTGTTTTATTAGGTTTATTTTATTAGTGTGCCCACAGCAGAATGTAAGCCTTGTCTTTGTCAACTCAAAAGGCACCCCACAAGAGGCTCTGAGTAGAAAAATATGGTGCACTTCATTTTTTCCTTCGGAAAAGCCAAGCAGATGCTGATGAGTGGATAGTCACAATAAGTGTGTGTTTTGAATACAGTGCTAAGCTCCAAAGCTCAGCTGAGTTGACTTGGTGGGAAGTTGGGTTTAATTTGATCCTGTCTCTGAGTGTTCATAAAATGATGCAATTCAGCTTTAACCAGATGAGTAGTATCATCAAAATACATTATTCAAATCCCACCCCCTCAGCCATGTGGCCAAATTGGAAGAAGTGTCACTTAAGTATCTCCTCCCAGGCCAGGAAAAGATCAGTCACACTTTAAATTAAGTGTCTCAAGTAAGGATTTAATTTAGACTTAATAAGACAGCGATTGTACGTTAAATACCATTGGGTTATTAAAAACATATTCATTGAGGTTTTACAGCTATGTCAGGACAATATGCCATAAATGGAAAAACTGCTAACAAGGCACAGTTATTGATTCTGACAACATGTGCTAGATAGGATGCATTTGTATGTTCAATAAAAATAAGATAAACATAGAAGAAACGCCCACAAGCATGTTTTTCAGAGTCTCCACGGACCCCTTCACCAAAGAGTCAGAGCACTCAAACAGGAGTGAAGTTATGCTCACCACCTCCTTAAAAATGAGATTTATTTGTCCTACTCTTGGAGAAACCGAGGCAGAGGGAGGCTTCAACGGCATTTCCTTAGGCTTTGCTAAAAAGCTTTTGGGAGGGTAGAGATTTAAAACTACCCTTATGCTTCTCCTCCTGTGCCTTAACCACAGGACAAACCCGGTAGAGAAAAGACAGGATGGGTCTGAAGGAGGAGGCTTGCAGACCCCGTCCAACCAAGGACACTAAGGTTCTCAGACGTGAAAGAGGAGGTTCAGTGGGGTCTGCCAGGGCAGTCCTTGGCTGAAGAGAGAGTGTGAGGTCTGGGCTGACACAAAGCACCTTTGTGTTTGGGATGAGCAAAGCACAGTAGACCCTGGATGTATTAGACTTTGTGCATAGTGGGCTGGCAATACCTCTGCCTGCACAATGCTGGGAACAATATCGTATGTGCACATATTCATTTACACACAAATGCCCCTATCTGCGTGTGAATGTGTATGTATAATACATATGCATATATATAAGAGGACTTTAAGGAGGGACTTTCCCACTGGAATAAAACTTGGAAAATGAGAATGTTTATACAAAAAAACATTTCCTTCGCCAACAAGTTTCTGTATTCCCCGTACTGTTATTAGAGACATTTGGGTTTAAATCAGAGCTCCCAGCCCTGCCTCTCCTTCCATCTGAGCCTACATAGATTGCATAATCCTCTGTTTGTGGCATCATCATGTGTTGCTATAGAGACTGGGAAAACGTCTGTGATGATGATGATGTCAAATCGCTCAGCCAGATAACTCCAGTCTCAAGGTAGAGAAGAAGAGGGTCCGTAAACAGAAGTAAAGCATCATCTCCAGTAGTCAGTAAAGAGGAAAGGTAATATTATTTATAGACCTTTAAAGGTAAACAGATGTCAAATCCAAACGAGCACGACTTGAAAGCTTTCTCTAGTGCTAAAGTCCCTAGCTCTGCTCTGACTTTCAAAGACTCCGCTATGTCAATGTGACTTCTTCAATTGCTCTTTTATTCAATGGGCACTATAAATTTGGGAGTAGTTATGCTGCTACTGCCATGGGGATGTGGCAACCCTATGAATACTTTGTCTGTCTCATCTTGTGGCTATGTCTGGGGATGGGCTAAGAGTGAAAATGCAGATCCACTACTCATAAGCTTGCTCCTATTCAGGACTTCAGACAGAGTTCAGACCTGGCTGCTCTGCTAGAGAACAACACCCAAAATCCCCATGGCAGAGAGCTCAGAGTGGTGGCAGGGAAGTCAAGGCATGGCTGTGGTGGGACTCCCACTCCTGAGTCCACTGCCAGAATTTCAGTTTTCCTTAGAAATGAAAATATTTCTGGGTCTTGGAGGTAGAGCACCCCGATTGTCAGACTTGATTCGAAGCTCACCTGACTTCCCTGCCCTGATCAGGTACTTCAGCCACCACCTCACTGCTTTGGGATCTCAGGCTTCTGCCCTGATGCACAAACTTAGGAGCTACTTTGATCTGCAAGTACCAACCCTGGGAAAGCATCTTGGATCTCACACTTTATATTTTATCTGGCATTTCTGCCTACATCTAAGTTTTCCTCCTAGCCTTTCACTGCAATCAAAACACAGGTTTACATGACAGTTGAAGGAAGCTGATCTAAAAGACAATTATATTTTACATTTTCTCTAACTAGGACAAAGTAGTGGCTTGGTTTCTTTCCGCCCCAGACTGTTTAATTACCCGGGGTATCATGGAATGCCTGCATTGTAATAAAACTCCAATGTGTATCCAGGTACCAGGGGATTTATTAACTTGCACTCAACACTGGCAATCAGCAGCCAGGGTCAGATGTGCCTGGTGATGATGACATCATCATTTTTGGCAGCTCTTTCCAACGAGTGTTGAGTGAGGTAATGTCCCCAAAATTAAAACTGACAGCAGGATTAATAATGATAGATTCTTTGAGCCTTTTCTTTGTATTTTAAATTGGTGTTCTATTTCTTCCATCGGGGGTTGCCAAAAGATCATCGTAACATTCAACCCAGCATTTCAGCACGCCACTGGTAAGGGTGACAGGGGACACCAGCGAGTGTTACTGGGTGAGCAGGTTACTTCAGGATGGTTTTGTCATGTGCGGGAGCTGACTGACCGTGCTTTCTACTGGAGATGGGCAGGTCTTATGGCACCAGAACGGTTGCCATCCTCCCAGACATGCCAGCCTTCAGCTCTGGGTGTACAACTGGAAATAGCTCACAGGGCCGTGGTTGTCAGCAGCTGAGTGAGATAGTGCCTTTTCCCTCCAGACTTACATAGATTTCAGTTGGAGGAAGGCTGCATCAGAGTGTGCACTTCTCCAGCCTTTTAAGCTACCTCCAGCTGTACACCACAACATACCTGCTGGTCAGGAGCATTAAACCCAAAAAATCTTGCCCAGCACAGCCATGGATATTTTCAGACTTCAAGTAAATTATTTTTTTTTTTTAAGTTTTTTCGCAGTTTGCAGATCATTTAGCCTGCCTGGCCTAGGAGGTTTTCCTTATTTGTTTTTGAAGTTTTGCAAGGGAAAAGGAAAGGAAGGAAAGCCCAGGCTGTGGCTGACACCCTGTGATCAAGCTCCCTCAGCCCAAGACCTCAGCAGCCACAAACCAATGCCACCAGGGCAGAGCATACGCTTCAGCCAGACCTGACCTAGTGCAAATGGACCTGCTGACACCAGGGGACATGAACCTGCACCTATTGAAACATCTGACCTGGCCTTCTTTTTCTCTCCTGCCATTCCTCTATGCTGTTTTGTCCTGTTCTGCTCCTTCCCCCTATAGCATGCCCTCTCCACTGAGGCCAACACCCCCAAACAATAAAGCCTGAATGCAATCCTAAGTTTCAAAGTCATATTTCTTACCTGAGTTTGCCAAACTGGCCAGAAGGAGACTTGAAAGATTAGCAAAGGCAAGTACCTGGGTTTTTCCGCTTAGTTGTATTCTGTCCCAGTAGCAGAAGGAGGTGGCCATGGTACAGTCTACTGACTAATTCAATCCTCTGATGGTCATTAAGCACTAAAATGAAGAAACAGAAAACACGTAAACTGTTTGGATCTCAAAGAGCTTATACTAAATAGTACTCACTACCACTAATAGTCGCCCAGCTCGGATAAAATCCATCTCACCAATGCCTCACTCTGCCTGAGCACAAGCTATAGGCCCAAGCACTTTTATGCACTTAAAATGCTGTAAAAGCATTTTACTCTACTGTCTTTGTGCGCAGGGGGATGGCACAGTGCACAGAGAGGTCCCTTCTCCTGAGCACTCTCATGAAAAAGGCAGCCCCTTGTGGGGCCTGGAGTCCTTGAGATGTCCCCACCCCTTGCTCCGTATTAAAGAGCAGAGACATATTGCCTCTATATTGCTAAGTCAAAATGAAATGAAGACATGGAAATCTGAAATAATGATGGAAGAAATGAGCAAAGCTTTGGTCATTGTTTAATTTGCTAAGAGAGCAACCCCACCTAAGATTCCTTCTGCCAACTCTGACAAAGTGGCCAAAGATAAAGACAAATATGCCTCAGAGATGGAGCACAGCTGTTAAACTAACAGTAAAGGGGGAAAAAAGTGCACCATAATTTTATTGGTAGCTGTGCCCTTTCCATGTTTCTCCCTCCAATGCTATTGGTGAGAAACATTGTTTGAGACTTTAATTTTTCCTATACAGATGTTGCCCTTAAAAAAGTCTACTAATAATCTTGTAGAACTCCATTTCTCTAATGATGATAAAGTGCTTTAGTTAATTAAACCTCACAACATTTCCAAAAGTGTCAAACTAAACTGTGCAGCAGCCTCATTGCAAAACACAGCACTTCCAAAAATGTGTTTGTGGGTTTTTCGCAGCCACTCCTCACCCCCCCACATTCATATCAGTTGCAAAGGAACCTCAGGGGATGCTTATATACAAATTGACAGAGAAAATGCATTGGAATGGTTTCTACTGAAAATTTTGTTGTGGTGTTTTGGCTTTTTTAAGCAAAAAATCCACCCTGTTACCAAAGCTAAAATGTTTTGCAAAATATTATCTTGATTTTGTCTGAGATTTCAAGAGAAAGGTTTCTGAAGTTCAGGGTGGACTAACTTGTCACTCACAAAGGAAGAAGGGGAGAATGTGCAATCAGTCCAGACCCTGATCTTGAGGTCTGAGTTTTATATTGCAAAAAACTTGGAAAGATTTCTTTTCATGTCAGCGCAAAAACATCTCAAAATTGCAGAATGTGGTCACCAGACACGGTTGTAGTTTTACATCTAGTTCTATCATCAGGCAAGTTTGGGTCTGCTTTATATTTCCCTTTCAGGTAGTGGAGCTGATAGTACAAGTAATTATAACAATAATGCCTCCAGTCAATACCTACTCATAGAATGGTTGGAGTTAGAAGTGACCTTAAAGATAATTGAGTTCCAACCCCCCTGCCATGGGCAGGGACACCTCCCACTAGACCATAAGAACCCCTTCACATGGCCATGGACAAGTAGCATGGCACTGTTCTTGTATACACTTGAATCTACTTAATTAAGAAATAATAATGACACTTCCTATTAATACTCTGCTAATACTCCCCATCTTTTTAGTTTGAACTCCAAGTAGGAAAATCAGCAAGTGTTTCACTTGCAATAGGAGCCTTTAATGAAGGCTACAGTGGTCAGGGAACTGCCTCACTGCATGGTGCTGGTCCTGAGGACTCCAGAGAGGTTTCCAGTGGGCAGCTCAGCCCATAGTTCTGTACTTGGCTGATGCAGACTCTCATTCAGCAGATTCCTCAGGCCTGTCCTTCACTTTAGTCTTGAGTCTCATCCTGTTCCTCTGGGAAATGCATTTCACTGCAATCTCCATGCAGGGGACCATGTTCCTTGGAACTAAGAGTGTGCAGACATCCATGGTGTCTTCTAGGTACCCCCAGGTACTGGATGCTGTTATGGGCCGCAGAGGTGAGATGTCCCCATTCACAATACTACAGTCAGATATGTAGAAAGTCTTACTTTTCTCACTTTTGAGGAAAATGAAATTAAAGGACAACAATTTATTAGGGGAAAGAGGGCACCACATTCACTTCATGTTTGCTGAGAATCCAGACACCCTCCGCCAAATTTCAGCCCCTGCATGGAGTTTGACTGCTAGATTTAAAAACACAGAAAGCAAGAGCTCATCTAGAATAAAGAGGCTGATATAAAGTTACATACAGGAATATGAATATTGGCAGCCAGGATTCATACAATCAACCTAGGAAGATAACAATGAAGCAAGACCTATCCTCACATCGGGTACCAGCTTCGCTCTTATTAATATTGTAGATCCTGTGGTGGTTTCCTTCACTCCAAAAACCACTAATTTAATGTACAGTACAGTCATTCTATGTGGGGGGAAAGAGAAATTCTTTCTTCCTTCCTGTTGGAAAACTCTTTGGCAGTAACGCTTGGATTGTTTTCTTTGTAAATTATATTCATGCTGTTTTCAAGATGTTTTCCTGACTTTATTGAAATTTGACCAATTTAACGAGTAATGTAGAACTTGTTTCCATGTTAAAAAACTCTCAGAGCTGCTTGGGAATAATTATTAAAACTTCCATGTGTGCAGCAAAGCCAGTCACTTTTGCAAAAAGAAAAAAAAAAAACAAACCCAAAACCAAAAAAAGCCCATCCCAGTCCATAACAGAAGGACATTGCTCTAACAATAGGCAAAGCAGTGCAAAATCCAAGGCCACCAACCTTTGGAGACCAGGGGCTGCACTGTCTCTGTGCCAGAAACATAACGCTCACACCTGGGTTTCATGCCAGGTTCCATTTTTTAAAAAGTTTTAATCACAGATAAGGGACCAGTACAAAGCCCTGAAATCAACGGAGAGGCTCATACGGAGTCTAAGAGAACGTGAATCGGGCTCCAAGGACCTGATCTCTTGCACAGCAGTTTATGTGTGCTCTTAACTCCTCCAGCTCCCCTTGAACCAGCGCTGTGGGGCACAAAGGGAGCGTGGTTTGCTGTAAGCCCCACCTGGTGCAGGTACACATCACAGGTAGACCAGCTGCACGGTCTCTGTATGACCCACATCACAGCTGCATCAAACCCAGAAAGCCCATAGGTATCTGTCTAAACACTTTCGGCGTTGCTAAGTAAGGATGGATGTTAAACCTAAAGCTCTTAAAGGTCAGATAGACATGGTGCCCACAGCCACACACAGCTCCATGCTCCAGTATTCATCTGCCTCTTTTTTTTCCTCCCTTCATGACCCAAAGGGTAGGGATTCTCTGTTGATGGGCAGCTGGCAAGATTCATCCCCTAAACTGAGGTATTTAGTATCAGCAGCTACACATTCCTTTACTAATGCATTTAGATGGCCATCTTTTGAAACAACAGCTCTAATATTGTTCAAAGCAAACCAGCAACTGCTGTAACCTCCTGGAACACCCAGCCCATTCTGTACAAGTAACAATGAGTAGCGACATGCATTTCATGCAGCTGCACCAGCAGCATTAAAAACTCCAGTTAATTTTTTTTCCCCACCATGTCCTGTTTTGAATGGGTGGCAGCGATTCAGCTGGCCACCTTCATGCCCCAAACCCCCTTGGAGCTCAGCTCCATCCAGAACTATATGAAGGCAGCAATGCCAGGGAGATGTCTGCACCGCAGACCCTTGTCAGGATGGTGGGGGATGTCCCTGTTGTTATTCAAGCAGAAAGCTGAAGCCAACCCTCGCTGGTTGTACAAGATGTGAGGAGAGTGTTGTGCACGTGTAGTTTACAGAACTGAAATACAGAAGCTGACATTTTTATGACTTTCATAATCTCTCCAGTAAGCAGTGTTGCCAAACGGCAGGGACCAGCCCTGTGCCCGTGACAGGTATGTGGAGAGACAGGGACGGCGTGTTCGGGTAGCAGCCGGCGCACTAAGGCCAACCCCTGGGGGACTCTCTCTGAACTCGGATAGCAGCTCACACAATGAACACTCACCAACTTATAAGAGACACAAAAATCTTGGATGATGCCCCATCCCTGGAGGTGTTCGGGGCCAGCCTGGATGGAGCTTTGAGCAACCTGGTCCAGTGGGAGGTGTCCCTGTCCACAGCAGGGGGCGGGGAACTAGATGATCTTTAAGGTCCCTTCCAACCCAAACCAGTATGATTCTACTTTGCTCTTTATTCTCCCTGGTGGCTAGAACAGGTTTCTGGGGGCACACATGCATATGTTCCTTCTTCCCCCCACTCCCCTTTAGCCCCTGAGACCAGCTTTACAAACAATAACCCTCTGCAGCTGCCTTTGAGGTCCTGCTTTCTCTGCGGGACTCCCTGCAACACTTAGAGTCCTCATTGCAGACAGAGGAAAAACACAACCAGAGGTTTGGGCAACCAGAATAAAGGGTGGGACATCTAAATCAATGGCTAAACAAGTACATTTGTGAATTTATGGGCACTCCCTGCTTTTAGCTACTTCTGTACTGTTAGTTGGCTCAGCGGCTCTGAACAAAGCCCTTGTAACACTTGCATTTCCTCAGCATCAATAATACATCCCACTCTGCTCCAAGGGAAGCACCATGGCTTCCTCCTTCCAGAGGCACAGATGCATAAAGTGCCTTTTTTTTCCCCACCCTTCTTTTTTTTGACACCCAGCATCAGAATAGCTACATCTGCCTGGCTGTTACTAACTCATGATACATTTAAGATTATTTTCATTAAACACCTTTCAGTCAAAAGGAGGAGAAGAAGCCTTTGCAACCAGTTCTCACCCAAGTGGCTCACCCTTACTGAATGGGCATCCAGGGAGATCTGATCTTCCAAGGAGATGCAGGATTACTGTTCAGTGCATCATAAAGAGGTGAGGGAGGGGGAAATGATGCAAAAGGTTACACATCCTTTTCCCAGCAAACAGGGACGGAGTTTTTTTGAGGAATTCAAAGAGATGGCATGCACCCATTCACTGCCAGAGGAACTTGGCTGCTCTGCTGCCTTTGAAACCAATGCCTTCAGCTTATCCACCCAAGCACACTGCCCACCCTTTAGAACAGGCAGTAATGCATCTTTTCCATATGCAAGGCTCAAGGATAGTATTTAGGAAGCCATTGCACCTTTGCAGTGGTCAGCCCATGGGTTCACCTTAAAGCCTGAGCACAAGAGTAGAAACAAATATCAAAGACAGCTTCAAATGAAAAGGTCCTCCATCAAAAGTAAGAGTCTTTACCGCTGTGTCTCTGTGGCAAGGCTGGAGGAGAGGCAGATTTCCAGCTCAGGACAACTGTGAGCCCAGCACAGATACCAGCAGCTCCACACATCTCTGCAGCTCCCATCTCAGGGAGCCACCCAGACACACCACCCTGGTTAAATTTGCCCCTGGGTGTGGGAGGGTTCCCCTTCCTGTTTGGGAAGCCCCTGGGTCACCTGTGAGCAGTTTGCAGTAAAGAGTGCTAAAAGTATGTGAGGTAAATACAGTATTGACTTTACAAGCTGCATGACAGGCTACTTAAGTCACTTGATGTAATTTTGCTACCTACAAGGCATTTCAAAGGTAGCCATCTCACAAAACCTTGACTTTTTACAGGTTCAGGAGTTTTTAATCTCAAAGAGTATTCTGGTAAACAGAAGGGTTAAATATTCATTGTTAGGAACACTTATGGAAATGCTGAGGAAGCCAGAGCCAGGACCAAAGGCAGATTTCAGAGGAATTCTCTAAAATACCAGCTACAAACATTACAAAGTTCACCATCACTTGCTGTCAAATCCGAGCTGCTTTTAGGCAAGGCAGAATCTTGCAATAAACCATTCACAGCTGTAAAAAGCAATCTTGCTTGCTCCAGAAACTATTCTTTCCAAAAACCAAAATGACTTACAAGCATTACCATCAAAACTGAATGAAAGAGAAATAAAGTGCCTGCAAGAAAGAGAAATTAATTTTTGCAAAATTAATCCCATTTGTGCAAATATTTACAATCAAGCTTAATATTACACACACGCTCCCACTCAAAGGTGATGAATGTACTCAACCATATATTATTATGCATTTGCCTTCAGTGTCTGAAACATTAGCGATAATTGGCATCAGAAGAGTCCTGATGCTTATAAGCTTTTGGAACTGCTGATAACCTGATAAACAAAAATGTTAAGGCAACTTCAGGAGCTAATCAAAACCCTGGCAGGTTGGAGAAATGTCAATATTTACAGCAAGCAGCCTTTCATCAGTTAATCACTTTTAACCTTCATAAACTAAGACACTATAGAGGACTTCAGGTTAATGTATGAACCCTCTATTCAATTAAGGTATTACAAAGGCAGTTACAAACAAGTAAGGCATCACAAACCGAAGAACAATTGCATTTATCGGGGGAGAAGCAGGCCAAATAGGGAACAGAGAGCCCCAGTTTCAGTGTTTTGAAGGAAGAAGTGTTTTGTTTAATTCTAAAGAAACAGACGCAGCATTAGTTCCAAATATTTTATGTCACACATAAAGCACAGTACCCATACCCATACTAATAAAGAACAGACTTATGCCAACTCTGGTGCATGCTTTTGTTATTGCATTATAGTTCATGAGAATTATAGTGCATAATTAAATAGAAAAACTTGAACCTGGAATTATAAAACCGTCACCACAAACCAACAATTGCTCTTGATATGTATTAAGTCATTACTTTTTCTCTTTTTTTAAGGAAAGAATAAGGGAATAAAGGAGGAGGAAGAGGGAGGGAAGAGAGAGAGAGAGAGAAAGAGAGAAAAAATTCTTTTCCTTGTAAATCATTAAAAATGCATGAAGATTTAAAGCACGCCAGAAACAGCCTGTGCATTCATTTAGAAGACTACGCACAAGAAAACCCACTCCATTAAAAGCAAAAAAAGGAGATTTTCTAAAAATGTATATAGCAGGGAAGCTGAAGAAGCCATGGAAGAGACTGGCTGGGGGAAATACTCTAGGCAGGGAGGGCTCCTTGTTCCCATCCCCTTCCCTGATGGAAAGCGTAGGGTGCCTTGAGTGCTACAGCATTCGTGATGCTCCAGCAGAGCTTTCTAGGTTTTATCTTCCAGAGGAGCTGATCACAATAACAAACATATGGATTATTATTCTTGCTGTTGAGTTCAGCTTCTGCCACAGAGAAACCTCCTGGTATGAATGGCTAATTTATTGAGCTACAGATGTGAGCTCTCCTTTTGTGAGGAAGGCAGTATGAAACAGGAGTTAGACAACAGGGCCTGGGATCAGCAATTGCAGGTTAAATAGCTCTTTGACACTTCCTACCTCCTGAAGACACTTCAGCTCACTGCTTTCCTGCCCTGTGAGAGGCAATGTTTGCTATAAATGATGTCCCATTTCAGATGAGAATCCTGGGTTTTATGTAAGTAGAGTTTATCGTTACGAAACACCAGACATCACACAGCATCAGGGGACGATTTTCACCCTGTACAAAGCTGTGCTCCTGGGGGACAGGGTATCTGACCTTGATGTGTCATGCCGTAACTAGAGAGAGACGTCAGGAGAGAAATGGCTTTTATTGTGTGGAGCTGGTTTGTTTGTTTTTTTGAAGTTTTCTGCGTCATCCTCTTTAAATTTTTAGAGTGAATTTATTGCTCTTGAAATCCATATCCCAGGGGCCTGGGTCTGCTCAGCACAGAAGAGAGTACATGGGAAGCAGTGCTGCAGCTTTCCTCTCCAGTGTCTCAGTCCTGACTTGCAGTAAGTGCTTGGAGATTTTTATTATTTTTATCTCTTAGCACAGAAATGCCAGGAGATGCCAATCCTGATCCTTTTCCTTTATACTGTGGGCACAGCCAGCCTGAGAGCTGAGACCATTCATTAGCTGTGAGGCACCTAATAACCAGTAATGGCCAACCATCACTGGCACCCCAGTGCTACCATTAAATATCTTGAGAAGGAAGGCTCTATGCAGGATGCCCAGCTCTCTGTGTCCCCAGCCCCTGTCTTTTTGGAGGTCTCCAGCAGCCCGACATGCTGCTCCATCCCAGTTCATGCTTGAGCCACCTGGTGTATTGGCAATGCTGTGACCTGCACCCTCAGACTAGAGGTAAAACATGAGAAGGAATAGAAACACCAAACTCCATGGCTTAACTAACACAGAATTTGATGTAATCTGTAATAGGGAGACAAAATATCCCACCCGTGCTTGCTGCAGGGCTCCTGCTCTTGGTCAGTGTAGCACCTCTGGCAGTGAGGACCAGAGCCTGCGCTGCACAGACCACAAGTGTCACCCAGTTTGGGGACCACCATAGCCTAGGGCTTTTCCAGGACTGAAATTTCACAAGCCAGACAAAAGGGCAGTCCCTTACTTTGCTGGTCTGAGTGAGAGTAACTGCTGTGCCATTCGCTGCTCCCGACCAGGCATTGCATAATGCCAGCCCTCTTGCATCCCTCCTAATGATGCCATTTCCTACCATAGGCAGGAGGCAGCCGGGTTTTGCCTAATCAGCAATTTTCGAGCTTTTGATTCCCACTCCTCCCCACCCTCTCTTTTTGTCAATATTCATTTTAAATGCTTGAAGTCAGGGTTCCTTTTTAGCTGACTGTGCTTTCTCTGCCTCACCCCTTCAGGTGGATAGCTGACAAGTGACCACTTCATGCACAAGGAAACTTTAAATGAATCCCAAAAGAAAGTATTTGTGTAAGAATGAAAGGGCATCCCAGGCTTCTGCTGAGTAATGGATGTGATAATAATTGTAGGGGGAAAAAAGATCCAAACAGTTGGGTGTTGTTTTTTTTTTTTCTTTCTGCAGCCAAGCTCTTGATCAAAAGATGTAAAAAACCTGACAGTTGCTGGAGTGAGAGCCGCACTTTGATTCTGGGGCACGCAGGAAGGACAGTTGCCAACCTGGGAATCAAGAAACTGGTTATTGCGCCTTTGAACTGTATCAAAGGCTCATCATATTTACTTCTTCCAATTAACAAGTGAATTTATTATGAGTGTAAATGGAGGGCTGGTAGCCAAGACTTGGAAGAGATAGGACGGGGGGCACTTTGCGCATTAGAGCCGCAATAACGGACGGCAGTTCAGCCACACGACTGCCAGCAGACCCAGCCCCAGCATCTCCCCACTGCTCGCTCTTGGACCCAGAGAAACCACTGCTACCCCAGCCGTGGGACGCTTTTCCCAAGAGACAGCCCCTTGTTCCTAACATTCCCTCAGTTTTGACATGCAGAACAATAAAACTGCAATCAAATGCCTTCCTCCCGTGCGTGGAGGCTGGGGATCAGGTTCCCCCTGTATCTCTTACCTTCCATCTACCACTTTGAAGGGTTTGTTCTTGAATTGTATCTGGATATCTCAGAGTGGAATTTCATTCTTCTGAGACTTTTAAAAGTAGACCGGGCAAAGAATTAGCATGAGACAGGGAGCACACCGAGCAGCCTGCAGCTCACAGAGCTTCTTGTCACTATTGTCAGCACTGCGGGCGCTGCCCAGAAAAGATGATGCTCCCCAGAACGTGGGAATTACCCTGAGAATCGATGGTTGGCATCTGCCTGCTTTCCACTCCTCGAAGACTGAGGGCAGCCTTCCTTCTCAGCACAACGCAGGTAAAGATGTACAAGCTGAGATCCAGCTGGCATCTTCTCACTGAGAGGAGCCAAAAATTGATGTCTTGGGAAAGGGTAAAAAACAATATAGGAAGCATATTAAAAATTTTTCAGTACATTTGCTCCATGAGGGCTGAAAAAAATATGTGAAAGGGCAGATCAAAGCAGAGCCCATTCCTCATTTCTGAGGCACATTTGTGCAGGTCTTAATTCTGATGGGTTTTATGCTGCTTTGCTTGCTAAAAGGAAGTATCCTAGAAGCAGAATGAATGCATCCAGGAGTTAAATTAATATGTTTTGATCTGGGATCCCATACAGCTGATCAACATATATCCTTCAACAAGTTACTCAGATTCTGAGCATACTCTAAACCAAGTCAAATTGTCCATTCTTCTGCTGCATGTCATGTATACTTCCCTCATGCTGCTCAGGGTGCAGCAAACACCGAAGGTGCTAGCGTGCACTTGTGAAGTCCGTGTAAAATGCCTAGAAAGGAGTTGTTACCCTGAACCAGAGCAAAGAAGCTGTTTCCAGGATGCTATTAAAGGAATAAGCAGTGCCCTACACTTTGTCCGTGCTTTCTGAATGAGATGTCCTGGCTGCTTAGCTGAGGAGACTGTCAACATGACTGATCGCCCCTCACTGCCTCAGGAAAGGGCTTTTGTTTATATTTCAGGTAGACAGTTTTACTGCATTATATATGATCCTTGCAATTGTTACCACTATCTGCTTCTGCCCTAAATATAGTGTGAATGTTCCTTGCCCTCAGCCTGGTGTCACTTCCATCCTTCATGCTCCCACTCCAGGTCTCTTACACCGGTTCCAGAAGTGACAAATCAGTACAAATGCTTCTCTGCTCTTCAGGGCTCGGCAGCGGCGTGTGCCTGAGACCGGCCTCTCCGTTCGCAGCCATGCCGGGGGACGCCGTGTCTCGGAGCTGAACAGAAACTCTGATCCCGTGCAGTTCCTCTGAAAGCTTCCCATAAATATACAAGGCTTATGCTGACAAGGTTGCATTAGATTTATATTCCCAGGACAGAGCAGTCACTTGTTCAGTCATAGAGAATGTCCCCAAGTCCCTCGCAGATTTAGCGGTGGGTAACCTGGTAACAGGACAGAGCTTTGATTTCGCTGCCTATCGGATTTCACTGCCTTCCTGGGGATTTTGGGGAGGGGGCAGAGAAAGGAAAAGGAGGGGATTACAGGACCAAGTTGAGAGAGAAACGCTTGCTTGCTTCTGTCGAGATCCTGCTCAGAAGCATCAAGGAGGTGGGCTTTAGGGGAGATTACGATCACACAGTGTCTCTCTGCACTCACTCTCCCTTGATGATGCTCCTGTCAAACCGGCTCACTCTGCAGGCCAGGAAAAGCTGCATCCACTGACTCCAGCTTTAAGTTCAGCTTGTGCATCTGAAAATGAAATGGGATAAATCCACATCACTGTCCAGCGCTAGAGTAAAGCTGTGAGGAACTTAGGAAGCAAATCAAGGTGCATCTTAGCATGTCAGGCTGAGAAAAACATAGCAAGTTCTTCCTTCTCTCCGTTTGGTCTGTGCTTCTGACAGTTCCACAGACTAAATTTTCAAAAAATCTTACATAGGTCCAACTCACAAGGCATCCTGAGAGGAAGAACTATGTGCCACCATGATAGAATTGCCTCAGAGGAAAGAAAAACAGAGAAGGGGCAGCAGGTCAGCCTTGCTGCACCAGAACGGATCTCCATTTCCATGTCCTGCCGACCGCATGTCCCATGGTCCCTCAGAGCAGCACTCATCGGGTTTGAAACTGCTTTTCAACTGGGAAGTTTTATATTAAGTCAGTGCCTTCCCCAGGAAAAGATACTGAGATAAGATCCAACTTTTTAAGACTGGTTTGTACTGGGAAAGAACAAGCTTGTGGGATCATCCAATTGTCTACATTTATAAATTTGTTCAGCAATTATTCCATAGTGAAATGCAGTAAATTTGGGGATGGAAGACAAAGAAATACTGTCATCAGGAAAAAATAGCCATCGATCACTGAAATACAGTGAAATACATTTTATCTACCAGAAATTGCAGGTTTTGAGGAGGGTAGGAGTTAGAATTTAGGTAGGGCACAGAAGTTAACATTCTAATTTTACTTGCTGAATATGGACAAGAATTTGACTACCTATCATTCAAAATGCAGCAGATCCAATAAGAACATGCCCTTAAAATACCCTTGATTCAACATAAATTGCTTCAGCACTTGAGTTTTCCTTTGGAGATCTCCTAACCAAGCACTGGCCTGGGCTAACTGAGATTGAGTGAAGGATCCACTGAAGTTACAGCCTGAGAAAGCTGGAAGTCGACAAGGAAAACACTGACCATGATGAATTCAATGGCAAAGCAGGATAGTGCAAATTCCGGCAAGTCATTTCCTCTCTGTAATTAAGGTTCCCTGCAGAGACACAGTAAATACAGGATGATCCAATACCTTACGGATTTCAAATTTCCGATGGCATTAGTGCATCTGAGATGCCCTCAGACTATTTGCAGAAACAGGCCAGTCTAGTCCAGATCTGGAAAGAAACTTCTTTCTTCAAGGTGAAAGGATAGCTGTTTCATACAGAACTCATTAGCCACTCTGGTGAATTGCCAATTACTAATTGTTTTGATCGGTGGCTCTTGAGTAACGATCATCTCCCAGCCTTGCTCAGGACCAGTCATTCCTTCCCTCTTGCCACTGATGACCTCTCAGGCAGCAACCTCTGTTGCTCTTTCCTCTTTTAGGGATGTGGATTTGAAAATCATTTTACTTAACTTTTTGAGCCACCCTGCTGGCTAGATTTCTCCTTTCATTATTAACCTAAAACCAAAGAAAAAAACAAACAAAAAAAAAAAAAAAGAAGAAAAAAACAAAAAAAAAAAAAAGAAGAAAAAAACAAAAAAAAAAAAAAGAAGAAAAAAACAAAAAAAAAAAAAAGAAGAAAAAAACAAAAAAAAAAAAAAGAAGAAAAAAACAAAAAAAAAAAAAAGAAGAAGAAAACAAAACCCTCTTGATTATGTGTTAAAAATAGCAAGCAGATTTTTTTAACAAATGACCCATAATGGCACATCAGTGACTGTGCTCTGTAAAAGATAAGGAGAGTCCTGGCTGCAGCTTAGAAATGCAAGCATCCCGGTGAGGGAGTGATTTCCAGCCTGCTCCACAGTACCATGAAATACAAGGTCATACTTCCTTTAAGCTAGAGTAACAGGAAAGTATTTCTATTTTTTCTTTCTAGTTTCTTTAGAGTAGTTAGCTTTAGCTTCACTTTTCCTTTGGTACCCACCCAGACAGCTTCACCAAATGTATACTGAGAAGCAATGGCAAATAAAAAAAATGTGACTGCAAAATTGAGCAGTAGGATTTACCGTCTAATAATACTTTAAACTTTTGAAAATAACTTGATCAAGTCTCAATGAGACTCCTTTGAAATAGCAAAGCATCTCTTGCATGAAAATGTATTCACCAGAGTGTAGTTAATAGCCAGCTACGAGGTACCATTTTTACCACTGAAATTGCAGCTAATTCATCATATCTCAAGGGTTGTATTTTTTATATTTTTTTTTCACTGGTAACTTTCATTCCGTCAATATACTGCAGCAATTCTTTGTATAAGACAGTCCTGATAAAGCAGAGTAGAGCCAAGGCTTGGAGAAATAAAGTGAGGACATGCACTCTCTGGGCCCAGAGCAAGACAGAAAAGCTGAATAACACACGGTGCCGAGAAACTTAAACCCCCCTAAAGAGGTAGCTGCAGAGCTCCCCCTGCTTTAGCTGTAGCTCATTAGCTTCCAAACCTCTGCAAACTTCTCCTGAAAAGAAGGTGAACTCTGGTGTCAAGATCACAGCTGTAATTGCAGCTTTTCCCTGCTCAGGGCCTGTTCAGACTTATCCAGCAGCAAAGAGAAATTATACGGAGCAGCTCGTCCCAGGGACTCCTGTGCTGTCAGCACGCACCCTGTGAGCCATCCAGGCAAGTGCTATGGGCAACCCAGAAATCATAGGGCAAGCTTACAGTGGGTTTTATTTGTCACTGTCTCCCTTTTAAAAACATTGCCTGTAAAGAATGTTAAGAGCGTGGCACACAGAAATACATAATAAATAATAATTTTACTGGACAGTGCTAGTGCCCTTCTTATGCTAAAATCAAATCATGATTTTAAACTCTGGAAAAAACATTTGGATGCCTCTTTAAAAAAGCACCTTAAGATCAGGAGAAGATAAAAGAATTCTGTATTCAGCCGCATTAACTTATTTTGCCTGTTTTCCACACCACGTGATTAAAGAACTAAAATAATTTGCACTGATTCAAATTCTAAAGATGTCATCTTTACCACTGGCATGCGATGGTGGAAAGCAGGGAGAGGTCTGCACCTTCGTGTAAACTGCCTTGAGCATCTCAACATACACAGCTTTTGTCAGAAATCTTTGGCCCGCTCATTAAAATTTGCTTCCTTGACTAACTTCTTTTTACACTAGTCACATCCACTCCCATACTAACAGAGTGAACACAAAATTGGTTAAAAATGGCAAAAAGTGAGTCAGATCACTACACCTCACACCCCAATCAAAGCAGCTCCAAGCCTCGGTGTGTGCCTGCTTGGTGAGGCTCTCCTGAACCTGCTGAAGTGGCACATGGAATCAGGTTAGAAATTCAGGGGAGGGGATGTATATTGACATGCTGAAATCTTCAGCAATTCTTTCATCCGCTGGGAAAAAATCTATGCGATAGGACCAATAAAAAATAAACCAGGGCAAGAGAATTATTAATCTCTCTAAACCACAGTAAGGGGTCTCTTACTGGAACTGCACCCTCTGGAGGATGCATCCCCACAGATCTGCAGCGACGTTCAGCTCACATATTTATGTGTGTATGTTTTATCACATGCTAACATGGGACTTTCTTTGATTTGTATATGGGATAAAAAACCCGAAGTTTCCATCAAACTTACAGAAAACCTTAATGGTGATTTAATGCGGTGAAATCTGGCTTGCCACAAGACTGTGACAGGACTGTATTTTTTTCTGCCAGGGTTAGATGCTCCCCGGTGCAGGAGCATTGCTTTTTTTTTTTTTTCTTTTTTTTAAAACGAAATCTATATTAATCATTTATGAAGCTGTGGAGTCTTGTCTGGACTCTGAATATTGTCAAAGGCGCAGGGCAGGCAGCGTGTGGCAGGAGAGGGCAGGGAGGGAGAGGAGCTCCAGCCCGGAGCAGCCCAAGGCGGCTGGAGCTCTGGCTGTGTCGGAGAGCAACGTCACGGCCACGTCTGGCAGGTTTGCGAAACACACGTCGGCAGGTTGGCCTCCGGTTTGTGTTCCTGAATAAATTTCACTTTGCAAGAGCAACAAAAAAAAAAAAATAAAGAGCCAGCAACACCCCTGGCTGCGTCGGGTAAAGCTACTCAGCTTTCAGCCCATGTGCTTAATAACACCACCTAAGGCCATGCCGTGAACACGCCGTCTAGGGAGCCTTTTTGCTCTTTTTTATTTTTTTTTCTCTCTGCCGCATTTCATCATGCTTAATAATAAAATTCAATAATTGCTAGCTTGGAGATGAACCGCTTTCTCTGGGAATAGCCCTGAAAAGCCAGCAAGCGACCTGCCAAGGTGCCACCGCACAAAAAGCAAGAGGAATTCCCTTCCCCCTGTGCCCTCTTTTGAGCAACTGATACCCCCAGCGCTTCGCGTTTCGCCTCGCCGTAAGAAACATCCCTGTTTGGGGAGAGAGAGAGGGAGAGGCTGGGGCACAGCCTCGGAGTGTGCGACTGACATATATAATCTAGATTGGCTTTCCCAGGCAGACCTTTGATTGAGGAGGAAGAAGAGCAGCTGGTCAAAGTAATCTGCTCGGAGCAATTTGCATAATTTTCTCCCCTGTTTCCTCCGGCATTGTGAGCGTGTCTGGAGAGGAACACAAGCGGCAGATGCTGCGTCGCTCTGTCACAGGGTATAGCAAAGTGGAGAACGTGGGTCAGAATTCATCTGCTAAATATCCCCAACAGGTTAAACAGTTCTGGAGAGCTTCAGTCACAGATCTTCTTTTGAAAAGCTTTTCCTTTTTCTTTTTTTTTTTTTCCTTCTTTTTCACTTCACCGAGTACAAATGATTCCATTTCTCCAGCAGTCGCATGTTTCCTTTCACACTTGTGTGCTATTCAGAAAGATACTCTTTGTGTTTCTTTATGGAGCTGGCTTCCACGACCAAGTATTTCTTTCCCCTGCTTGGATGAAGAGCCCATTACAAATGGGTTATTTGAGAGCAGAGAGCCAGGCTTCTGGATTAAAAACGAATGTGCATTTAATATTAAACACAACATTTTTAATTGTGGCAAGAAAGGCTAAAATCCATCCTCTAGAGTTTCGGTTTCACGTTGGGTCTGGGACACTGGCGGAAGAGGCAAATCTTGCAGCTGGCCCACCCACTTCCAACACAGGTGCCTAAAATCGGGCATCTGAATCGTGGTCCTGCTGAGATGAAGGAACCTCTACAACCAAAGGACTGTTTATCTACCCCGACTGGAGAGGAACCTCTACAGCCAAAGGACTGTTTATCTACCCCGACTGGAGCTCAAACCCCACACTTTCCTGCCATGGCTTCTGAGCCTGGCTCCTTGCCATGCTGCCTGTGCTACGGGCAGAGCAAGCAGCAGCATCCTCCTACAGGAGATGTACGTATGAACGAACCACCCATCGCTTGAATACAGGATTCGAGCGCCAAACAGGAATTTACTTTTAAATCCTTTGTGGGACAAGTGAAGTATTACTCAAAGTCTTCAAAAAACTACTTTTCCCCAAAATTTCTTCTCAAGTTACTAGAAGCAAGTAACACTGTTTCCCTTTAAACTGGCTGTAGGAGCCCACCCAGCACAGAGGATGCTACCACCTGTGCTGGGTGCCCAGCAGCCACTTGTCCTACCCCAGAGGATGCTGCAGGAAAGCACATGAACCACCCCCAGGGGCTCTGCCCTCTCCCTTGGGCTGTCCCACCACTGGTGCCATGGTTTGCCTTGGGCAGGATATGAAGAACTTATCCTGCACCCGCCTGAGCCTCCAGCTGTCGATGGAGGCCAAATGTCCACAGCCAGCAGACACCTTGCTGATCTAAAATAGGCAAGCTCACCAGCAGAGGATGTTAATTTTTCCTTGTGAATGCCCCAGCAATCAAGTTTAAAAATCAGCTAGGGAAAATAAATATTGTCCTACTCTTCCCTCCCAGGAAGCTCCCCCAGCTAAAAGCAGCCACTCTGAGGATGGGGACCCTCCAGGACAGGTGGGGAGGCAGGAGAACTTCCTTGAAACAACAGTAAAAAGGGATATAGATGAAAAATGATGTAGGCACAGGTGACAGTGCCTAAACCAGGTTTAACATAACAGCTACCATACAGCTTCCAAGGCCGAGGAGACAGTGAGGAATTTGGTTCACCCATTCTCTAGTGCTACCAGACGTCAGCTCCATCCACAACCATCTGGGAAGCCACCGTCCCAGCAGGGATAACACGTGCTGTGTTGTGCAGTCCCACCCGGCTGCTACCCGGCTGTTATCCAGCCTGACGTTAGATGCCACAGTAGGTGCCAATATTTATTTCAGGCCTCACAGTAAGTCATGATCGTAGGGTGGTGAAACCAAATGAAAGCACCCTGCTCTGAACAGAGACGGCCAAACTCATTGTTCATCTGCCACAGGTCAGAAACTTAAATTTCTGCAAAAAAGAGAAGAGGGGATTTTTTCCCTCTATCTCCCATGTCTTCCCTCCCTTTCCAGGCAGTGGTGTTGTTTTGGACACAGACTGCTCTGCCTGTGCCCTCCTCCCCCACCCCCAGCCCACCTCCTGGGCCATGGACAATGTCGGGGAAACACCAAAAACCCAAGGATCAGCCTCAACTGGGCAGGAGATTACTGAGTAAAGCAGTAAGTCTATCTAAGAAATTTGCATACGGACCTAACTTCTGAATATTTCAAAGTTCAGGTCAGTTTATTATTGTTCTAATTCATTTCCTAAAATACACACAAGCTTGTACTCCATATACTGCAGAACAACTCACAGTCTGACCATCTGCAGAGTGCAGTGGGAGCCAGAATTTTCCAGTATTCCTACCCATATCTGAACCCAGCTGAAACTGGAATATCCAAGAGTAGAAACATTACTCTGTTTCTCTACCCCTACTATGACATTTTATTTTTTGGAGCATCTGAAAACTGCTGGAGCGGGGTGGATTGTGCAAGGCCTGGTCTTAAAGGCACCTAATTAATAATGTGTTGGGGAAAAGAGTTTGGTTTTTTTTCCCTCCCTCAACGTCATCAACATTTTTTGTGGGATTTCAAAAATATGGCTCCTTTCCCCTTCTTTCCCCTATGGATTTGGCTCATGGTTTTTTAGAGAGTTTTTTCAGGCTTTTTTAAAATAAAAAGCTGGAAAAAATAAAAGAAAAATCCCAGGGACTTCCCACTTCTACATCTCCCCTTATTCCAGTGACCAAGCCCCTCCAAGTATGGCTTTATAAGTCCATCCTTGATGCATTACTTGGATGTTCTCACTCAATAATTACTCCACATCTGTTGTGACATCACTGGTGCCCAGCAATGCCAATCTGCAAAGCTTCTTGAGGGACACCAGCACACACCAGAGGTGTCCCTCTGATCTCTGTAGGCAGCCAGGAACTCCCTCAGAGTTTCTGCTCAGAAAATCAGCACAGAGCAAATCCTTCCCCTGGCTACAGGCTCTGAACAGAGTTCAGCTGGGAAGAAAAAGCCAAGACCAAGATTTCTATCATGTTTCCTCGCCACTACCTGGTGGCAAGAGAAATGAACTTTCTAACAGCAAAAGGAGAGGGCTGGAAGCCTCACATTACTGATTTGGGATAAGAGCATCTTCAGCAACAGGAAAACCATGGAGACTTGTGGGAAAGAAAAATTGTCAAAGGACAAAAGTTTTCTTTAGATATTTTTTTCCTTAGTGCCCCTCCAACTGCTGCCCCTCTGAGCTGAGCCTAGCAAAGCCAGCTGCCAAGCCATAGTTCCAGCCCTTGCTCTTCCTCTTGGAAGGTGAGTCCTCCAGCTCAAGCCTTGGCTGGTGAAGCCCAGCCACCCAGCCCTGCCACCCCACACAGGAGACGTGATTAATTTTTGCACATTTGTTGTGATTTGTTGGCATGACAGCCATAAACAACAGACTCCATTAATTAACATGAGATTGGAGTGTCTGTGTCGTTGCTCAGTTTTATATCCAGTAGCTTCTACTCTGCCCTTGCTCATCTGGAGACTATCCCAGAAATCACCAAAATACTTTAAAAACCCCAGATTTAGGATAGTAAAAGAGCCTTCTTCATTTAACTCCGTGTTAGCGTGCCCTGCGAGGCTTTTCCTTCCTGAGGCAGCTAATTACAGAAACCCAAAGAGTTAATTTATTCTGTAAAAGCCCCTTTCATTGTTCTGTTAGCACGCCTGGTAAAATCACAGTTTTCATTTAGTAATCCAACATGTCCCGTACCCTCTCCCTCATCTCCTCTTACTATTAGTGTCAGCCTTGTACTAACCCTCCATTTCTTTCTTTCTTTCTTTTTTTTTTTTTTTTTGTGTGGAAACTAACTACCTTTCAGTCACTGAAATGCTAATTTCAGAGACAGGCAGTAGGCAGCTAGAAGATAATGTTACATGTTTCCATCCTCCCACGGGGGAAAAACCTGGAGGAATCACAACATCTGAGATGCTTTTGCATTTTGGATGGGAAGACAAAGGGAAAACAGTTTGTGTGTATACATAGACACAAACACATTTGGAGACTGGGTCTTAGAGATTAAAAATGTAATTGATATTAGGTGTGTTTTCTCCTTACAGAGCAGGCAAGGCAGAGATCTGAGCTTTATATTTCAGAAAGAGGAGAAACACAAATGGCAACTCCCCGTTTAAAATCAATATCTTGATGGATATTTTTCTTCTCAGGAATACATACTGAGGAAATGGCAGTATTCCTCACAGAAATACAGAATATTTGTCATATTTTCTTGCCGTGTCACTTTTTCTGCACTGTTTCATTGAGCCCTGTTCATGAAGGAACAATTGCCTTATTGTCACTCTGAACGTCCCAGGAGCAATGCAACAAAACCAAACAAAGAGGCAGGAGGGGGAAGAAAGACAGAAAAAGTGGAACAACTTTTCCAGCGTGAATCACTAGTTCTTAAGTAGATCTTTGCGACACGGAGGCTTGGTCTGCTGAAATCCTGCCCCTGCTTACCCCTTTCAGGGTGTGTGGGCTCACTCTGTTGCTTCATCTCTCCACTTGGGGTATCTGGGTTCAGGTCAGTCTTGCTGCTCAGAAAAGAGCAAATAAAAACCCCAAACTCAGAAAATCCCTGATGTGGCTTCTGGGAGAACTAACACACTTCCTGTCTTCTCTACCTGACAAAGAAAGATCGGTCCAGGGCATCTCAAAAAAATAATGGTTTGTTTCAGTTTCGGTTTTAAAGCAACATTGCTGTATTTCACCAGTTCTGACTTGGCTTGGAAGGAGGCAATCCATGCGATTCCCAATGGCCACCACAGACCAGGCTCTGGCAATTGAAAGCACCAAAAAAAGGCATGTTGCAGCTCAAGCCTTGGCAGGGCAAAAAGGCAATTCTTCCAGATGGACACAAGCAGCCAGCTACCACCGTGCAGTCTGCTCTGCACTCTTTCTACATAGACTGTGAGGATGTGTATTAAATCTTTCAACAGGAACTCATCTAAACATCTTCCATTCCAGCTGGACAAAAGAAAGAATGCACCAAGTACAGGTAACCACCAAGGGGCTGAAGATAAGCATTCAGAGTCTATTTTTCCAATATCTACCCAATGGACAACACACTATTTTCTACAATTAGAAATGGACCTTGGCTGGAAATCCAAACTCAGACACCATAAGACCTATTATTAGTAGTGGGGGAGAAGGGATTTAAATCCTTGAATTAAAACCAATGAAAACTGGATCCAAAAAGGAGAATGCCCAAATGCATTGAATACAGCAAGAGTCTGAAATCTCAGGGCAACGAACTGCAGCAACACTTTGCAGCACACTTGAATGTGTAATAGAGAGCTGCTGGCAGGAAAAAAAAAAAAAAGAAAAAAAAAAGAAAAAAAAAAATGTATCTGGGCACTTGCATGGAGCCACTAGCATCTAGTTCTTGGTGGAGTGGGGTAACCTGGTTTAGACTCTTAAATCTGTTATTCATCCATTCAGATTCTTTCCTGCTCTCAGTCCCCCCATGGCTACCTGGTGGGTTATAAAAAGCAATCATATGAATGAAGCTATTCTACCAGTTTTTAACTCATAATGTTTGAGTATCCACATCCCGGCTTTTACTGACATCATCACAAGCAATTGCGTGAATTTAACTTTAAAAGTTACCTCCCTCCAGCTGAGGCACAGTGACCACCACGTCAAAACTTGAAGTCCATTGTAAGCACTATATTGGGGAGGTTAAATTACTATCAAATTTCTCATCAGAGAGCTAGTAAAGACCCTGAAAAAATTCTCTTGCCTGATACCCACCTCCACGCCAGAGGTATTTCTCCCTGGGGTGAGGAGATTGGGCTGACCCTAGCACCAAGATGTTGTATCTGTGCCTTCAAAGCAGTGGTCTGGATGCAGTTCACTCAGTGTTTTTGTATCAAGCTCTCAGATTCTACACACATATTTAAGTGAATTACTATATAGTCCCTTTATGTTCTATTTTTCCATTCCAAAGAATGCTCATTGTTATTGGGTTTTTAAGCTGAGGCTCAAGGATCACATTTGATTGCATAGGACAAACCATTTTAAGTGGTAAAGCCCAAGGATGGAAAAAATGAAAATTATGTAATTTAATAATGAACCGCAACAATGGAGCACAATCTTCCTGCGTATTATTGACAATGATCATCTCCGGCTGCCAGCACTGCTGGCTGTGAGGATTCAAGATTTTCCCTGCGCCAACGCAGACCTCACTCCTATTTCCAAGCTTTCCAAGTGCAAACAGAACACAGGCTGCTTTGCATTACAGGGAGGCCTGCCCATCAGTTTTCTGTGAAAGACTTTCACAGATTTTTACAACCTGGTGTGCGCGTACAGGCATGCAGCATCTTTCCTGCAACATTTCAGTGACCTCTGCTCAAAGCATATGGCCAAAGACGAGGGTTTGGCCACACAGAGGGCACCTTGTACACCTTGATACAATCCTTTTATTTCCAGTGGAGGAGGGTCTTTGCTCAGTACAGACTGTCGGGCTGGGCATTTCTAAAGCCAGCAGAAACCCCCTTGCAATGAAACCCCATTGCCCCTCTCAACATCACATTCTTCTGGGCAAATCCAGCCCCCCCGCCTTTCGTTTCCAACATACTCTGTTTCTTGTTCCCTGAATTTGCGTTTTGAAGTTTCTGGATTTGAACAGAGCCAAAATCTCCGTTGAAATCTCACTCCACTCTGGCAGCCTCTGCCGTACTCCTTGTCCATACTAGGTGGAACCATATGTGGCGTGTGTGGTTTCAAGCCCGCTATCGGCCAGGTTTCACATGCAAGCCTTTCAACAGAGTTAAGCTCGCACTTGTAACAAGCCTACGAATTTCACCTGAACTGCCATCAATATTTTGAGCGCTCTGTTGCTTTGGTATGCAGTTTGTTGTCCAGCAGATTCTTCTCTTGGATTAATACAGCAGGGTGACACATGGAGCTGCCCGTAGTTAGCTAGTATTCAATGGGTAGGTCCTTCTGAATAAGGAAGCTCAATGTTATGAAATTAATTAGGGAAAGGCTTCCAAGGTATGTTTAGGATGATAAAGACAAAGCTGTTCATGACATGATGAAGACTTTTATGTTGGAGGCAAGCTGCCATATCTCTCATTGTTTATGCAGTAAGGTCAGCTCCTCACTTCCAGATGATCAGGATAATCTCAAGAGGAGGAAAGGAAGACTATATAAAGGGATATAGGAAAATCAATTCCAGTAAAATAAGCTATGGCCCAAACTTCCATCAGAAATTCCAGTAAAACTCAAAAAACCCTCCAAGAAAACAATCTGGAGATTCAAGTAAATCAGATTGCCTAAACTATGGATTCACTTCCTTCTTGTAAAACATCTGTGGAGCCTTCTCACATCCTGGCCCTTCCACCCACTCCCACATTCCAGCACCCAAAAAGTAAAAATGAGATCGGCTCTTAGGAGGCTGGCTAGCACGAACACTTGAGTGCCAGGTATGTGCAGCTGTATGCTTGATTGCTAATCCATCTGTAAGACTCGGCATGGGCCACTTTTGTTTGAGCCTCAAGTAAGGATGGGAAAATAGGTTGGAATAAATAATGTGAAAGCCCTTGGCCTTTTGCCTCTTTTGAAAGCTGAATTGGAAACAAAAGATCCTTCCAGGTTCTCAAATGCTCAGTTAGTGCCACCCATTTGCTTATTGCCATTCCACCCATTGCCATTCCATCTTCAGATCCCATATGGGAGAGCAGGCCCTAAGATGCTGGGAGAGCAGCTTTTCTCCCAGTGCCCTCCCAGGCTGGCTGGGAGCAGAGGGAGCTTGCAGGAAACCTGTTTTGTGGAAACATTAAGCCAAGGTTTTTGCATCAGAAAAATTTGGTGGGTAGACGTAAACATTCAGCATTGGAGAATGTGAGGGAACAATCCTCTACGCATGTAAAGGACTGGATGTAAAGGAAGTGGATAAGCAAGACAAGCAGAGGAGATTCCACATAATGGACAAAAGAAATCCAAAGTTCAGCTAAAAAGCCCTGCTTCCTTCTCACTTGTTTATGTTTTCTTGTCTCTTGTTCTGGCTCTGCCCCATCTTCTCTCAGTGGGCCATGGGTGTTACCAAGCAACATGGTAATACTTGGCCCAAGTTCTAAACCATGGATTTTTGTAAACATCAGTGAATAAAATTATTTAACATCCTGCCTGAACATTGTCTTAAACCTCTGGGTACACTCTAGGGAATGCCAGCCCCATACAACTTACATGCAAAAAAGAAAAAGGCTCCTTTCAGAGCTATTTGTAAGTCACCATTTCTTGCTAGATGAACATCTCAAAATCAAGAGTTTCCAAAACTATTTTGCAGAAAGTGAGATATAGTCAGAGACACCCAACCAGTGCCTGACTGAGGGTGAGGCACCCACTTGAGCTATGGGACTCCAAGTTTCCAGACTGCTTGACCTTTTTGGTTTTGCCTCCTAGAGTAAGTCACTAACTGATGGGATACCAATAAACCATCACATCTCTCACACTGAGAATGAGATTCAACCAAACAGCTTCCACTTCTGCAGCAATATTTCCCCCACTGAGACATGTCCCTCACTGGTTTCCCCAATTCAAAGCATTGGATGGCTCCTGCTGGAGGAGAAACCTGGGAGGTCTGATCCTGGCTGTGTTGAGGGAGTTTTCACCCCAGTCTCCCCTCACTGCCTAATTGCACGTGGCAGCCAGGAATGCTCCCCAAGGACACCATGAATGGAGGGGGCAGAGTCTTCCCCTCCTGCACCCTGTCCTTGGGTCCCAGGGAGAAAAGAACTATTCTCAGCTCTCAGCTCAGGCTGCAAGAAAGGCACCTCTCCTCCAGAGAGCCAGCTTCGCTGCCTTCCCTCCCTTCCAGAAAAAGACATCTCCAGGAAGAAATGGACTCATCACAGGGTGCTTAGTGGGATGAGCCGTCTCCCTTCAAATCCCGGGATTTGCAATTTGTGCTGCTTCGGGTCTGTGGGAGGGCGCTGGGCTCACTCTCCCTTTCCATTTGACTCAGCCTTCTCATAGCAGGGATTATCCTCCTCTATCAAAGGGAAAGCTGCGGAGCAGACGTCTGCCTATTCTTCCTGAGCACTGAGCCTGACAGCCGGCTTTTCAGCCCTGCTCCCATTACCAGCTGCCCTACAATGAGGGAGCTAAACTCCACACAAGGCCCACATGGAGCTCCAGAAGGAGCTGGGGGGCTGAAGGGTGCGGGAGGGGAGAGGGGGAAGCTGGGTTGAGTGGCGCAAGGGAGAGAAACAACTCATGCAGATGAGGGAGAGTTAATCCTATTTAGCACATGTATATTATCAATGAGTGTGTGTGGTGGGGAAAGGCAGGGGGGAGAACCCCCCACTGCAGGCAGGCGGAGGCAGACAAAAAGGTCATTCATGTGTGGCTCACAGCATTAAGAAGGTACCACAATCTGCTGCTGGTTTGGCTCCAAATGCTTCTTCGTATTCAAATCAAAGCCCCTGCCCCCAACCCAACCTGCAAAACCTCCTCGCTTCCCTGTCCCTGCCTCGCTGTGCAATTACCTCTCCAAGTTTTACTTTCCATCCCTTGTGGTGGCACTGGGAGGGTGAGGGGTAGCAGCATTTCAAGGCTAATTCAGCACCACATCCAAGGCCTCAAAATTTCAGCCTAAATTAAGACCCAGGCTTGGCATGGTCCACCATGTGTCCCAAGCGTTATTCCACAAATGGCTCAGGACCCCTATTTCCAAGGTTCTGGAGCCACCTCTGAGTAGAGCACTGAAAATGTTGAGACCTTCAGCAATTTACCCTACATTGTCCAGAACTGAGAGATCAGCCTGAGAACTCAGGAACATTTTGATGGAGTGGTTTGATCCTGGACCATCATTAGCTGCGGCTTTGCAATAAAACTGAATTTGCAAAGATCATCTTAATCCAAATTTTAACCCAAGTGCAAGGCACCAAATGACTTTGCATCCTCCCACCTTGGCTGTACAGCACAACTGTACCTTTCTCTGCAAAGTCTCTGCTTCCCTGAGAACCGATGAAAAGGAATCCAAAACTCAGGGTTCTTTTAAATAACAGTGTGGGGATGAAAGACCAGGGCTGGAGTAAGTCATTTGAAATGCATAAGAAATCTCGGGCTTGAATCTACAGGCTGTCCTTTTAGAGAAAAAGCGAAATGTATTTTGGACAAACCACTTGACTGCTAATGAACCACAAACACAAACATTGCTCCTTAATTTGCATTCAGTGCCAGAGGAGACCCACACTCCCTCTAATGAGCACTGCCAGCCACCCTTTTCCAGGGAGAACTCCCCAGCCGCCCAAAAGAAGCCGGCAATTCCTCGGAGGCCCCTGCACTGGCTATCGCCAGGCTTTGGATGGCTGCTTGTGCTGTGTTACATAGCTCTCACTTCACCCCCCGGTAATCTCCTTGCCTTCTCCACAGGAATCAGGGATAGAGGAGTTCTCTCCTCCCCTACTGTACATGCTCGTAGGTTTTAATCCAATTAAACTGTTCTCTCCCCTTGACAGATTCTCTTTTTTCTTCATTTGCTTTCAATAAAGAAGCATCATTTGCTTGGGAGTATTCCAGGGTTGGAACAACAGGCCCTTTGCTTACATGTGTTGCTTACAAGTGGAAAACTGCAAACGAAGCTCGAGGTTTATTTTAGAAGGAGGGTGGAAATGGCCTTGTTATTTAATTTTTTTTTTCTAATGCTTTTAAAACCTTATTAAGCAAATTAAATTTCAAGAGACGTCTCACTCGTATTCTGGGAAGTCCCTTCCTCGTCCCTTTCTTGTACCAAATTGGTATGTCAGCACAGGCGTGCCCATTGCCTGGCTCCTGCAGACCCATCAAGCATCGATTTTGACACTTAACAGAATTAGAAATGCCGGCCATCCAAACCTTGATGGCTTTTCACAGGGAACGAGCACTAACCTCCATTAGGAGGCTTCCTTTTATCACATAGATCCTCTTATAATTCAATTTGCAATTAAATTCTGCCCCATCTCCCCAAACTCTGCCAGCTGCCAGCCCCATTCCTCTACCACCAACACTTATTCTTCAGTCAAATGGACCAATATCCAATCCTTTCTGCAATTTAAAAAAAAAATCATCACTTATACCAGCTTCCCTCTACTGGAAGGAAGCCACAGTCAATAGGTGACTCAGGTCTGTGCCTTGTACCCCTGAGTTAATAAATGTTGAAAAGAGGGTGAGCTGAAGTCCTCTGCAAATATCTCTTGTGCCAACCTAATAATCTTAATGTCATAATGCAGAGCCCCTAAGTTCCTTGTAAAAATGTGTCCGAAACATTAAGATAGCAGTGAAATACTCAAATATTGTTGGTCTGCAAGTCCTCCAGCTCTCAAGCAAATAGCTATCTGTACAGAAACAAAGTAAGGAAAATACAAGTCAAAGATAAGTGGAACTGCTCTTAATGTGAGGCAGTGAGCTACCTGGGTTTGATCCAAAAATTAGTCAAGTTCTTCATTTAACTACAGGGGGTGGTTGGATTAGGTCCCACTTGGCTGATGTGCCGGGGGCAGGAACGTGCGATTCTGTATCTTTCTCCTCCTTTTAAATGCTCTCAGACTCTTACGGTATTTTACAAATCATTCAAGGACTTGATGGGTTAGCAGGAAATTTCCTTTGTGCTGCTGTGCCAGAGACTAGGAACAGATCTAGGCAGCTCTTCTCCATTTTACAGTATACGAGATCCCCATTCAGCTACAGTAGGGGAATGTATGCACAGGATTAAAAATTATCCATGATTACAATTTAGAGTGTTATAAACCACTCAGCACCTGGAGCCCTAGCGAGGCGATATTTAAAGATTAATAAAATAAGCATTTGAAAATCCACTTCCCCTTTGGTTATTTGCCAGGATCACAGTCCAGAATACAGCATTTTCCATGCAAGAACTGGTAAGCTGATTAACAGCTAAAGGAGAGCACTTTTCTGCACTTTCTTCAGCATGTACAGTACATCCCATATCATCAGCATGAATAGGGGCAAGCCCTGTATCTTAATAACCAGAAAGTCAGTTCAGAGACTGTATTTTAATAAATAGTTATTGAAGGAGTGGCTGCCGTTCAGGTATTTGGCCAAGCTGACTCTCCATCAATTGGGATTAGTTCAATTGAAATCTAAGGAATTATTTGTTTTATCATGATTGGACTTTCATTAAACACAGGTTTTCAATCTGAATATGTTTTTAAGCTTCGATCCCCAAGATTGAGCATATGTATTCAACCACCCACCAAAGTAGTCTGCTTTGGTCTGGTGTTCAGGATCTGGTTCAAAATTCCTTAAAATTAGTGTCTGTCTGTCCACTGGCCTCAATGGGCTGGAGGTGGCATCCCAGTTCAGGAAATCTCTTCATTGAAGTTTGACACCAAAGCCTACTGAAGTGGATTAAGCTATTCCCACTGACACCAATGATCTCCAAACCATGCTTTTTTATCTCCAGCTATATTATCTTAAAAGCATCAGAAGGAAATTAAATCCAAAACAGGGCACCTCAGCAAGGTAAATCGCATTTAAACTGAAAACCTCTTAATCTGTACAATTTTGGGTAAGGTTTCTGGAAATTAAACACATTTCTTCCCCCCATAGTGTATTTTTCTCTTCAGAGGTCCATACTGCTGCTTCCACTGGAATGGGATTTGGCGTTCAGTGAGATTTACCCATATAACTTCTCAAAGTACAGACAATTGTTGCAAATGATGCTACCCATTAACAGTAAATGCTTTCACTGTCTCCAGCTCTATAAATCTCTAAACATTACAAAGAGCTACTCCTTAGTTCCTCCCATGAGAGATTAGAGATGGGACTTTTGTGGACACAACTAGTAAAAGTAAGAAAGGGTTTTTTCTCTCTACTCCTTTGAGTAGCTGTTTATTGGATGGACATGCGGGAAGGGAGGGGCACTCCTACCTCAACAGTTGAATTCTTTACCACACAGTTTGCCTTATGCTCTATATAAGAGAGTTTCCCTGGAAGAATTAATTGAGGAGATGATTTTGAACAATTTGCACTCCCTGTTATCATTTTCTATGTGATTCTTCCAAAAACTAAGTCAATAAATACAAAGCTCTGGAGTTCCTTGACTTGGAGATTTAGTTGTAAAGTGTTATTTGAACCAGTGGCACAAGAGGAATGCACACACGAGACGTAAATAGCAGAGCCCATAGAGGATGGAGGGGGGTACATTACTCCAACAGGAGGCGTTTATCCGAATGCTGGTCAATTAAATGCCCCAGAGGAAGGAAAAGCGTTCCTCTCTTTTGCCCTGTTTCTCTCTGTGCTTACAGGCCAGATCCTGTTCTCACTTTCCCTTGCCAACCCTCATCACCTCCATTGGCTTTCTAGGAGGGACTTGAGATTAATGCCCATGTAGCAGAGCAGATTTAAGAATTACTTTATTTCAGTGGAAAGGTCTTGCTGTTACTTTAAAATATGTCCTTCTCTTTTTGTCTGACATCGCAATTAATCAAGTCTCCCACCCACTCAGAGCCTGTCTTCAGAGTTTCTCTGTCTCTCACTTTCTTTTATAGATGAGGCTTTAGAGCCTGCCAGAATTTATGGAGGGAAGTAACATGGATTCGGCCAGGACCTCAGAAATCAGGTTCAGATACTCTCACAGCACGTCTCCTCCTCGCCCCCGTGACAAGGCAGACCAGCGGCCGGTCCCTCTCCCTTGATGTACATCTGCTCCTGCCTCCCTACGGCCACGGGGCATCTTGTACAGCGCCGGGTCGGGCTCTGCCAAAGAGGAAGCAGACTTATTTAACATGGCAGGTTTGAGGAATCTCAGGGCTCCAATTAGCATAATTAACTTAGAGAGTCTAACAAAGGGCACTGTGCAACCTGATGCCTCCCAGCAAATCAGCCTCACAGGCTCTCCCCAGCCCCCAAATCTAAGGCTTCGAGGAAATCCAGGAGGACCCAGCTGGCTTTGGGGAGGGGGGCAGAACAAGGAGAAAGGGGGAGCAGGAATCTCAAAGTTTTGCTCACGGTGAAAGTACTTTTCCGTGAGCAGAAGTAATTTAGCCCTTTGTTTTTAACATTACTGTATTTGGCTAAGAGTTTTGGACTCGATCTGTCTCACGCTATCCAACAGTAAGCTTCTCTATCCAGGAGCCCAAGTCAAAACCTGGGCGCAGAGTTAATTGTTCCCAGCTGCAGCGCTGTGTTCGCGCCCAAGGTCTGGGGCAGGTTTGTCACCGAACAGTCCTCTACGAGTATGAAGTCACCACTAGGTATTATGAGCAGGGTCATGTATGTACGAAGCAGATCATGGAGAGAAATAGGGGGGTTTTGTTTGTTTTGCATATGTGTTAGGAAAAGGGAATTTCATAGAGAATCTACGATTCTCTGTGAAAAGGGAATCACTAAAGAACAATGTAAATGTTATACCTTCAAACTGCAGGCTTTAAAAATATAGGCCTGGTTATTTGTTTTTTTGGCAAAACATGTCTGTTTTTCCTTTGTCAGTAGGTGCAAGTTGATTTCTGGAGCCAAAACCACCTCTTTTTGGCTAAATACCTGTTTCTTTTTTCTTTTAGTAGCACACCCTGGAGGAGCATAACTGAACTGACATAAATTATATGCAGAGGAACTGGGAGTTTAATGAATAGAAGAGTCATGGAATTCACTTGATGTTGGCACATTAACACACTTTTTCCTGTACACTGAAAGTAGGTTCTGTAGTTTTCCCACATAAAGTGCGAAGAAAAAAAAAAAAAAAGAGAGAAAGCGAAAAAGAAAAAGAAAACTTTTAAGACTCAGACCTTAGGATTATAGGAGCAGTTTGATCATTCAGTTCAGTCCCTGTGAAATGACATTTGAATGAACCAAGACCAGATAGAGCAGAACAGCATCAGGGTGGGCAACAGAAATCCTCACGTGCTTTCTTTGGTGTATGCTTAGTAAAAGCTTGTAAACAAATAATGTCATGATAGCTTTAACTTGAAATAAAAAATACAAGTACCAACAACCTGGCCCTCTCGATCATCTTTCAAATAACAAACTCAAACCCAAAACTGGCAGTTTGGAGTGAGTGAAGATTATAACAGGCACCAAGAGAGTAGTATCTATGCCCTTAGAAATAGCCTACATTTCTGCACTCCCCCTGCTTGTTTAAATACTGCACACTGGTGACTGGAAGTCTTTTTTAAACAGAACCTGGGTGCATAAATAAATGTGTGCTGACTTGTGCTGATGCTGTTCCAGCATTATAGGAAACACATTTGTTTATCAGGTTTGATTAAGCTTACACGATCCAAGTTCTGCCAGAGTCAGGAGTGCATTGTACACATCATTTGATAAGAGAGAAGGATGAGTTATGTAAACACCTAGCAACATGTGAGGGAGATTTACTCTAATTGTTTATGTGCCTTTGTGGGAAGATTATAATCATGTTGTTTCATTAAACAAAACAGTTGTACAAGTTCTATAAGACAAATTGCCTTTTGCTCTATTCACTTGCAAAGGTCATCCTGTTACCGCTGATTAGCACCAGACAGCCAGTCATACTTTGGCAAAAGGCGAGTTCATTCATAACAGGAATGCAGAGCCTCTCTCAGAATAGGTTTCCCAGTGACTGACTTGGCAAAGACACAACATAGAAAACACTTCTGCCCAATATCAAACATTCACCTTCTGACAGCTCCAGAGGACATCTATCCTTCACAGCGGTGCTGAGCGCCATCGGCTCAAGCCTTTGGCTGCATCAGAGTCCCAAATAAATATGCAGAGGTGAAACGCAGGTAAATCCTTTCCAGATATTGCTAACCAGTGGAGTAACCAACCCCATTGTTAACTAATCCCCAAAAGAACTGTTAAAGTTTGAGGAAATACAGCAGTAGAGGAAGCTGAAGTTCTGCTCTAGGTGTGTCCTAGTGTTGGAGGAACCTCTTCCCAATTGCTCTTCCTGCACCCCCTTCTCACTTCATTATAGGGAGCCCAAGGAGCTGTCATGGACTCTCTTAACACATACACACACCACTCCCCAGAGCTTGGTAACTATCTTGCTTTGTCTCTTTGATAGGCATGTAGGAAACAAATGAGAAGGAGAAGATGTCTGAAGAGTCCATTAACATTGTTAGGGTAGATGCGTCGACAATAAATCGATTCTTTTTGACATGACTGTCGCAGTAATGAAGGTACATTTCTGGATAACTCTTCTTAATGTAAGATAAGATATGGATGGCCCATGTCTTTCTGACATATGTCCAGCATATCAAACGGTGGCATAAGAAAAGGTTGTTTTGTTGATCTGCTAATCAGAGGTAAAGTTTAAGATTAATGATGATGGGTGTTTTTGTCTGTCATATTTTTTGAGGGATGGAGGTTATACACTCCTGGGGATGGCAGCGTTAGTGTCCTACCTCTGAAAAGAAAATGAACACCCAACAGGACCCATATTAAAACGTCCCTCTTTCCTCTAGAGATGAAAAGAGACAATCAAAGGAAAAAACATGCTTAAACTTGAATGTCACACTACATTTCTCCACTGTTTCTGAGGTTCTGGCATTTGAAGGGATCTTTTAAGGCTCTTTTCTTTGATACATAAAAGAAATTTCTAGTAGAGTGAAGAAATGTATATAAGGGTCAAAGTGGCAAGAGGAGAGAAATACCTCCCTCCCCCCCAAAAAAATAATTAGCAAGTACCAGGGGAAGGCCATGGCTGTCTCACATGGTAGGAAGGGTAAACCATGTCCTGTTGATGAACTGATCTTCCTGCTGACAGCCTGGGAAAGGATGAATGGAAATATGAAGATCTTCTTTTCCTGCTCCTGATTACACATAAGGCCTGTCACTCTTCAGTTGCATTCTGCTCTGTGGTCCTATTTGCTCTATGAAGTGGGGCATAGCCCAGGGCTGTCCCAACTGGTGGGATCCAGACCAGCTCTCAGGCCACCAGCCTGGAACTGATGTGGGCTAGAGCAGCACCAGCCCTGGGACCATGGTACATCTTTCTTTGGCTGGCTGTAAGGATGCAGAGAGCAATGCTTACAGGTGTCCCTAGGAAATGTTAAGCCCTAGTTTCCTACATTTAGAGCTGATGTAATACTAATATCCACTATAGCACACAAGCTTTAGCCTATCTTGCTTCTTAGGTGAGGTATTCAATTAATGTTTGGTGAGACCTCAAATCTATGGAGAAAAAGCATTATTACCTTGAACCACCTTGAAGACAGGCATAATTGTATTTTTAGGATCAATAACAAAACCCTTGGTAGTAATAAAAAACTTAATTTTTTCTGCTTCAGAGTATTGTTTCAACTATGGAGAGAATTAACTTTTAATTGCTTTTGAGAATAAAGAAACAAACAAACAATTAACTGCCTTCAATTTACTTAGCTAAGTGATGAAGTCATGCAAAGCATATTTTGACTGGAGGTAGGTAAAAGCCAAAATCTTGAAGATTAACGGTTCTAAATTTTGGGATAAATTTAAGCTCAAATCTCAAGGTCTGAATTAGCCACCAGTGGCAAAAACCAAAACTGGTTTTGCATCTAACCTAAAATGGGAAAAGGACCAATGCCTCATTAGAGCAACTATTTTTGCAAACAAAGATAATGGAGCAAGTTGTTTGCTGCTGTGCAGTCAAAATGTACCGAAACAAAGTTTGCAAGATTTTAGCCTTAAGCCCCAAGCAGAGTCCAAAACTTGACTCCCAAAATGCATCAATATTTCTCTACCAAATACCATGAAATCCTTCTGGAAATTCAATTTTCTGTTTAAAAGGCAACATTTTGAACCTCTTGACTCTAACACTTATGTTTCTAAGCTAACTTCATAGCACTGGAACTGATTTAAACAAATAGAAAAAGAAACATTCTTAAAAACCATCATGTTTTTTCCTTCCAAAACTTTTCACTTCAAAATATTTGGAGTAATTTTTTAAGTCTTTCATTTTTTTGCCTCTTTTTTATTTATCACTGGGTTTGTCACTGAGTGTGATGGAATCACTGATACTTCCCCAATCTTTTCCCCTCCATTCTTATTTCTGTTTTTAAGTTTGCATACAGTTGAAGAATTGTGAAAAGAAAAAGGAAAAACAAACAAACAAAACCAAACCATAAACTTTTAGGGAAAACTAGCAATGAGGGAGGTATAGAGGGAGCAATTCCAGAAAGATATGAATGTTGTTGCATTCTCTGACTTCTCCATGTAAGTGGGGTGTAGGGTGACAGAAAGGAAAGAAGTATCTAAAGTGAAGTGCCAGTAAATAAACTATTAACATTTTGAAATTGCTGGTTTTAAACTAAAATACCTACTGGATACCCAGTTTATTGTGTGCTGCCAGATTCAGGAAAAATATCTTTTTATGACTAAAAGCATTCAAAATTTTAGCTAAAACATTTTGGGTTTGATCTCTTTCCTAGGACATCCAGTGGACACAAGCCCATCTTGCCAGTCTCCTAAAATACTACCCATTTCTGTTAACCTGTTTCCCCGTTAACAACCTGTCACGCCACACACCAGCAGTAGCTTTCACATATTTCCACAGGAGCGATTGCCATTTCCACTGGCCCTGCAAATATTTTTTTCTAATTTTGTTTAGTGTACTGTGGGAATATTCCTGTTTTCTGACTCTGAACCTGCAACAGGCTTGCTCAGGCTGCCTTTCTGCCTGGTGTCAGGAACACAGTTTCAAAAACACAGTAGTGACTTCTCAAGCAGTAACATGCTGAGCAAAACAGACCCAGCCTCTAACATTCCCAGCAATGGGGCCACCAGGACTATCTGCAAAGACAGCCCTTCTATATAGGTGAGATTAAACACGAATTTAATAGCAAACTGAGGCCTAGGGCCATACGTGACATCTCTAAAATCTCAGACATTGTTCTCACTAGAATATGGCCTCAATCATAGAAGTAGGTTAATATCAGCCTGTTCAAAGAGATTTTCAGTCAAGATCTCACTCAGAAACAGCTGGAAGAAAAAGCCAAATTAAAAACATACTTTTATTCCTTAGGTTTTTTCCATTTCAACCTAGGCCTGAAGCCATAAGGATAGGTTCTGACTTCAGTGCTCCAAATTCAGGGAAAGGGTAGATGGTTTTCACTCCCACATTGAAACCCTGTCCCACTCTCTCCCCATCTTCCTAGAGAGCTGAAGTTTCTCCATGGATCCACCTCTCTGTCCAAGCTTGCAGATGACACCACTGATCTTTGAGATGAAGAACTGGGATTCCAAACTGATTTACAAAGTCGGTGCTGAGTAGATGAGCAAAATGAAATCATAGCTGCCTGACCTGCTTATACACTAAAAGGCCTTGGGAAAAAAAAATAAATCAATTAATCAATTTGTTTATGGAGGCAACTTAGCAACAGGGAGCACACGGAACTCATTGGTCGCGTCTGTTAATAAGCAAGTTGAATTGCAGATAGTTGCATCAACTGATTTCAAATTTTGGGATATTGATTTTTGTTAGGAAGATTCATTTCCACTGACCCTCCTCCCAGAGAAAGAATCACTGTTTCTTTATGTCAAAGCAGTAACATGCTGCGATTAAGAATTACCACGATACCATTTCAAGGAGATTTTGGTACACTTGGGGTTTCTAAGCCTGGGCTAAACAGAAGAGCTGCTTGTCTGCTACCTCTATGTTTTGTGGAGGCAACTTAGGAGACAGTGCTCATAAGATGCTAAAAGATAAATATATTTAAAATTAACCATAATATTTGCAAAGTACCTGTTTTGTGTAAATGAGTAGGTTATGTTCAAAATCCACACAAAATGAAGAGAGAATTTCTAGAACCTTTTAGATTTTAAAAGGATGATAATACATGTGATAAAGAAATATATAAATATCAGTAGTACTTGACAGTTTCTATAGTTTTCTTTAATATTTTAAATTATATTTTAGAGGGACATTTTAGGCCTATGAAGTATATGAGTTTATAGTATGTATGGTCTTTATGGTAATTAGACATTACAAGTGGTAGTGGACATTTACAGCCCATCACCTCTCAACAGGCAGAGTTTAGCCTCAGGGAAACCCGTGCATCCAAACCCCCACACCCTGGGAACACGTGGCTGTCAGTGTCACCACTACTCCTGTCCCTGTTCTGTAAACCTAAGCCATCATTTCCTTCTTTCTGCCACCCCAACATAGATGCTGACATCTCACTTCCATTCAGATAATGCTTGTGAGGATACTGGACATTACAGCCTCCTGGGCAGGTGCTCCAGGTGCCCCAGCAGAGAAAATTGCCTGTGGGATGCAGAGGCTTCAGAGAACCCAAAGTGGGTGCTGGACGTTGCAACCTGCCAACATGAGGAGACCCTGTGCAAGGCTTCCACCTGATGTAAACCATACCTAGGCCTCCAGACTTAAAAAGGGTGTGGAGCCTTTGTAAAGGCTCTTTTACCTCAGTAGGAGGAGGGTGAGAAACAAGGGACTTGTCACTCAACCTCAAGCACTGCTCTCAGAGGGTGGTTTGCAGGGACCAACATCATCTTTAGGAGACTACAAGCAATCTAGAAGATGACAGGAGCTCTTTGGTTTCTTTCTCTACTCCTTCTCAAAACCTAGTGCATGATGCACACATTTCATTTCTTCTTCTGGCTGAACTAGGTTGCCCATGATTATAAATCGTCTTGGTGATTTTTTGGAAACTTTGCCTCATTTATGTTCATGACCCCGCAACCTCCTGATACCTTTACTTACATCAGGACTTCTTCCACAGTAGTGCCATTTATTGTCATTCTCCTGAGACTAAAAGGGCAAAGGGAAAGGAACTGTAGGCACTTACATCTCAGATGCAAAAAATATGGTTTTGCAAAAAGTATAAACAAATGAGAATGTGAATGCTGGGAGCGCAGGATCGCCCAGTGCTGAGTTTCTGCAGAGGCCCTTTTATTTACTGAACATTTATGTGTATACGAATATTCTACCCTTGATAGAGCAAAGAGCTGGTTTTGATACTAGCAGCAAAAATATTTGCTGTAAATGTCATGACACGCCTTGTCCATAATATGATTTTTTCCAGATGGTTATTTTTTTCAAATTACTGAATGGAAAAATATGTCTTAAGACAAGTACACATAAAAATAATTCTTTTTCCTATTATTGCTTTTTTTTTTTTTCTTTCTACATTTGTAAACGCACTGCTGCCTGCCATGGGATGATATGCTGGGAGAGCACATACATCCTGACATCTGATTAATCATGCAAAGCGGTGGATGCATAATTCTTAACTGACAGGGTAGCTGACCAGGAACCATTTTATTACACGAAATGCAAAGGTGCACAATATTCACACCCTCTCCAAGATGGTTTCTAACACTAAAACATTCCACTGAATGAGCAATAAGCAGATATTCAAGCTGGCTTTAACTCCAAGTAAGCCCATACCTCTTTTGTTAGCTGGGACATGAACCTGCTTCTGGATCCAAAATGATCTCAGCTGGCAGTCCCACCCAGTACAGCATTTGGATGATTGTCTTGATCCTGCTCTTAATTTATTAAATTTGGTGTCCATGAGGTTGTACCAGATGTGGGGCACCTCTCCTGGAAAACAACATCCAGCTCTGCAGCGTGTTTGTTTCCCATGGAGATGTGGAGCCAGTTGAGCTCTGCTCACACAATCTGGAGCCTGGAAAGCAGCTTCTCCAAGACATGATTGTGCTGGGGCTGAGAAGGACGGACTCCTGCACAACAATGGCACGAGTTTGAGAAGATTCCTCACAATGAGTGTCATACCATGGCTTCCACTTGCTAAAGCTTTCTCTTATTCACATTCCTGAGAAGGATAGTGACCTGCCAAGCTGGTGGGGTGAAGGAACAGGATTTTAGTAGAGTCACATACTGTAGGTGGAAGGCGGAAAGGGATTAACCTAGCTGAGGGCTGTTCAGAAGGAAGACAGGGACCAGATCCAGACCACAAGGTTTCCCCTCCTGTTCTACAGGTATCCAGCTTCTGCCTTTCTCCAAGAGGGTCCAGTAGCTTTCTGTTTAGCAGCCCCCACAGCAGGTAGAAGGCACACTACTTGTTGCTTTCCTGCCCTACACTGGGCTGGGCAAGAGGTGAGGACCCCATGAATGGAAAAGCTTCTGCAGGTACAGTCTGTTCTTATGTATTAATACCATGTGTCATGCCAAATGACACTCCTTCCAGCCAGGAGTGGGGATGTTTTCTGAAGAGATCAGTTAACACAAACTGGAGATGGACTTTCTAGCTTATGGCCCAAATTTGAATTTTACGGTTCAATTCTGGCAAGGTCCTGAGCAACTTTGGCTTGGGCAAGAGTTAAGAGCATTTGGCATTTTGCAGAATAGAGCCTTAATGCAAACCAGTTAGTGAAGTATGAGCCTAGTAATTTCTCTTCTGTAAAAAAAAAAGAAGAAATTTGGAAAGGGGATAGAAGGGCAAAGTTCAGAGTGGTTTCAGATTCCCACAATAACAACGAAGCCCAGCTCTTTCCCAAACACTTGCACATTTCCTTAGAAACAGGTGACAGACATCTGCAAGGCTGAGTTCAGCGCTGGAACAGCCCAGCCTCCCTTCCTTGGTTGTGGGTGTTCTTGCTCTTACAAGAGTGAGAGAGATTCAGCTTAAATATTTCCAGACAATGCTGCAATTTATTTTAAGTGTAATAGGGGTCATTCTTCACTGAAAGAACATAATAATTGTTCTGTGTGAAAGCAGAAGAGATGCGGGGAAGCAGTAGATAGCAAGACTTACACCCACCCAATACACAGTTAAACAGCTTTCTCATGTCCCTGAGTCCTGGGTATCACACCCAAGCCAGTAATCCCAGCGCCAGCCACAGAATAACACAGGATCCTTTCCTTTCCTTGTGTTGTTCCATATTCACAAGGGGATGACTCTCAAGGAGTCAGATGCTTTTCCTCATCCTGAACAAACTATGGGGCTCATCAGCTGCATTAGGAAAGAAAAGCGTGAAAAACAAAAGTGGTGAAAATGACCATCCAGCAGCAATATAAACATCCTGCCTTGCTGAGGGTCAGATCAAATAACCACCACATTACATCTTCTTAGTTTTCTTCTGGGAGACCCTGAATGACCTCGCACAGCACCTCATCTGGTGGGGTAACACTCTTCAGCCTGGTTTCCTCCCTCCTCAGTGGGCAGACAAGGGAAGGGAAGAAGAAAAGGGAGTAGAGGGATAGAGTCCACCCTGTGCAAACCACTCATCATCACCATCCCCCAAATGATGAAAATACAAGACATCAACTGTCCTCAAGGAAACAGAGGCTTCTCCCACCACAGAGAAAAGAGGGAGATTCACCCATTGGTCCCTCATCATTCTCTTCCTGTCTTTCCTCAGTTGGCCAATGATACCTCCTTTGCAATGTGCAAGGCAAGATGAATATGGGGAGGTGGTGTTACTGCAGAGAAGAGCTACAGGGCCTTTGAAGTACTCCCTGTCCACCTTGAAACCTTGATATGAAATTTGGTCTTTAAATCTTGACCAACACCACAGGAAACACAACTCATTTCAAATCAAGTGGAAGAAAAGCCAAGATTTGAACACAATACCTGCCTTCCAATGAACAAGCTCTTCTGTCTATGAATCCGATATGCATTCAACTGTTTCTAGTGCTTCATACGGGAAATGTTTCAGTTGGAAAGCACCATCACTTAGAGAGAAAAATAAAAATACCGTAGATGGTTTTAAGCTCTACATCTGTGGAAATCTCATTAGGTAGTTTTAGATGTGCTGGCATCTGGAAAAAATCATCCCTCTAAACCAAAAAATATGTCATAAATGTCATAATGGGGTGTTGGAGAAGCACATGAAATTAGTTTGGTTCTTCAATTCAGCATCTCTGGCCGGAATTGTTAAAAAGAAAATACTTGTATAAAGCATTAAACAGTTTTTGTCAGGGTTTGGCTGTATGGACCAACATGGAGTCTAAAGAGCACTGAATACCTGATTGAAAGATGTAAAACTCTAGAGAGCTACAACAGGTTGGAGCAAACCCAAACATTCACAGAAGGTGAGTACAAGTGCAGTGAACCCTGCAGTCTGGATGGGCTCCTTCAGCAACAGGCAGGCGCTTCACTCTGACCAATGAACTATTCAAAGCCTCTAAGGGACATCATAACTCTCTCCTTATTCGCTGGCTGTTTGCACCAGGCATCACTGAAGATCTCAGGCCAGCATCACCTTCAGAAAAGCCCACTTAGGAGCTAACAATCAGCTGTTAAAGGAGTTCAGCCTCCCTTGAGGTGGACAGAGGTGGAAAGCACTCAAGAGCTTGGTAGGTTGGTACTGTCTTCGGTCCCTCAAGAATGTCCACAAGAATCTCCTCCACTGAGCACCACAGCTTAATGCCTAGTGTTGGGTGAGCAGGCAGGTGCCAGAGAGAAGCCAAGCAAGGAGCACACATAACTTAGGGTGTCCCTGAGCACAGGGACAGTACATGAGGACTGCAGACACCTGCATGTGTCTCCAGCTCCTGGGCTTGCTGCATGTATCCTGCACTCCTTTTAGGCTCTGTCCAAGTTGAGCACAGTCACTGCACTAAATCCGGGGTGGGAATAAGCACTAGGGTTCCTTCTGCCAGGTGCTGGGTCCACAGCACCATCACTGTGGCTAGAAGCTCAGCTAGGTTTTTTTCAGTGCCTTCCAAAGGTCCCTCACCTTGAGCTGACTCACAGATACACTGAGCAAATGCCCTTGGAACGACTTGAGCCTGTTCCCAAACAACTTTCAGTGTTTTTGGGTATGTGGAGTGGTAGACATTTCTTCAGGGATGACTACAGCAATGAAAAGCTGTTTTCTGAGGGGAGGTTCTCAATTTCTGGGATGCGTACACTGTGCTAATTGGTTAGTGCTGATTGCTGCCTTGTTATTGCAGACTATCTTATAAAAATTAATCTGAGTGTTAAATACCAGCCCTCCAGGCCTTTACAAGGTGCACATCAAGAAGGCATAAAGCAACTGGAGATACAATTTCCTTGGGTAGTATGTGAAACGCAAGCCACGATCACAATTGGTCATTAAAAATCCTGTGGCAATCTCTGCAATAGAACGTTCGATCCATTGTCCCAAATCTAATCATTACACTCTGCCCTCTGCCCATTTAGCATCCTTCTAGTGTTTCAATTGAGGATAGTATTGCAGTGCATTTCCTGACCTGAATAGTTTAACGGATCATAATTGTCTCATGGTTACTTCATGCTCCCGCAGTCAGTTTGTTGTATCCATCTGTTTTCTTTATTCTTACATGCAAACTGTAAGGTCTTTGGGGCCAATGGCTGCCACTGAGCTCTGTGTTCATACAGCACTGAGCACAAGGGGGTCCCGATTTTTAGGTTCAGCAGCAGAACAACCCATAATTAATAAATGGCGGCTTGTCTGTTCTAAGCAGAAAAGCAGCGCAGCAATCTGTCAGGGTACACAGGAGGAGGGTGTGACCTCTCCCATCAGGCCTAGGTCCCTCGGGATTCTCCTGATCATCCTCATTTTCTTTCGAAAAGTTATGGTGCCGATCAGTTTTTGTGCATTCAGTTTCACTCCAGCCCAGGAACAGATGGTGGCACAAAAGAGGAGTGACTTAAAATCACTTTGTCCTGTTCTCCCCCTCCACCTGCTCCTAATCACAAGCCATCCATACATTTAAATACCAAACAAGAGGAAGGAAAGAGCTTGTGTGCAACAGAAATACCAAACAATGTTTGCATTAGAAAAAAAACAACTTAGACATGCCTTTCAGCCCCTCGCAGCAGTCCCCATGGAAAATAACGTTAAAATAAACAAAAAGCAACAATTCTTTTCTGACTGATGATTTTATAATATGGTCGGTGCCACTAAATGCAACCAGCCGTCCCTCCCACGCTCCTGCTATCCACCCAGAACTGTCCCCCTATTTTAAGCATCTCTTCACCCGCTGACACGTGCACGTGAATTCTCTTTCTTAATGATCTCTAAGCATTATAAAGAACAAAAGAAATACTAATCATGATATAAGCCTATTAAAGGATGACAATGATAAATCATTAATAATGATGCAGAATGGGCAGAAATGTGCAGTTAGTACTTCCACTTCTGCATGTAGAAAGAAGAAGACTGATGTATTTTTATTAAATGAGGATGATGAAGTATCCCCCAGTCTATCAGTAACCAAAGATGATGTTATACAGTATTTATCAGGAAATTATCTCAATCCACATACCTAGGAAACATAAAGCCAAAGTCCTATAAGACCTGGCCAAGGTGCCCTCTGGCTTTGTAGTGTTGTATTTTAATAAAGCTTGAAAACAACTGTATTTCCAAAGACTGGTACACAATTTGTGCATCTCCTCACCTCAATTTGGTCCCACTTTGTACAGTTCTGCTGTGGACTCCTGGGCAGGTCCAGAAGTTGGCTGGATGATTCCTCATGTCACTACTGGGAAAAAAAAAAGGTACCGATGAGGTTGCCTCTAAAATACCAGGATTATTCAGCAGGTATTGAAATCAGCTGTAGTCACAGAGGCTACATCTACATTGTGAGAAGTGGCTACAACCACCACAAGTGCTACATATTCACATTAGCTCTGTGCTGGCTCAGGTAAGTGCCAGGACAAGCAGCCACATGGCAGCAATTTCCTGCAACCTTATGGAAAAAAAATTGTTCATGGTAGATCAGCTGGAGTCACCTAGAGCTACAGAGACCAACAGCTACTGCAGATGGCTGGTCCCAACTCTCAGGAGTTTGCAAACTGCAGTGAAAAGCTGCAGACACAGAGCTGAGCCCTGTCCTGCTTAAGCAGGACTCTAGAAAGTTATACTTATAAAAAAAAAAAAAAAGGTACTGATGAGGTTGCCTCTAAAATACCAGGATTATTCAGCAGGTATTGAAATCAGCTGTAGTCACAGAGGCTACATCTACATTGTGAGAAGTGGCTACAACCACCACAAGTGCTACATATTCACATTAGCTCTGTGCTGGCTCAGGTAAGTGCCAGGACAAGCAGCCACATGGCAGCAATTTCCTGCAACCTTATGGAAAAAAAATTGTTCATGGTAGATCAGCTGGAGTCACCTAGAGCTACAGAGACCAACAGCTACTGCAGATGGCTGGTCCCAACTCTCAGGAGTTTGCAAACTGCAGTGAAAAGCTGCAGACACAGAGCTGAGCCCTGTCCTGCTTAAGCAGGACTCTAGAAAGTTATACTTATGAAGTTATGCGAGTATTGACTATGCCCACCACCCTTCATCTGCCACCCAGGTAGCTCTACATTTTTGGCTGGGACTTATGGGTTAGACATTATCTCTGTATGTGTCGTACTGGAAAGTGCTTGCGTGCTGCAGTGATGAGGTTTCCCTCTGTGGTTAATGTTTGGACAAGGTGTCTGCAGAGGATCACAAAGGGACACCTCTTAGAGCTCATCTGTAGCTATCTCTTCTCAAACAGATTCAAACGACCATCTCTCCTCCGTGCACTGTTGATGCCCCAGATCTCTCTGGAAAGGCTTCACACAGGGTTGTTGGGATGCCTGAAACAAGAAACTGCCACGGTGCTGCATTTCTGCTATTCAGTGGAAAATTGCCTCCATCAGGGACACTTTGATTCCTAAGCTGGGATGTAAGGAATTGTAAATCAGCACAGCCCCACCGCTTCTAGCAGACTTACAGGATTTGTGTCAGTACAGGAATTTGCCACTTCGTTACAGAGCTCCTTTAGCAGCAACCTACCCTGAATGAGGCCCCATGGCCAGCTAGGAGAGGTAGCAATTTTCTCTTCACCATGGTAAACAGCAAACTCACAGATATTATTTTAATCAGCCGTTAAGTGCATAGGAAGGCTCTGTACAGATAGGTGTGTATTAACAAGGAGCACACTCATATCACGCTGCTAAGTATTTTTGGGTGGCCGGTCAAGCATAGCTGCCTTTCAAACTGCCTCGGAAGGAGAAATATTAATAAACTCCCTGCAGCATGCAGATTTGATTGAATTTCTCATGGATCATAGCTCGCCTGCAGCAGGGTGGCATACCTGTCAAGCTAAGACATTGTTCCATAATTGTTCCTGATGCATTGTGTGCTAATTACCATTGCTGAAAATAATCTCCAAAGATTATGGCAGGCATCATAAATAACAAGCCAGTGATTCGACACTGCATTATGACAAGGCCTCAATCGCTCTTATCTTTTACTGGAGTGGAGCCTATGCATTAGCTTTACTAATGAATCTTTTTCATTTGTACAAGTGATGTTTCCATTTGACAATGACATGAACATAAAGTGGAGGTTAATTTACTCTATTCCGAGAGGTTCATTATTTAACCTGACGTTGAGGACAAAACAATGTAGCCTAATAGACGGCAAATAGAAATTAGTTGTGATGAATTTTGCCATTTAACACTCTCGCGCTCAGAGGCAGCACACACAGCAAGAGGATGAGTTTGTTTCACCGGCAAAACCACTTTATTTCCATGGTTCTGGAGAAAAAAAAAAAAAAAAAATTCCCCGACTCCCAGAATCCCTGGTACCTTGTAAAACACGATGGATTTACACAGACATAAAAACTGCTGGTAACTAATGGCCCAACGTTGTCATTGTGTCAATTTTTATCAGATTAGTTGGCATTAACACTGTATCACCGATTGCCTTACAAGCCAAGCTGCTGTGAATTGAATTGGATTCAGGTAGCTATTAGAATTGCCAATTTAAACACTCGGGTCTTATCTCAGCTTTAAGCCATTGACAAAAAGGTTTGGTCACTTCCCCGACATTTTCTGACATGTGTGCTCTGGGCAAGCGATGCAGCATCCGGTCGCTGGCTGCACTCATCCCTCTAGGCCTTCGAAATGTATCTATTCAACATTAATTTAACATCATCCAATGTGGTTTGAATCAAGCAAATATTTTCCTTGTTTATTGCACGCGCTCATTGTGCTGTTTCAAGGAGGTTTATTAATAGTTTGCAATAAATTTGCTAAACAATTTGCAATAAATTATGCAGTCATATTTATAGCAGTGACACATTTTAGAGGACAAAAGTTGACCTTTCCCATGCCTCAAAGAGAGAAGGGGCAGGGTGTATCCATTACAACCCAGCCTTTCGTAGGCTCATATCCTGGTTCCTTCAGCTCACAGAGAAGATAAAATGTATCTGCTCAAAAGCTAGTTTAATTTGTTTACAAACAATGGGACATATTCTCTGGGACCCTGTGAGCACTGCTGGGCTGGATTCCGATGTGCCACAGGAACTGAAACCTGTAGGGTCTTATCTAAAGGGGTTTGCAGGGCAATGACCCCTTTGGTTTGGGGGTTTTGCTTGTCTTGCTTTGTTTTGGGAGGGGTTTTTTGTTTGGGTTGTTTTTTTTTTCACTCATAGCTTGACAAAAAGCAACATCTTGGGAGGAAACACTCCAATTTCAACAGTACTGCATTTTCCAACAACAACAAAAGTGTTCCTTTAATTACTTCCAAATCACATCTAATATTTAGTCGGTAAGAGATGTGATAATACATCTGAAGGGTTTCTCCAGTTCTGCCCTGACCCCATCTCACCACCCTGGCTCTCAGCTGGCTCACCATTGTAGCCACCTACACCTCTTCACTTATGGACCACCAAAGAAAAGCCAATTACAATGATGGACACGTGCGAGTAA
>NW_015090893.1:10098011-10149020 GCF_001431845.1 Calidris pugnax
TGTTCATACAGCACTGAGCACAAGGGGGTCCCGATTTTTAGGTTCAGCAGCAGAACAACCCATAATTAATAAATGGCGGCTTGTCTGTTCTAAGCAGAAAAGCAGCGCAGCAATCTGTCAGGGTACACAGGAGGAGGGTGTGACCTCTCCCATCAGGCCTAGGTCCCTCGGGATTCTCCTGATCATCCTCATTTTCTTTCGAAAAGTTATGGTGCCGATCAGTTTTTGTGCATTCAGTTTCACTCCAGCCCAGGAACAGATGGTGGCACAAAAGAGGAGTGACTTAAAATCACTTTGTCCTGTTCTCCCCCTCCACCTGCTCCTAATCACAAGCCATCCATACATTTAAATACCAAACAAGAGGAAGGAAAGAGCTTGTGTGCAACAGAAATACCAAACAATGTTTGCATTAGAAAAAAAACAACTTAGACATGCCTTTCAGCCCCTCGCAGCAGTCCCCATGGAAAATAACGTTAAAATAAACAAAAAGCAACAATTCTTTTCTGACTGATGATTTTATAATATGGTCGGTGCCACTAAATGCAACCAGCCGTCCCTCCCACGCTCCTGCTATCCACCCAGAACTGTCCCCCTATTTTAAGCATCTCTTCACCCGCTGACACGTGCACGTGAATTCTCTTTCTTAATGATCTCTAAGCATTATAAAGAACAAAAGAAATACTAATCATGATATAAGCCTATTAAAGGATGACAATGATAAATCATTAATAATGATGCAGAATGGGCAGAAATGTGCAGTTAGTACTTCCACTTCTGCATGTAGAAAGAAGAAGACTGATGTATTTTTATTAAATGAGGATGATGAAGTATCCCCCAGTCTATCAGTAACCAAAGATGATGTTATACAGTATTTATCAGGAAATTATCTCAATCCACATACCTAGGAAACATAAAGCCAAAGTCCTATAAGACCTGGCCAAGGTGCCCTCTGGCTTTGTAGTGTTGTATTTTAATAAAGCTTGAAAACAACTGTATTTCCAAAGACTGGTACACAATTTGTGCATCTCCTCACCTCAATTTGGTCCCACTTTGTACAGTTCTGCTGTGGACTCCTGGGTAGGTCCAGAAGTTGGCTGGATGATTCCTCATGTCACTACTGGGAAAAAAAAAAGGTACTGATGAGGTTGCCTCTAAAATACCAGGATTATTCAGCAGGTATTGAAATCAGCTGTAGTCACAGAGGCTACATCTACATTGTGAGAAGTGGCTACAACCACCACAAGTGCTACATATTCACATTAGCTCTGTGCTGGCTCAGGTAAGTGCCAGGACAAGCAGCCACATGGCAGCAATTTCCTGCAACCTTATGGAAAAAAAATTGTTCATGGTAGATCAGCTGGAGTCACCTAGAGCTACAGAGACCAACAGCTACTGCAGATGGCTGGTCCCAACTCTCAGGAGTTTGCAAACTGCAGTGAAAAGCTGCAGACACAGAGCTGAGCCCTGTCCTGCTTAAGCAGGACTCTAGAAAGTTATACTTATGAAGTTATGCGAGTATTGACTATGCCCACCACCCTTCATCTGCCACCCAGGTAGCTCCACATTTTTGGCTGGGACTTATGGGTTAGACATTATCTCTGTATGTGTCGTACTGGAAAGTGCTTGCATGCTGCAGTGATGAGGTTTCCCTCTGTGGTTAATGTTTGGACAAGGTGTCTGCAGAGGATCACAAAGGGACACCTCTTAGAGCTCATCTGTAGCTATCTCGTGATGTTTGGACAAGGTGTCTGCAGAGGACCACGAAGGGAGAAGTATCGTACACCTCTTAGAGCTCATCTGTAGCTATCTCTTCTCAGACAGATTCAAACCAGCATCAAAAATGGGAAGTGCCATGTTTATTAGAAGCTGCTTCTGTCTCTGGGGAACTGCCCAGCTGAGGCCCAGTTCTTCCCACTGAGCCCAGAGAAAGTGAACTGGGAAGACCAGCACAAACATTCCCATTACACCTTCTGGACTGGGTCAGGCTGGAGGGATGTGGGTGTGAATTGCTCTGCTGAAGCCAGTGGGTTACTCCTGATTTCCTTGAGGGCACAACATTGGCAGGGGGCTGAGCAGATATGGAGTGCCTCAGCTGTTCCCTGGCAAGGCACTTGTGATTCCAGGCTCTGCTTCCCACCACAAGCAGGGCAAAGAGGAGTTGCAGCCTTCTTTGGACTTCCCTTCATGGACAAAGGCCTGAACAAATGGGTAAACGCAGGAAAAAAAAGTGTTGGAGAGCAATCTTTGAGTGTCTTGTTCAAAACTTTTTATGCCATCTGTTGCTCCTGGTACTTACGCCAACACTCCTAAATGCATTTGGGGTTCTACCTTTCTCAGCCCCAGAAGAAATTAGGCTCTACCTGCCTTCAATGGTCTGCTCCTCCCTGGTTTTTATGGAGCCCAAAGCTGGACCAGGTAGCCTGAGAAAAGAAATGATCCTTCCACTGTCCATGAATCACGTGAGTTGCCAGTGCAATGGAAGACCATCCCAAGCCTTCAGGTTCGTAAAGCCAGCTCTGCTGAGGCCACATCCCTGTTCCAGCTCCTCTCCCATAGCTCTCTACAGGAACTGGTAACTTCCACAGGCCCACCCTGGGGTCCTGGATTCTGGCATCCTTTGATGGGAGTTGCATTAATCACCTGGCAATTAGATTTCTTTTTATTTATTTATTATATTTTTTTTTAGCAAAAAAGCCACTTTCCAGCTTCAACAGGGCAGCAAAAAGGAGATACTCCCCCGTGCTCCACTCTGATCCCGCCTGGGGACCCAAATAACCACCATTACTCCAAGGAAATTCATTTACTTTAACGCCCAGCCTTTAAACTGCCCCACACTTGCCATCCACATGCAACGCTCTTCAACCACATCTCTCCTCCGTGCACTGTTGATGCCCCAGATCTCTCTGGAGAGGCTTCACACAGGGTTGTTGGGATGCCTGAAACAAGAAACTGCCACGGTGCTGCATTTCTGCTATTCAGTGGAAAATTGCCTCCATCAGGGACACTTTGATTCCTAAGCTGGGATGTAAGGAATTGTAAATCAGCACAGCCCCACCGCTTCTAGCAGACTTACAGGATTTGTGTCAGTACAGGAATTTGCCACTTCGTTACAGAGCTCCTTTAGCAGCAACCTACCCTGAATGAGGCCCCATGGCCAGCTAGGAGAGGTAGCAATTTTCTCTTCACCATGGTAAACAGCAAACTCACAGATATTATTTTAATCAGCCGTTAAGTGCACAGGAAGGCTCTGTACAGATAGGTGTGTATTAACAAGGAGCACACTCATATCACGCTGCTAAGTATTTTTGGGTGGCCGGTCAAGCATAGCTGCCTTTCAAACTGCCTCGGAAGGAGAAATATTAATAAACTCCCTGCAGCATGCAGATTTGATTGAATTTCTCATGGATCATAGCTCGCCTGCAGCAGGGTGGCATACCTGTCAAGCTAAGACATTGTTCCATAATTGTTCCTGATGCATTGTGTGCTAATTACCATTGCTGAAAATAATCTCCAAAGATTATGGCAGGCATCATAAATAACAAGCCAGTGGTTCGACACTGCATTATGACAAGGCCTCAATCGCTCTTATCTTTTACTGGAGTGGAGCCTATGCATTAGCTTTACTAATGAATCTTTTTCATTTGTACAAGTGATGTTTCCATTTGACAATGACATGAACATAAAGTGGAGGTTAATTTACTCTATTCCGAGAGGTTCATTATTTAACCTGACGTTGAGGACAAAACAATGTAGCCTAATAGACGGCAAATAGAAATTAGTTGTGATGAATTTTGCCATTTAACACTCTCGCGCTCAGAGGCAGCACACACAGCAAGAGGATGAGTTTGTTTCACCGGCAAAACCACTTTATTTCCATGGTTCTGGAGAAAAAAAAAAAAAAAAAAAAGATTCCCCGACTCCCAGAATCCCTGGTACCTTGTAAAACACGATGGATTTACACAGACATAAAAACTGCTGGTAACTAATGGCCCAACGTTGTCATTGTGTCAATTTTTATCAGATTAGTTGGCATTAACACTGTATCACCGATTGCCTTACAAGCCAAGCTGCTGTGAATTGAATTGGATTCAGGTAGCTATTAGAATTGCCAATTTAAACACTCGGGGCTTATCTCAGCTTTAAGCCATTGACAAAAAGGTTTGGTCACTTCCCCGACATTTTCTGACATGTGTGCTCTGGGCAAGCGATGCAGCATCCGGTCGCTGGCTGCACTCATCCCTCTAGGCCTTCGAAATGTATCTATTCAACATTAATTTAACATCATCCAATGTGGTTTGAATCAAGCAAATATTTTCCTTGTTTATTGCACGCGCTCATTGTGCTGTTTCAAGGAGGTTTATTAATAGTTTGCAATAAATTTGCTAAACAATTTGCAATAAATTATGCAGTCATATTTATAGCAGTGACACATTTTAGAGGACAAAAGTTGACCTTTCCCATGCCTCAAAGAGAGAAGGGGCAGGGTGTATCCATTACAACCCAGCCTTTCGTAGGCTCATATCCTGGTTCCTTCAGCTCACAGAGAAGATAAAATGTATCTGCTCAAAAGCTAGTTTAATTTGTTTACAAACAATGGGACATATTCTCTGGGACCCTGTGAGCACTGCTGGGCTGGATTCCGATGTGCCACAGGAACTGAAACCTGTAGGGTCTTATCTAAAGGGGTTTGCAGGGCAATGACCCCTTTGGTTTGGGGGTTTTGCTTGTCTTGCTTTGTTTTGGGAGGGGTTTTTTGTTTGGGTTGTTTTTTTTTTCACTCATAGCTTGACAAAAAGCAACATCTTGGGAGGAAACACTCCAATTTCAACAGTACTGCATTTTCCAACAACAACAAAAGTGTTCCTTTAATTACTTCCAAATCACATCTAATATTTAGTCGGTAAGAGATGTGATAATACATCTGAAGGGTTTCTCCAGTTCTGCCCTGACCCCATCTCACCACCCTGGCTCTCAGCTGGCTCACCATTGTAGCCACCTACACCTCTTCACTTATGGACCACCAAAGAAAAGCCAATTACAATGATGGACACGTGCGAGTAAAACCTGCAGCCACTTACTGCTCTGGTGCAGAGCTGAGATGGCATCTCTGGAGTTGGCACACAGCAAACCTCCACTCTGCCCTCAGCTGTGGGGTTTATGTCCATTTTCCCCAGGGCCATCCTCCTCCATTCTCCCCTTTCATCTCCAGCTGGGGAATACGGAGCAGAAAGAAAAAAAACTAATCCTCCATAGTTTTCCAGACATTAGGGCTGCTCTGGCTAACTCTGTCCTGACAAAGAGCATCACGGGAGCCTCAGCGAGCACATGTGGTCCGGAAAGACTTTTCCGATTTCCAAGAAGCAGCTTCTCCTGTCACCCCGGGATAATTTTCTTGCGGGTGACTCAGAGCGTGCGGGTACCTCCCTGCCACCTACCACCCCGAACATGGAGAGCAGCCCATAAAAGGTGCTGGTGAGGTAATGGTCTCACTTCTCGGGGCGAGGGAGCGCAGTGGTGAGAGAGTGCAAGCATCGTTTTAGGAACGAACTGGGCAGCAGTTTGACTATGGCTCTTTTTTACTGCATATTATTACAGCATTACATTCATAGTCAAGGGTCAGCTGCCATTTCCTGGGGTTTATAACTTGCCTGTTTTAATTAACATCAGGCTGAAACTTGGTAGGGAGGCGGGGTCAGCCCAGATGTTAATGTTATTCCAAAAGTGCCTTATATCAGTGGTGTTATTTAAAATATATTAAACACAGAATGTTGAGGGATATGCCGATTCCTGGGTTGTATTTTAGACAAATAATAAAGACAGGGTTTCGTTTGGGAAGAAAGCAATTTGGCATAGACCTTGTGCCTCTCTGAGTGGCTCACCACGGAGAGACAGGAAGAATCAGTTCTCTGCTGTCCACGGGGGGCTCCTCTGGACTGGATCAGCCTGGCAGGGGGAACAAGCACCCCAGCTGCCCTGTCCAGGCTGGTCTGGGGTCTCAGCAAGGCTGATGTTCACTTGGATACAGTGGTTTATGAACTCAGCAGAACCCTTTCACTCACCAGGACAAATGGTTTCCCAGTGTTATTCCGCCTCGGGAGCCCTGCCCCACAAAAGCAGAGCCTTCATCTGGGTTTTCCACTGTCCCCTATCCTCTATTACCCTGCACAATGAAGAATTGGCTGCTGAAAGTTAGCTAGGCAGACAGGCAATAATGCTTTAAAAAATTGCCTTAAGTATGCATTCTCCAATTTCCAGGATGATTTTGCTGGTATTGGAAGTGCACCAGTAACACCAGTGCAGTTACAGCTATAGCACAATGGTCACTACCACCTCTGCAGTATTTGTTACAGAGACACAGCTAGCCTTTGCATGTTTGAGAATTGTGGATGGGATCTGGATTATACATGCAAAACACTGTGCCTGTGGCATTGACAATATGAATGGAGGCACTGGGACTTGGCACCACCTTTTTTGAAGCCCATCATATAGCTAACAATTCAACTGACTTCTTCTTCTTCACTATTCTGGTAGTAGATGACTGTGTGCAATGCTGAGGTCCTTTCTGGTGAGTTAAAGACCAGCAAGGACTCTCTACCTTAACTCTGAAAGCCAGCACTGTTGTGCACATAGACTATTTCCTGTTGGTTTAACCCAGATTTCTGGGTTTCCCAAGTCCACGTTGCTTTCTATAGCTTCACTTCAGTCAGCCTGATTTATAATCCACGCACTAGCCTGCAAACTCAAAAGCTCTCGTAGCTTTAGCAGCAATTTCAGCCTAGTGTCTAAAAAAGCCATCCCCAAAATGAGCACATCTACTTAATCAGCCTCCACCCCTGGATCATGTCTCACTTGCTCCTCTATTGAGTATCTACCTTTGAGACAGGACCTGGAGCTGAAGTATCAAGCGGATAAGGGATTTGCCTAAGGTGACACCAGGAAGCTGTGGCAGAGGTGGGAACTGAACACTTACAAGTGTTTGGGCTCTGAAGAATTGCCCACCCTTCCCCAGGAGATGGCTTCTTCTTAAGGACTAATACAGACCTTCTGCTTTTAGCAGTAGAGGCTGCTTGAAGAAAGCAACACACAAAATAGCCCTAACTTGCATGCTGCTTGTCACAACAAACAAGAAAGAGAATCAGCCTGTGGGGACTATTCCCAAAGGGCATAGAAATGATAAGTAAAAGAAGCGAAACTATTTCCAGTTGGCTTAAAATTATTCTACAAAGGGTCATCTCTCTGCTAGAAAAAAGTTAGAAATCCGTACATCAAAGACAACTAAAAAGCGCTTGTTAGTTGCCAGTTATATTATGCTTTGAGCTAAGGACTGGTCTGCACCATCCCCATCCTCCTTCCTTATCTGCATAAATTAATAGAGAAGTGTCATATCATCACTCTTGCTACATTTAAATGCCCAGGACTAAATGTTTAGGGACATAGCTGGTACAATAGCTTTTCCCTTCATGGTAAAGCTACCAAAAATGCCCCAGGCAAAAAGTGACATTTCTCCAATGCGAACAGAGAAAAATGCTAACAAGCTAATTTTGCCTGTTTTGCTTTAATTTTGATTAGGGACTCACTGGCTACAGGTAAATATCTCAGTCTGATCGAGTTGAAAGTGTGCTGTTTGCTTTGTCTTCACTCATTAGCGAACAGCAGGAGCAAATATAGTGGGTAAGTTGATTACAGCTCTTGGCTCCTTTCACAGGCAAGCAGTGAATTCCTCAGGACCATATTCCACCTCGGTACTGTAACCCCTGGTGACCCACACAACAGTCACGCACCCCGAGGACATGGTTAGAGCATCCTACTGTTTTGGGGAGGGGCTGGGGTGGTTGTTTTGTTTTTTTCCATGCAGAAGTCTGATAACTTCCCCACTTCTTTCCTGGATGCCTTTTATTGTGTTTACCTTCAGAAATAACAACATTTGATTACATGTTGAGAAGCTGCATGTTGCCTTGTAAACTCAGAAATTATTTTCAGGTGTATTCTGTGGGTATTTTTTCCTCTCCAAAAAATTAATGTGCCTCTGTAGGAAATACCTAGGTATAGGTATTTATGGAGCCCTCCTCATTTTGTTTCCTGGAAACACAAAAGTCCCTTCTGCCCTTGCTAACGTTGGTGGGAACGAGCCAGCAGTGTTAAAAGGAATTGAATGGCTGTGCTGCCGCACATCAGAGACGAGGGCATCTTTACCAAGAGAGGAAGAGGGCATCACTCTGACTCTGATCCTGCCCCCCATCCCTACCATCAGTGGACATTGCTGAATGTATCACTGCTAGCAAGATCATATTTTCCTTTAATACATTTTCTAAAGAGCCACAGTTCCTTTACAGAGGGAAAATGTAGAAGGGCAATACGTATTTCTGTAAGCCAGAAGCAAAGAAGCTGGGAAACAAGGAGCATCAGTAGCATGGGTATCATATAACCAGCTAAAAAGGAATGAGAGCACAGTACTTCACTGCTCATGGAGGTGAAAAAATTGCAAGTAGAAAGAAGAAAACTAAACACACAGAGACATCTGCTGTAACGAGTCACTGGAGAAATAGGTTTGTGGGAGGCACATCAGCCCCCGGTGCCAGACACCATGAGGTGTGCAATAAACAGGAGACGACAAAACAGGAAGAGATCAGGGATCAGACCAAGTCCTGCAAGAACCTCTAGCTCTCTCCTGGGCCCACTTTTTTTATGCCTGGTGACCAATGCTCAATGCCTGGGAACATCGATTCCTCTTGATATCCTAGTCATCCCAACCAGGAGATCAGCAGCACTTGCTCCAGGAGTAAGCAACTCCCTTGGGATTGTCCAGGAGGACTTGGAGCACTCTCACAGCTTTTCACCACACTCAGGTCTTGCCTGTTTGGGAGAAGGGAGCAAAGAAATCCACCAGCAGATGGATGCACAAGGAAGAGGTTTCCCATGCTTTGAGACACCAAAGTCCCTGTGGCCACCCCTTACCCCAGAAACCACAGCATGACTCTCTGAAACACATGCATGCAGTGGAACTACACTGAGACAACAGGTTAGCTTGGCATCATCCCTTGGGCAAAGATTAACTAATTGCCAGAGCAGTGTAAGCAGAGGTGGGCTTGGATCAGCTTTTCTCCCAACACAGGCCCCCACAAAACTGTGGCCTCGTCTTGCCAGTAAGATCCATTTCATTCTTTTCCATTATCATTTTCACTCTCGGAATCTGAGATGCATCACAACATATCACAAACCTGCACCCCTTTTAAGGGGAAAACTGTGGGTTTTGTGAGACTAAGAAAGCTTTGACTTTGTTTAATGTCAGGGGTTATTTTCTAGCAGGCAAAAGTTACAAGCAGTTCCCAAGATCCGGGGATGCAGATTCAATAAAGGCAGACAAAAGATTTGAGGTTATGTTCTTCAGAGGGGAGCCTCTTTTGTTTGTTTGTTTTGTTTTTACTCAAAAGGCATTTTTAATTTGTTCCTCAGTTAGCTGTTTCCAAATATATTTGTCTTTGCCATCTTCCTCCTTTCCTGCCTCTCTCTGGTTCTGATTTTCACAGTCATTAGTAAATACATCACCAGTGGGATCTCTTCTCTAGGATTTATGTTTATAGTTAAAAATCAATTTCATCTCAGAAAAGAGGATGAAGGAAAAAAGTGCAAGAGAAAAGGAGGACAATGGTAAAAAGCATAAGTAACACACGGATATTTGGATGAGACCAAACATTCCCCCCAATTTACAGGGAGAGCTCTGATGCCATACACTGGCTTTGAATCACAGTGTTCAAAAATATAATATATTTCAATTAATAAATTGAGAACAAAGAAAATTAGAAAATTAAGACCCATATTAGACTGACTATTAAAACTATATTCCAGCATGACACAAAAATTGCATATGAATGAAATCGTTGACGTTTGCCAGAAGCAATGGTTGCTTACACAAACTGCTGGGAAGTCTTCTAATTGTCTGGTGAAATTCAACTCCAAGTTGCCAGAGCTCTGTATGGACAGACTGCCATGTGTTTAAACTCAGCTTCTAGCAGACTAGCATGCATTAGCATTTCCCAGGCACACACTAAGTGGACACTAACTTACTTAGCTCAAGGAAGTTTAACTAGTTAAACAATTCAGGTAAACCAGCTGAGGTGCTGGGGCTGGAGGCAGGCTCAGGGAGGTCCTGCTGTGTTCCTGCCCTGCCACCACCTCCAGGCTCCTCCCTTGCCCCCTTGCAGATAAAAGAGCTGGATCACCTGCATGACCACATCCTGCTGAACCCATTGAAGCAGCCTTTACTAAGTTAGCTCATTTAGGCAGAAACAAGTCTAAGGATCCCCTATACAAATAGCTGAATACTGCTTAGGGAAACAAACAGATCTGGAAGGGGGTAGCAACGGGACATGGCAACATACTGCAAAACCACAGCCAAGAAAGGGATAACAGCCTTCTGCTCTGGGGCAGGAAGGGCTGTCCTTGCCCAAACTCTTGATTTTCATCAATATGAAACAACACTGAAAAACTGTGAGCTTTCCATCCAGTCTCTCAATTTATTGCATCAGGAGGGAATAAACATCATACATTTTCTACATTAGATCTGCCCTGAGCCACGCAGGATTTATTTTATTTAGACCACACATTGTGTGGTGTATTTATAAAGCAGAGACCTCTGAAATACAGTTCTGCTCGGGGAGGTCTCAGCTGAGCCATATATTGAACAATCACACACTTTAGCAAGCTGGTGAATGTCAGTGAAATGCAGGAGTCGGAGAAGAGGCTGGTCAGTAAGATGGAAAATTGGTTGGAAAGCTGGGTGCGGGGCAGAGTGGGCAGGAGCCTGGAAGTGCTGTTAAACTCTGAGCTCTCCTGCAAATCGCAGGAGAGCCTTCTCCCAGCATCCTCCCTGCTCGCCATGAGTCACTACTGAGGCTCCACATTGAGTTATCACCATTTAGAGTGGCATTTCCTTTCAGACTGCACAAAGCAAAGGAGCCATATTAGTAAATTTATTGAGTATTTCATTAGATCAATATGGAGTATGATTTAGGAGCCTCTGCCCAGGCTCTTTAAATCTATTTAATCAAACCAATTAATAAAAAAAAATTAGAAAGTTGAAACATATCCTGTAAGGTGCGTCGTAAATATACTCCCTTACTTATGCTTTTGATCTCAGCCAGGTAATTAACGGCTTTGGTTAAGTTCAAGTCATTCCCTCATGCCTGCTCGTGGTCATAAAGCCCTAGGGCTATGCATAGCTCATGGATTTATTATGTTTTTTTTCCAGTTGCAAAAGCTTCTCTAGCTGTTTCCACTTTTTTTCCCCCCTCTTCCCTCCCTTAACTCCACCTACGCAGACTTGTGTGGCTCTCCATCCTAGCTACAGCAGCAGTGACTGTCATGCTTTGTGTGATAACGCAATAGAAAATAGACCCCTTTTGTCTTTCAGTTTGTAGGGTACCATAAATAGAACAGAAACCTGGCTATCCCAACTGTCTGACCAGAGCCCTAATCTGACCATTGCACAAGATGGACTCAAACTCCTCGGTGGTGCATCAGCCACACTTCAGGAGAGACAAGGCAAACACAGCAGGACACTGATCTTCTTCCACCTTCTTCACCCAAAAGCAAAGGGGTAGGAATGTATTCCCCTGTAAAAAGACTCTTAATTCTTCAGCTGGAAAACTCCGAGCCATTTAGATAAGTATGGAGGAAGCTGGATGGAGAAAAAAAAGTTGTGTCCATCACAGGGGGGATGCGTAGTACACTGGGGAGAGGGGGGGAGAAAGAGAGAGAGAGAAAGGGAGAGCGTGAACACATTTCTTCCCAGAGTCTTTAAAGTCAAGATAGCAGCTTTATCTTGCTTTACAATCAAGGAAATCCGGGCTCTGGGGGAGAGAGACAAGGGACAGATGAATGGGTTTCCTCTAAGCACATGTAATATATATCAGTATCTGAAGAACATTGGTCATAACTCTTGGACAGTGCCCCAGAACAAAATAAATAACAAGGGGTGCTGCGCTCACCAGCTGCTTGGAGCAGGAGAGCTGAGCCTGAACATGCTGCAGACAGGGAGCTTCTCTCCCCATTCTGCTCACAGTAAGCATCTTGTTTTACCTGAACAGCTATGGGAGGTGAAAAAATTTTAAGACAGTTCCCTAGAGGAACAACTTTCCAAATGAGCATCAGGTTAGTTTTCCATAGTTATGTGAACATCACAGAAGCTATACCGAGGTATTCCAGGTGATGAATAGGCCTATATTCCACCTTCTTCACCCAAAAGCAAAGGGGTAGGAATGTATTCCCCTGTAAAAAGACTCTTAATTCTTCAGCTGGAAAACTCCGAGCCATTTAGATAAGTATGGAGGAAGCTGGATGGAGAAAAAAAAGTTGTGTCCATCACAGGGGGGATGCGTAGTACACTGGGGAGAGGGGGGGAGAAAGAGAGAGAGAGAAAGGGAGAGCGTGAACACATTTCTTCCCAGAGTCTTTAAAGTCAAGATAGCAGCTTTATCTTGCTTTACAATCAAGGAAATCCGGGCTCTGGGGGAGAGAGACAAGGGACAGATGAATGGGTTTCCTCTAAGCACATGTAATATATATCAGTATCTGAAGAACATTGGTCATAACTCTTGGATAGTGCCCCAGAACAAAATAAATAACAAGGGGTGCTGCGCTCACCAGCTGCTTGGAGCAGGAGAGCTGAGCCTGAACATGCTGCAGACAGGGAGCTTCTCTCCCCATTCTGCTCACAGTAAGCATCTTTTTTTACCTGAACAGCTATGGGAGGTGAAAAAATTTTAAGACAGTTCCCTAGAGGAACAACTTTCCAAATGAGCATCAGGTTAGTTTTCCATAGTTATGTGAACATCACAGAAGCTATACCGAGGTATTCCAGGTGATGAATAGGCCTATATTAAATGCTAAAGGTCCTTCTTATATTGGGAATCAAATTTGTTTGGTAAAATAGTTTCAGACAAATAAAAATGCTAAAGGTCCTTCTTCTATTTGGAATCAGATTTGTTTGGTAAAATAGTTTCAGACAAATAGGGAGCTTCTCTCCCCATTCTGCTCACAGTAAGCATCTTGTTTTACCTGAACAGCTATGGGAGGTGAAAAAATTTTAAGACAGTTCCCTAGAGGAACAACTTTCCAAATGAGCATCAGGTTAGCTTTCCATAGTTATGTGAACATCACAGAAGCTATACCGAGGTATTCCAGGTGATGAATAGGCCTATATAAAATGCTAAAGGTCCTTCTTCTATTTGGAATCAGATTTGTTTGGTAAAATAGTTTCAGACAAATATGGAGCACTATGGGAGACTTAAGAGTTTACATTTCTCACTGTGTTTTGTGCCATCACTCTTAATTCCCAAATAAAGTCAGGAACTCATGGAAGTACTAAGAGGCTCCCATGAAGACCTTCTGATCGAGACAGACAAGCCAGAAACAGAATGGAGATCTTCCCATGTCAAAGGGGACAGTGCCCTGACTGGTCTACAAGTTGCACTTGGGTTTTTCAGCACTCAGTTCAGCCTTGTCACAGCTTGCACCTTTCAGAAATATTCTGCCACCATCTGTGGGTGAGAATCACAAGAACCCTGGAAGAGAACATTCCTTTTCTACACATCACACCTCAAAATACTTGCAACAGCCTGAGACCTCTCAGGAAATGCTGAAAGCCACAAGAGTTGGGGTGGTTTCCCTACTACAAGAGGGGACAACAGTTGGTGTGACAGGAATCAAACTGGTATGCAGCAGCAAGAGGGAGGTGTCTACTGGTTCCCAGCTCTACCAAAATCTTCAGGATGAGTTAATCTGACCTTTGACTGCTTAAGTGGGAGTCCTCAAATGGATCAAAATCTCAACATAAACCCCAAAAAAGGTCACAGATCTTGCTTTAGCTTCCAGTTGGGATTTCCATTGCATGAGCAGCCATGTGGCAATGCAAGGAGCAGAGGGGATCATACTGGATGATGCTGGAGACCATTTGCAAGGACAAAAACCTGATCACACATCCTTTGAAGACAGCAAGAGTCCTCCCATCAACTTCAGGAGACCTTGGATCCAGACCAGGGTTCACAGCTGAATGACTCACTGGTGAGGTTTTTTCTCCACAGGAAAGGCAGAAAGAAGATGCTGCTCTCAGAGCAGTTTGGGCTCTATGTGAATGAGACCCCTCTGTATTTTTTTCAAGCAGCAACAGGCCAGGCAGATTCTATTTACTCTATTATCCACTCAGCACTCACACTATCACAGCAAAAGCATTATCACCTGTGTCTTATTGCCAGAGGGTTTCTAAACTTCTCAGGCCCCAGGATGGGGCTCTTCCCTACTAAACTCCTCTCCCTTCCTACGGTGCAGGGTAACCACTTTCCAGTGAACGTGACTTTTGATGAGTTGCCACCACTGTGGTCCTATTCTCACCCAAACAATGTTCAGATACTGGGGGAGGAAGGGGAGGAGTGGATAAAGGGACTTCTGAAAGCAGGAAAACAAATCCATAGCTAGTAAATTATATATAGCTCTTATCCCACAATTAGTTTGTAATTCTGAAGGACTGCAGACAGTCAGACTCCTGTGTAATAATCCCTTAGATCAGATTCACATTGAATTGAAGGACTTTGAAGAAAGATACGCAACAAAAATTAGGCCAGGATCTATACCAGTTTACACTAGTGAAAGGTCTGTCCCTACAAGGGTTTTTAGCAAAAATGTGAGGCCTTTTCTTCAGTTAGAAAAGAACTTATGCAAATAAAAAACTCTTTGAATGCTTTCTCTCTCTCGAACCCAAGATTCTTCTTTATCACTACTTCAGTGTTGGTTGTAACAGAGTTACTCCTACTTTACACCACTGTAAGACACTGTCAGAAAACAGACATACCTATGGATGAAGAGATACATATTTCCAGTTTGGATAATTAGAAATAGACATTGAAAACAATGTGTGGTTTATATGTCACATTATATATATAACGTCGCAAAATGGGTGGTACTTGAGTTTATCCATTCATCATAAATATTGATTACTTGCATAGTAAGTGATAAATCAAAATGCAGTAATCACTAAATCAAAGATTTATACGAGTAAAGAGCAGTAAAGCAATTAATCAATTCCCTGTATAGCCAATGATTAATTAGGTTCCAGTCTGAAAGTATAGAGGCTGGTTTACAATTAAGACTATTACAGATAGGCTATATATATTTTTTTTCCCCCTAAACATCCTGTTCTTGGAAAGGAGATAAGCTGACCCCAAACAAACAACGCTCTGAGAAGGATCAGATGATACAGTTGTGTGTTTACATTCAAGGCTCTCAGGTCCTAGAAACACAGATCACAAGAGATGGAAGCAGCAGTATGCTGCCAAAATCTGTCAGACCCTTCCCTCTGCCTGGGCTTGCTCTGTTCCACAGCTCAGAACAGACACTCACCCCAATGGATTTGGGAGCTAAAGCCATCAGAGAAACCCTCTTCGGGCAGTGTAGGTCCTGATGGCCGTCTCTAACCAGTGTCTTTTAGAGAACTACCAGGAGCCAACATGGATCCAGGTTACTTCTGACACCCCAGATATGGCAGAGTTTTCAAGTGCCACTAGCCCTTGTGGCAAGCAGTCCCAGCCTCCTCAGACAGAGGGGCTCCAGTCACCTTCCTGCCATACACCAGCAGGCAGGAGAGTAAAGCTGGAAGCATCACAAAGTGCTATAAGAGTAAAGCTGGAAGCATCACAAAGTGCTACAGTCCTTCCCATTGCAGAAGAAAGTGCGTCCTGCTGAACCCTGGGGAGTACCAGCCACAGCACCCCAAAAATGGATCCCACCTGGTCCAGCCTGCAGTTACTAGGGACAGGGAGTAGGGCAGGGACTAGGGCAGCATCCAGGGCAAACCCCAGGCTGCCCCACGCATCCATTACACCAAGTCACAGTGAGCAGACACCAACAGGGTTACCATCACTCCCAGATCTAGATCACAGGGGAAGCTTTTGGGGTGTCCCACCTCTGTGCTTTGTCAGGACCCATACAGGATTCAGTTTTGAGCCAGCAGCACTGCTCCAGCCTCTTGAGCTGGAAGCACTGGGGCTGACATGGGATCAGCTGTGTGGCTCAGCAGAGCTGGCACAGGACAAATATTTGTTCCCAGATTCTCCTACCAGCAAGAACTCCTCCTTATGCCAGCCAGCTGTTTGGCAAGAGCTGTTTCCTGCTCTTATTCATTGCAGTGCCTTAGCCAGGCCAACTCTTGAGTCTGGAAGAGAACATCATTACGACCATGTGACAGCTATTTCATCCTCTTCCCTTCTGCCAGGAGCTGAAGAACAGGCCTGAGAGCAGCTAAAAACGGGAGAAGAGCAACAGAATTTGCTACTTTGGCTCAAGGTGCACCCTTAGTTCAGGAGGACGAAGCCCCAGTTCATGCAAGATGCTTTTTTTTGGCTTGCAGCATTACTACAACAGTGGCAGCTGGCTGTCAGCAGTGTCCATCACACATCTGCCTGACAGATGTCACCTGCTCGCACACAGGTGACAAGTCAGATCTGAAAGGGAAGCTCTCAAGGAAGGAAAAGTGCCTCATCCTGGAGAAACAAGGTTTCTTTCAGGTCTCTGTTTTTCACCCCATTGTTTTTTTGGGTACCCACTTCACCTGCCTACCCTAGGAGAGAAGATGCTAGGGGTGCAGATACACAGATGCCACCAAGCCCTGTGTACTTCTGAGAGGCACTAGCCGGCACCTCCTTCACCTTGGCACCAGAAATTACTCTGGATAAGTTTTTTTGCATGAAGTACATATTGAAACTGCAGAGGTCATGAGCCTGCAGCCCCACCTGTGCATCATCCTGAGGCTCCCCACACATCCAGTTAAGCCAGGCCAGAGCTCCAGATCTTTGTGCAGAGGTAGCGACAAGTTCCCAGCTAATTAGTTTACTTATCCAAAAAAATGCAGTAAAGGCTTACTCAGACAGCTCCAGATTAAAAAAAAAAAGTTATCCAATGTTTTTTAGGAAAAAGTCCAATCATTTTGTTTGACACTTTGAAAATGAAATGTTACAGCTCCATATTTCAACAGGAAGGTTTTGAGACCAAATTTGCTCAAACTCAGGCTTTTTATATAGATGTATACAATTTTTTTCCAAACAGAACAAAACAACATGTTTTGCATAATTCAAAGTGATAGTTTTCAGAAAAGATGACAGTGGTGAGAGCTATTTCAGAAGAAAACTTGCTTTGTGTTCTCCGAAAATGGTGAACAAGCTGAAAAAATTAATTATTCACACATCTCTGAAGCACAAGCCACACAGTGGAGTTTGGGCCCAGGCAGAGGTACGTTAGAAATCTCTCCTAGTCAGCAACTGAGTTTTGATCCTGTTTCACCTCTGTGTATAATAACCAGACAAGAGTGAGAGCATTATGTGGCTAATGACAGGTGCTTTGCAAAGAGGTAGCAGTGAAGCATCTTTTCTGCATAGCGTTGCCTGCAAATGCTCTTTTTGACCTCGTTTTGCCTTGATGCCTGCATTGCTCGCTCTGAATTTAGCTGTCTACCTTGCTCTCAAGCCTCTTGTCTCTCCTTATTTGTGTTAAGCACAGGACACATGGACAGGATAACCAGAGCAGTACCAAAGCTGAAACCCAACCCTGTCTGTTCTGAAAACAGTGGAGAAAAAAGAACACATTTTTGGTGGGGAGAAAGGGAGAGGAAAGGAGGAGCTGGGATAAGGAATCAGCTAATTAGCCTCATCTACATTTCAGCTACATGGTTCACGAGTACTAAATCATTCCTGACATATTTAGGTTGCCATTTATTACCAAAATTATTCAATGTGAATTTTGCCATTTAGGACATGTTAAGAAAAATACTTATGCCTTCAGAGTGACTCCGGCTCTGATCCCTTCTGACATAATGGCACCAGTGGGCCACAGTTTAAGTGCACACGTGCCTGCCCACAGTAGTAACCCAGGCACACAGCTGGATGCACAGCTGTAATGGATAGGACTGCAGGGCCAGGTTCAGACCTAGAGACTGAGGTGCTCAGAAGTGAGTTCTTAGTGAACAAGAACCCACATCTCCACCATACCCCACAAAGCTACAAATTAGTATCTCCTGTTATGATCTCAGCATACTATTCAGATTGAAGATCTTGCATGCATAAAAACTTAAATCTTAACCTTGAAACTGTAAAAATCATAGTAGAAACATAGCCTTATGTCAAAGGATAATACAAATACACATAAACACACCTCACATGTCTATTAAGCCACCTTATATTGTTAGTTAACTCTTCAGTGCTCATTGATAAGTTGCCCACACTATTCTGAGCCACAGCTATGTCCATCAGCAAAACATTAACTTAAACCCTTACCATCTGCCTGAGAGGGAACATCAGGGGCCACCCAGCAGACAAGACCTCCTGGAGAGCAGGTAGATTTGAAAAGGTAAATATATACATCATTCTCTGCAGCTTGTCAGGGAGCCACTGCTCCAACTCCATTTCACTCTTGCTCTGGATTTCAAATCCCAGCCCTATAAAAGCCTCCCATCCTTTCAGGTGAAACCACTAACCCAGATTATCACCCTCCACCCCAGGCCTGAACACTACTGGATACCAGTGTCACAGGTGCAGGGAGACTTCAGCTGGTTTATATGAGCCAGCTGTGGAGATTCATTTGGGTTAGGCTGTGTCTTTGCTTAGATCACCACTGTCCTGGCAGTTGTGCCTCTCATCACCAGTACCACCAGTTTTCTCTTTTCTTCTTTACTCTTATTGTTCTTCTAATGGAGAAATGAGATCATCGCGCTGTGTGGAACTGCACGTGTTTATGTCTGTAGGTCCCCATTTAATAACTTTAAGATGCAATGGCTAATTTCGAAGAAAATTTGACAGAGCAACCGAGGTCTCAGAGATATGAAGTTCACGCAGGTTTTATGAAAATTCCTGGATAGAGGAAACAGCTCTTATTAATGTCTCCCACAGAGAAAATGCTAATAAACTCACCCTTTATTAGACATTAGAGAGTCAATGTAGAAAAGAAATGCTGGAATCCCAGCTCATCAGTCCTGCTGCTTGTGGAAAAAAATTGTATAATCTGGATTTAGTTTGCTTTGGGCCACTGCAGCCAAAGAAAACTCTAAAAATTTAAGAGTTGCCTGTACATTCTCTTATAACTTAGTAAACAAAGCCCACCCTATATTTGAGGTGAAATTCCCCACATTAATGACAGGTTGAAGATGAATCTTAATTATATATTTTTATCTGGCCAGTTTCTTTGCCACTGAAAATCCGCATGAATCCACAGGCCTGAATAAAGCAAAGTTGATTTTCACCACTTTGCTCCTTATTATTGTTGAGAATATATTCATTCCTGCTTCTCTGAGTTCAAATAGGAAAACAAAAATAGCATTTTTCATTAAAAATAGTGAAAGTGGGAGGGGTTTGTTGGCAAGATGTTTCCAGTGAATGGGTCTTGATTTTGCAAGTGGCTTCCAACTGGGTCCAAGGCAGTCTGAGTTTGACTTTCAGGCTATCTGCTGAGCTATTTTCCCAGGCATTTGAAACAGATGAGACGTAACAGCAGTTTTTTTCCCTTAGCCAGGGCCAGTTTCCTATCAGAGGTGCAAATTCAGATTTATCTACTACAAGAGGCTTAATAAAAAACACCCTTTTCCCCCTCCCCCAGTCATTGGTTATCATAAACAAATCCCTCAGCAGAAGCTAAAAAGAAGATACTTTGAGGTTAAAAGCAGCCTTTAAAAGAAAATGATGTTGTACATCATCCCAAAATTTAATATGACTTTATGCACAATAGTAATGTGCCTGGTAATGCAAAGATTTTTCTAAAGTAGCTTAATAACAATCCAATATTCTCTTCCTTAAAAAATGAAAATGTATGTCAAAAAGGGATCTAATGTAGCTGCATCTTGTATCCATTGATGGAGAGAGCTGATTTACATAGATAGCATTTAACATACTATCATCATTATCCTATCAGTCTTCTGTCTAATCTGGAAGCCTTGAGACAGAGTTCTCAATGTTCTCTGAGGTAAAAAAAATACCAACCAAAATGATGGTAAAGGGGGAGAAAAAAATCAGCAAGGGACAGATGAATATCAAATCAGATGAGATAAAAATGGGATATTTTTTTTTAGCCAGCATAGTATGAGCTTTAAATGCTGAAAAGTGGATAAAACAAATAATGTTCAAGATTGTAGCATACGGTACCACAATGATGAAGAATAAAAGAGAGAATTATGTTAATGGTTGGGTCTGTGTGTGCTTGTGGAGACTGCTCATAGATTGCTTGTGATGGCTTGAAGGATACAGATAGACAGTGTGGACCTTTGAAATCCAGATGGTATATAATATTAATTTCCTTTCCCTCTTACCCGTTTTTGCATGAATTTAATGCCTGTGGAGGATGTAAGCAACTGAACATGGCCTTCCACTGTGAGCAGGTTGGGGTCATATGAAAACCTAGACAGGGTGAGACTGTCCCCATGGAAGCTGGTGAGGTTTTGTGCTTCTCTGGTTTTGAACCAAATTTTTATTAAATCACTCATCTTCATATCAAGTGGTTATGGCAACATCTCCTACCCGTGGCTCTCCTCTCCCACATTCATCGCCTTTCTTTAAACCAGCAAACCCACCAGCACCTGCACCTCTCCCAGCCCTGCTGTCTCACCCTGCAATGTGAAGAGCTGCCCCAAAACCCTACAAACTGCCCCAAAGCCCCAAAAACTGCCCTATCAGCAGGCAGGACCACGTCTGCAGGTCCTGCTGCTGCAATTGCCATCCACGCTTCCCTCTGCCATCACAGGACCATGGCTTTAAGGATGGAAGAGAAGAAACAGCACTTCTGTTTGTCCGAAACCCTTTTCTTTTGAAAACAAGGCAACTAAGCAGGCGGCAGCTCAGAAAGGCATGTGAGGAGATCGGGGCAGGGCTCAGGTCAGCAGGTTAGGGCATCAAAAACAGCAGAAGAGAGCTGGCAGCCAAGGAAACTGTACGGAGTCCCACGTGAGGTGACATTACAGCCCTGTGACTGCCTTTGCTGCACTCTGCACCTTTAAACTCTTATCGAGTGGGCTTAACTGCAGCCACACGAGCAAGGCCAGCACTCGGCTCTGATGCTGGGCCGTATCCAGGAGCCACCCGAATTTCACTCTTCTCCTTACAGCACTTCTGCTGTGGGGCGGTACCCCCCCATCCACGCACCACCCGGGGTGTAGGGCAGGGGCACACGGAGCACAGAGCTATAGGGGCTGCAGCATCCCATTAGCATCCCACACATCCGATGCTCCTGCCCTGGGTCCATGGCAGAGGCATGGCTGGGCAGACCTTCCTCCACCACTTCCAGCACTAACCTGGACAGGGTACATGGCTGCTACTGACCCCATAGCATAAGAGAACATGGGTTTTCCTTATAGTCTCATAGAGATTGTTATAGCCTGACCACTGGGTCATCCCACCTCTCCCGCCAGTCCTTTGGCTCATGCCCACTTGTTTGCCTGTTTGACAGATTGGTTCCCTCAGCCCAAACTAATCAACTCGCGTGATGTAAGGATGTGGTCACCCCCTTTGTCTGAGAAAGTATGGTGGGAATTCCCACAGAGGAAGAGCCTCAGGCACTGATCCAAAGCTGCTTCAAGTGAGTGAAGTTCGGCAGATTTCTGTGTAGTTTGGATCAGGTCCTTCAAAAGAAGAAGGAGAAAAAGAAATACCCATAGTGGAAAGCAAGCATTTATTGTTGCCTGAATCCCATTCGCCATATAGATCTCCCCCAGGACCATGAGCTATGAGCTTTGCTCATATGAGGGTGATGCACAAAGTCCCGACTGATGGCCCTTACCCAGGGCGAGCCCAGGGAATTGGAGGGCACTAAAGGAAATGGAGCATCCCTCCGGTGCTGTCTGTACCACACATGTCCCCATGTCATGCAGCTGCTCAGCCCTCCATTTAATGCTGCATCTGCCCCTGCATAGAAGCAAGTATGACGCAATATAAAGCCTGGTCTAGTCACTGCACCTAATTATAAGGAAGAATAGAGCAAATTTTACCCTTACATGGACATGGAGTGCCAAAGCCATGCTGCGACTGGCGGAGTTCCCCTGTGGCTGCAACTATAGGGCACCCAGCAGGGATTTAATCCTGTTGTAAGTAGCATTATCTTGAGCTCAGATATTTGTTCTGGGCTTCACAGGGTTAGCAGTAGGGATCAATCCTGCTCCCAAAACCTAGTGGCTTTCAAGGTGGAACGTGATCATTTTATAAAAGGGATTATGTGCCATTGTTTGTTTGCAACCACAAAGCAGCAGACTCAGTGACTCAGGAGGTGCCTTCCAGTCTTTTGCTGCTGTGTTGCTAATTGAAAGAAAAGCTGCTGGTTCCCTTGTCCTCAACATTTATCATACACAAATCCCTTGGAGATCTTGGAGAAGGTTTCCACGGGCGCCCAAGGATCCCGGGACATGAAAACTCCTTCCAAACTCTAACTTATATTTACTTGTCTCAGTTTCCTACTTTTTTTCAGAAGTGGAGAAAAAACTGGGACCATAAGAAAGTGAGATGTAACATTATTTCTTATAAATACACCTCGCTTCATGTGCTTGATATTGTCCTTCTTAAGCACATGCAGTGTGATCAACAGAGTTTATAGCAGTGCAGCAGACAGGAGACAAAATGTCAGAGATCTAGACTAACAAGAGCCACTCTCCTGCACGTAATCTAGACCCAGACTTAAAAAATATATCCTAGAAAATAAGTTGCACAAAGTTACTTGCTTGGATCAGATGAGAGAAAAAAAAAATGAGATGCATAAACTTTAGCCAACCTTTTCCAGCAAATAATGGAGTTAAAGGGGCTTAATGAAATTCTAAAGAGGAAAGTTTTGTTGAGGAGAAATAGACGGACAGATCTGACCACCTTTTGGATGAGTAGGTACTGCTTTGGTTTAAAGAGACTCCGCCTGATTTATTTACCTCCACTGGTTTGTGGGACTATAAAAGAAAACATTGACAGGCACCATGTCCACTCATGGTAGTCAGAAGAGAAGCAAAGATCAGATCACATCTGTCCAAAAACAGGAGAGAAAGGGAAAGACTTTTCTTTAAAGGAGTTCATTTGGAAGAGATCAAAACCAAAGCTTTTTCTTACATACAGTGACTGATAATGCCCTGATCCTGGAGACAGACATCTAAGCAGATGCAAAGGACTCGTTGAAGACAAGCATTAGTGTTTGCAAGATAAAGCCTTTATTGATACTTAAAGTTCCATCAGTTTAACTAAATGTATTTTTAAAACTCATTTAGTGAAAACATGCAAAACCCTTGGGCAGACACTCTAAAATTGTTTTAATGGTTTTAAATTGAATTGCTTCATGATTCCTTACTAAATTAAACTGTGATAACTTTAAATTGTTCTGCAAGTAGCCACACAGTACTATGAACAAGATTAACTAAACCAAGTTTTAAACCCGATTTCAGTCAAACCACCTTAACATGTAAGTGTGGAAAAAGCTTTAAATACAGGAAAATCGTTAAATATCGGATGGTGACATGGCACCTGGCTAAACACTCTAAACACACACAACCTTGTCCACTGAGACTCAGAGTTAGAATCACTTCCAAAACCTGCATGTTTGTTTTCTTAATTGTTCTGTACAATTTTAAGTACTCAGCTGACTACTGATAAATGGTTTTCTAGAGTAAATCTCTGCAGCTCTCACATTCACTGGAGTCTGCTGGGTTCAACACTCCAGGAGACTCAAGAAGAACTTTTAAACTTTTTTTTTTTTTTTTCGGTTCCTCCATGACTTTCTGAGAGGGAAAGCAAAGAGGTGACATTAAAATGGCAGCACCCAGAGACAGCAATGACAGCTCCACAGACTGTGATACTGAAAGAGTGACAAGTATTTCTAAAGGCTGCTTTGACAACTCATACCGCAGTTTTCCTTTAAGTTACAATCATTTTTCTGAAGCAGTAAAATTGGTGCCTGAAGGATCTGAAAATGAAGAAATAAAGTTGTGTAAAGTTGGCAGTATCTTACAGTGCTCATAGAGCATCAGTTATATATATAATGCCCTGTCTTACATCTGCCAAAGTTGCCTCAAGACCCTATTGTCGTGCCATGGTACAGTAGCTTATTAATAAAGTTACCGCTCTGCTTCTGGCAGCTCCAAGGCAGCAAACAGGGAGGAAATGTGAGATGATGGCCTGGGATGCCACACTGGTACCTGTCCTGCTCCCACTGGTACCTGCCCTTCTACTCCCTTTCAGTCATCCCCAGGCCTTCTTAGGACCTTCCCAAGAACTGATAATGGAACCATCTGTTACCTTCTCTGCTCAGGGCACTCCTGGTTACTAATAGAGATTAATGGATTAGTGTCATTGCCACGAGCAGTTTGAGGTTTGACTCTTGCTCTCCCTGCCGAGCCACAGGGACGAGGCACCATGGTCATTCTGCTGGGTGCTACAGGGAAAAGCAAGACGGACCCTTCCCCAGAGCCCAGCACTGAAGAGGAGACACGGGCGAGTCATAAGGACCAGTTCAGCCCAGGATGTCACTGTCCAACTGTTGGTGTGTTTGAGTTATAATTAGCTTTAACAGCTGAGGTGTTTAAATCCAGTGAGATCCAGACCCAGCAAAGGTGTGGGAGATGTTGAGATGTACCTGAGGCTGCAGTGAGTTACCTTCACAAGGCAGCAAGAGGCAGTAGAACGACTGTCTGGGTCACCAACCTGTCCCAGCGATGCCCTGAGTGGAAAAGTGTTACCTGCTGCACTCTCCAGTCAGGGTTTAGCCTTAAGGTCCAGCCTAACCCTTGAAATTTGTTTTCATTTGCCTAGAGAAATGATTGCTTGCCTGAATAATTCAATTGTTGTCAGGTTAATCAGATGGACATCAGATTATTATTGTTTTGTTTAGAGGGCAGCAAATAATTCTATGCAGAAGTGGGAATCATCTGCGAACTGCAAAAGCTGGCAACTGGACAAATATCAAGATGCCAGGGAACGTCTTAAATCTTGCCTGGCTGCTGGGTCTGATGCACTTGACTTACACACTGGCATCACACACCCTTCTTGGTGCCTTCCACCAAAAGGCCAACGTCCTCCAATTTTGGCTCTTCCCCGGATTGGGGAAATTCCTCTTTTTCCAGGCCAATCAACAGAAACTCACTGAGATTTATGGCTTTGATGAGTGAAATTTTCAGCCTTGAATCTACAGACTGCTGCTTTAAATACATTATAGAGATTATCAGCAATGTATCAAGGTGTCTTTGCAGGATGGTATAAACTTCTACTGCACTACTTATTGCCATAAACCATACTTCCAGGTTTTTATTTATATGCGCATTAGCTCAATATGATTGGATCTGTAGCCAGCCCTGGGGACTGGAGTAATTTATATATATCAATAAAGGTCTCCAGCCAGCCACTGGGTGCTCTAAGGGGAACAGTAGTTCCATTTAAAACATTAGGAACTGGAGAAATTGAAAATAACTCTCTATTTAGAGGCCAAGAAGTAAGACAGCAGGCAACAGAGGTCCCAGCACAGCAAGGCTATACTAAAGAGATTGTTAAAATGTCATTTCACTTACATATAAGCCACAGAAAAAAAAATTAACTCTTTCTCTCCCATACTCGCTACAAATAACACTTGAAAAGAAAACATATTCTTCAAACCTAAAGTGTTTTAAATAATCCCAGAGGATATGACCATAAAATTTTGAGTGACGCATTCAAAGAATTCAGGGGAGTTTACTTGCAAAATTAGTTTTAAGAAAGACAGAAAATCTCATTACCTTTGCATTTATTAATATTACAGCTGAAATGTAAAAGTAGCAAAAAAAAATCCCTCAGTGGCTGAATTTTACTAGGCACAAAGAGCCTACAGGAGGAAGTGGCATCTTGTCTACCTAAAGTAACCAAACCCAATAGTATTAAATTTTAACAGTAAACTGTCTTCGCCTGCTCTTTTCCATTAACAAAGAAGGAAAGCATTGCACAAGCACCTATCTTAGATCTGCTGAGGTTTACCTGTCTTTGCTACTCCTAAGTTTCCCATGGTTCTTGGATACACTTGGCTGGTAGTCTAGGTTGTAACTGTTTATATAGTAAGAATTTCATCTTACATTGAACTTTAATGACCTGTAACTCAAACCCAGCTTGATCAACTTCCTATAATTTTTTAAAAAATTCTCTTCAACTTTCTGCAAAAGATAACTAGCAGTTCGGAAGGAGGATAGGGCAAAAATGTTCTAGGCAGAAAAAAGCCATATGAACTGACTTCCTATAATTTTTTCAAAAATTCTCTTTAACTTTCTGCAAAATATAACTAGCAGTTCGGAAGGAGAATAGGGGCAAAGATGTTCTAGGCAGAAAAAAGCCATATGAACTTACACAAGAAAAACAGGCTGTAGGGTCTTGCTGTAGTCTGAACTATGGAGCCCCACTATTCAAATGTCAGGACAAAAAAGGCATGTGGGATTGTTAGAGAGAAGCATCTGCTGAAAGATGGCCTTCCCCTGTCATGCTGCTCTATATTTTCCTCACTTTGAACTAGGAAAGCAGTAAGAAAATGCTTCTCGTCATCCCAGCCCCTCTTCTCTCTCTCCTTTGCATGAGCAAAGTGCCAGTGTTTCATTTTGCTTCCTCAAAATTGAGGATTTTTCTGAGGGTCTGAAACACCAGCACGTAGGGCCTGCCTCTGGCAAAGCGAGCCAGTTGGGTTTTCTTTCTCTGTTATTTGCTTAACCTGGAAAAAAAAAAAAAAAAGAAACAAACAAACCAGCAGTGTGGCGCTAAACTGAGGAGCAGTCATTTCTAAGCAAACATAGCGTGGCTGATGTGACCACATCGCAGAGCGAGCGAGCCTTCCTCTCTCCCATCACGCCCCCACACCCCAAGAGGAAAAAAAAAAAATTGCTTAATGCCTAACAATGCCATTGTGTGCGGGAGAATTCCTGCCTCGAAGGAAGCGTCCCCACCAGAGTCCCCGCGTGCGGCCTGCGGCGCTTTGAATGCTCCTGCTGTCCTTGTGCCACAGCCAAACTAAATCCATTTCTATTCAAAACTCAGATAATGCCCTGCTGTTCCAGGTTTTGTTTTGGTTTTTAAGGTTTGTTTCTTACATAGGGTATTTATTTGCAGTGGATTAATTTATGGTTCATGAGGCTTTACTTTTCCAAGGATATTGCTTTCTGCTCTGGGGAGACAGTGTGGGCTGGTGGATAGAGCCTTTGGGTAGAGGCGATGGAGACCTGAGCTGTGGTTTGGAGTAGGTCATGCCCTGCAGCCTCTCTTCCTGTCCCTTTAGTGAAACCACCCACCCTCCTGGTTTCATGCATGGTTTCATTGCTCCCACTGAAGGAGTGGTTGCTAATTAATGTCATGGAAGTGCTCTCTTTAATCCCTCCAATGAGTGGGCCTAAGCTGATACCTAAGTCTTGTGTTAGACCTTGTGTCTTGGAGAAAAGTCATCCTAGGACACATAAGTAGGAGGAAAGCGTGACGTGTTGTACAGGAAGGATAAATGTCCAGAAGAGATGTTAGCATGACAGGGCAAAGGTGAAGGAAAAATGCATGGAGAAGTATCACTGCCTGGTAGCTGCCAAAGGTGCAAAATCTGCACCATCCACTCCTAGAAACCAGCTCTCTCCTCTAAGGGAAACAGGGCTAATGCTTGTGAGGGAGGTGATACTGCCCTGGCCTCAGTGGCCACTGCTTTTCATGGACTGCACGCAGGAACAGGACAGGACACCATGCCAGGACCGTGGCCAAACAAGCAGGTCATAGACAAGGTCCAAACTGGGAGTCCTGAAAATGTTTCTGTGCATTCTGTATGTAATCAATGGTCCTCCCAGGCTGTTGATAATTACAGGATTTTTTTTTCTGAATAAGTGCATTAGTGCCTCCATATTCTCACTTTGCTTGGAACTGCAGGCACACCACGCTGCAATGGCTGTGTTATTCTAACATTATTAAATGTGCACTCTTCTTTTATTAGGCTTTTTAATAACATTTAAGTTGCACTCCTGGGAATTTTTGCAGAAAGGGAATGTTGGCCAGCCTAATTTGTACATGAAAATACCCCATAGGCCAAGGAAACAAGATTCAGATGAATTTCACGTACAGTATGACTATGAATACAACAAGTGCTGAAGGAGCTTTGGGGTGTAAAACCATTCAACTACGAGTGTTTGATCCCATGTGTTGTGCTCTCTCGGCTGTATCTTGTTTGTGCACATTACTGCATACATTTCATGTGTATTTTTGCTTCTTTAGTAAATGCACCCAAGTCTTCTCATTCCATATCTAAGAAGTGCTTTGTTACACCCCACAATGGGGCAGTGGAGGAATTACTGCCCTTACAGGAGACCCTGCTCTGCATGTCAATCCTCGATCACTTAATTCCCAGGCTGCCAGAAACACAAAGCCCTAAGGGATGTCCTGGGTGAGTTGTCCAAGTGCACTCCCAGCCAGGAAATCCGTGGGTGTACAGTGATGCTAGAGGAGAAGGCAGATGTTTGTGTCAGGCACCGTGGGGACAGGCTCTCCTCTCAGGGAAATCACCAGCTTAGGCATGAACGGGATCAAAGCTCTGGAGAAGAGCATGCTGGCAATTGCCAACGCAATTCTCTCTGCTTTGCTCTAGCTGACACTGCTGTTGAGGAGCTTTTATCTATAATCAGCTGTTTGTCATCTTCCTCACTACTTCATTATCCCTTTTTAAAAAGCATTTGCAATAGTTTTAGAATAGTAAACAAACAAAGTCACTTTAAAAGAGAGAAAACTGTGCATAACCCTTTTCCTTTCCCTGGGAAAATCCTAACTTCGACTTAAATGTTTTAATTCATCTCTCTTGGATAGCACATGAGGATCCTGACAGAACGGGCTGCAGGAATTCACAGGAACAGCACTGCATTTCCTTGCTTACAGCTGCCTACACTGCTGCAGGGTTATTGTTTTCCTATAATACTACACAGTTTGAAAAGTTGAGCTGTTTAAAGTGTCAGAACTGAAAATGCATAGCCTCAGATTCAGAATTAAAGCGGCTGGAGAGATGTTCCTGTGACAAGGCAGGGACTCCAAGGAACAGAGTTTGGCTTTTGGTTTTGCCAAAAGCTCCCTGACTGACCTTAAGTGAGTCATTGAATATGTCTGGGCTAATTATTCTCTCATTCTGCCTTGTTGCTTTAGAGCCAGATAAATAACCTCTTGTCCCCATCAGTACTTAGTTATTTTCAAAATGAATGCCTGTGCCTTTATCAGGAAAAATATTCAGATAATTGTTTACTGATGGGAAGATTATAAGTTATTAGATGTTTGTGGAGTGCTTTTCTCTATATCCAGTCACTGGCACACGGCAACCCAGATCTGGCAGATTGTTAATGGGAAGAGCACAAAGCAAAGATGGGAGAGATTGGGTCACAGAGGTTCAGTCCATTTCCAGGGCTGCAATACTGTGTGGGACCCCTGACTCAGCAGTGGGAAGCGAGTTGCGTGGTCACGTCTCTCTGAAGCTTGCAGGTTACTCTGTGGTTTCTTTCACATAAAATTCGTGGGAACATTTTGTTCAGTTTCATGACACAAGTTCTGTTTTTTCACTTCTCGTGTTTCATTTTGGGCATGAAATGATGAACAGACCCAGAACCTCAAAGTGAAACTCGTTGGAAACCACCACATTTCTTTGGTCTTTGTTTTAAATCCAGGAAAATCCACAAAATGCTCACACTTTCTATGAAAAACCATCCGCTGGCTTAAGGAAAGATCCTAATCAAACCTTCCGCTGATTTCAGTGGGGAATTCCTGATTTATGCCAGAATAAACAAAGAAGATTCATAGTAACAGTGCCCAGGAACTGTGCCGTGAACCTGGCCTGCATTTCTTGTCGATAAAAAAAAAAAAAAAAGAAAGAAGTGAAAGTGAATGAGTCAGATTAAGATAGTCCTAAAATGGAGTCACTTTCAGGTTTCACAATGGACATTTTGCACGACTTCACTCACAGTCTATTTTCTCTTGAGCAATTTCCCTGCATCTCCACAAACCATACTGGGTGCAGGAATATCCACTGGGATATTCCTGAGGTCCAAACTCGGTGGAGATGATGATGTGCACATGGGACCCAAATATCGGGCTCAGCTTGTGTATGTTCTTTCAGTCTTTCCCTTCCTAGAGCATCAGGTTGGCACTAGAAACACACGGATCACAGAGCTGAAATGTGCATTTGTTGTGCTCTATGGCATATTGGCCATATAAAAGATGTGGTCCTCCAGTACACCTCTGGGATGCACGTGGAGAGGCAAGACAGCAGTTCTCCTGGAGAGCAGTGGTGGAGCTGGTTTTATCACCACTTGGAAGTGGTTGCAGTGTCTGACAATGGTGCTGATATATGAAACACATGTGAGGACAGTGGAGCACACATGTGGCCTGGTTTGCACATTGCCCCGTCATTTTCTCCTTTCTGGAAGACAAATGCAAGGAAGATGATAGATTTTTCAGAGGCTGGAAAATTATTTTGGTGTTTTGCAATTCTGTTTTAGGTTGTGGCGAGGCTGGCACAGCGTGGCCCGGCGAGTGTGTGTGCACCAAACGTAGCACACTCCTAAATAACCCTGATCTCAGACACTGACGCTAGTAGCATTATACCTAATCTTTCTATATATAGTGACTTATTGAAAAGGTCTTACTTCAAAACTGCTGCCGCTGCAAAATCACTGTTGCTGAGTAATATGACCCATGATATTTTATATTTACTAGAGCAGATCTATCTCATCCCTGCTCCATTTGATACTGCAACAAGAGATATGTGTAATGAGTTAGTCACTGTGACTCACATAACCTCAGTCCCTATAAAGCAGCTGTGTTTCATGCTTTCTGTCTTCTCTTCTTTTTTTTTTATAAATAGAAAAAAAAACAGTTCTAAGTGATTCAAGAGTAAAAGGAGGAGATGGTAGTAATCAGTTCCACCTAATGATTGATCAGTTTGTGAGGAATGCTGATCAAGTCCAGATGTTGCATTCCAGCCTCAAAATGTGATCATCAATTCAGAACTCCCATCTGGTTTGTCTGACACCAACGACACAAGAAGTTTTCCAAGAAACTCTAAAAAAAAGTGCGGTTGTTCGAGAATATCTCCACTCAGATCAGTATATTTGCCAGGAGGATGTGGGAGAGTTCCCTTTTGTGAGTCTAGCTCCTTTTGGTGTCCCTGAGCGACTGGTCTATTGATTGTGTCTGACAGAAAACCATCCACTTTTAGAGATATCCTTTCCCAACACCCTAAATTTCAAGGCCAGGAGTTTCTGGATGCCGCTCTCTCCAGCTGTGCTGGAGGAGAAGTGTGGGTGACACTCTACTGTTCATATTTTAACTACCCCTGCAAAAATCAGCAGATAATTCAATACAGCCATCCTGCCCACTTGCCAGATTTCAGAGGAAACAATGACTGCCAGCAACTCATCAGTGTTTTGCATTTGCAAACTTTATTTTTGTTTGTTTCCTTATTCCTCAGAGCGCCGCTTCCCCCATTTGCTCACCTACCATTCCAAAAAGCAACCATGCCTCTGGATAATCAGGTGCCAAATTCAGTTCTCATTTAGTGATTCACTGTTCCTGCTGACTTTAACAGCACTTACGCATGTGTTACCAGTGGATCAGTCTAGCTCTGACCCCAGCACCTGTACAAAAGTGGTCATTCCCGTGCTGCAGTGAGTTACCCAAGGAGAGCACTTGCCAGGAGATTTGTTATCCCCCTGAACCACATGCGGTCAACATCGCAGTGAAATTCCCCTGCAAGTGAAGAGGCAGGAGGCCAATTCCCTCTGCAAAGCCACAGGGAACAGAGGAGAAAGGCAGCCAGGGGAAGCCTTGTGCACATGCAGTGGTTATGCCCTCACTGGGTCCGTTTGTGCCCCAGCAAACCAGATTTTTTAATTACAGTTCGCAATCATTTAATGACAGCTTGCCCTACCACAGGGGAGGGCACCAAATATCAGGCAACCAAACCTTCGGGCTCAGCCTTACCCTCCCAGACAGTGAGGGTCCGTACACAATCACACTCGTATCAGGGATGGAGAAACAAGAGGAGGGAAGAGTGAAATGCAACCCCTTCAGGAGGCTCAGCTGCTGCCCCTGCAGGAAGGGGACTTCTTGCAGTGCAAATCCAGTCCTGTACTGGAGAGCAGGGCTGGGGGTGTCCGGAGCATCCCCAGGGCCATCCTGGGGAAGGCAGAGCCCCCACTGCCTGTTCCAGTAGCCCTCGTAGCCACCCTGCATCCGCGGTACAAAGAAATCTCCAGTAATTGGCCTGGGCTAACCATCCCGGCTACTGCACAACCAAGGTAATTATCTAGGGGGACTTTAGCTGCCCACTGGAAAAACAGAAGCCGGGTTTGGAAACCAGTTGCATCATGAATGATAATGGTGCTGACAGTTTTAAAAGTGCTCGGGGACTTTTTAAAACGCAGCTAACCCGTCTGAGAGAACCTTTCATAGGGCAGGAGCCGCAGCCGCGCAGGCGGGAAGAGCCAGAGCGCTGCGGGGAAACAAAGAGCTGCTGCCACGGCGGGCCCTCTGCCTTCCCAGATTTGCCTCTCCCCGTGAAAACGCTGTTATGCATGATTTCAAGTCAAGGGAAGCCCAGAAAACCCAGTGCTCCTCACCAAGGTTTGGCCATCTAGTAGGGACTCCCCGTCTTGCCTGTATGGAAGGGCACCTACAGAGCAAGGCAGTGGTAAGGGTTGGAGGCTGCCAGCGCTCACCCGTGTTGGATGGGTGGTTGAGGTGCCCCTACACACTTAAACACATTTCCTTGCGAAATTCCCTGCGGTACATTAATTTTTACTGATTCCTAATGGCTGCCTGGCTGTCTCTAAGGCAACTGGTCCAGTTATTATTAATTTCCAGGGTAGAAGAACAATAGGCACCCATTTATCAGTGAGGTACAAACCAGCCATTTTTTGTTGTTCTTCCAAACTGGTTTTTAACTATACAAGTCCCACACTGATTGTGTTTTGAGTCATTTCTTGCCATAAAAAGTCCTAATGGAGGAAACTTGGGGCAAAAATAAGAAAGTGAAATCGGTTTGAGTCATTTCTTGCCATAAAAAAGTCCTAATGGAAGAAACTTGGGGCAAAAATAAGAAAGTGAAATTGAAGCAGTGCTTAGGTGAAATTTCAGTCTCCTTCAGCGAATGAATATGAAGTGAATGCAATTTTTCAGCTGTCACTGACCTATCTTAGACCCTCTCCTTGCCAAAAAAACATCCCTAGGAAACTACATTTGCCATAACATGATTTTTCTGGAAGGATCAGTTTTAAAAAAAAAAAATCAGAAGAGAAAGTTTAAATATAGGGTTCGTGAGCTGCTTTTTGCTTGGTGCAGGAACAGGGGAAAGCAGAATAAATGACTATGTCAGTGCTATAACTGCTTCTGTTCAGCCCACAGGCCAAAGGGCAGAAAAAGTGACCCAAGCAAAAGTTAGCATGGCCTAAAATCTCTTCTGACATGCACTGTCTGATAGGGAATCCTAAAATACATAAGCTCAGCTGCCTTTAAATGCATTTCCTTGCGTATGTTATAATGGAAATCTGCTGGGGTTTAGATGCCCTTGATTTGATATATTTTGGGGGACAAAGTCTCCACTGGCATAACTGTTTTGTGGCACCGGACTTACTCACAAAGACAATTCAGTCTGGTGCATGAAAGGCATGGCCAGGAGAACATAATCACATGACAGATTGAATTACCCCATCATGCCATTTCTTGCCTCAGAATTGAGATCTAAAGGCACAATTTGCAATGGAAGTAGATGGATTGAACAATTTTTGGTGTCACAAAATTCACTGGTAGTGTAAGTTTATTTAAGACTATTTAACTATACATAATCTGCATGGTTTTTTTAATAACTACACTTATTGCCTTGTGTCAACTGACATATTACTATATAGTGTGCAATATCATACAGAGCAGTAATATATTAGTATAGCCAGCCTTTGTCAAGCTACAGTATTTAAGTCTCTGGGTAGTGTCTCAGTTTCACATTTACACATAATTTTGCAAACTTGCAGAGGCTTCATTACTGCAGGGTGGGTACAGGAAATACTGGGTGACAACATGTAAAAGGGTGATAGTAGTAGAGGGTTGGTTTTTTTTCAGATGTTTTTATGGTATGGGGAGTTTTTTCCTTTCTTTATTAGAAATTGTGACATTACAGAAAGCAAACACTAGTTTACAGGCAGTGGGAGTGGCCACTTGCCTCTGCTGATGGCCACTTGAAACCACAGTTCTGCCTGAAATACCTGTACTCTCACATTTTTATTATGTTTCAAAATTAAGGTAGAAATTGAGAAAACTTTCCAAACTGTTTTCAGGTCTTCCTCTTTTTAACAAGAAATAGGCACATTTCTTAAAATTTACATTTATAAATGATTATTTAATTTCTTAAAATTTAATTTTCTTAAAATTCCAATTTTTCATTTAGGAGAAAATTTTTATTTCTAAACCTCTTTCCATTCTTTGTCAGACTACCAATTTCCTTTTTCCATCTGTGTTTCCTAAGCTCTATACTTCTGTGTATTTACTGTAAAATAGAGTTTCTTTGTAAAATGCTTTGAAGAGGAAGAATTAATTATGTTATATGGGAAACCACTATCATTAACATTGATTTACTACAGCATTTTGAGACTACTGAGGTTAAATTTACATATTTAACTGCAATCTCAGCCTTATTCACAAAGATCTTCAATGTACACAACTTTAAACTGAGAGTTAATGACTTGTGTAAGTTCTGTACCAAGAAGATATCTAGGTGAGAGTTGCAGATATAAGAGAGTTTTAAATTATGGGGTATTTTAGGTTTCTTTTGAACAAAGTTATAATGCCACAGTGAATGCATTAGCAATTTCTATTTGAAATCAATGGAACCATTTGCATGATGCCAGTGCAAGGTTCAGTCAAGACCCTTCTATAGATAAGAGCATGTTTTATTACCAGTGAAATAATCAGGGGATTCCAATAGATAAAAAGTTCAACTAGATAAAAAGTGATACTACTCAGTATACCTGCTAGGAATCAGTTGGTGGTGGATGAACCCAACAGCACAGAAACCTAACCCAGAGCAATATGTGGATGAAGGTTTTCCTGCCATCATCCACAAGTGTAAACACTCAAAATTCACTGAAAGCCTATCGCAAATTGTCTGTTTGATTGTGTCACTCAATTTTTGCACTGTAGTCAGCCATGCAGGAAAGAGAAATGATACTGTACAAATTATTAAACTAACAAAACATAGCACAATTTTCAAGTTTCAGTATTTGCTACAAATTATCCACAAGCTGTTCCTAAAGGTAAACCACCATATAATTTAAATCATCTCTACTGTTCTATAAAGAATATACTTCAATAAACTAGCATGCATGTTTAATCCAGAATGATGGCAGAACATCCAGCAGGGCTCCTTAGGTAATTATTATAATATCTGCATCCCCCAGTGTGTTACTTTCTGCTGTGCTGGGGTTCATCTTTTTAATATCTGGGGGGTGTGGGAGGATGAAAACCACTCATCCCTACTAATATCTCATGCAAAGCGCCTGGAAATTTTGATCAATTTAAGAATGTCCAACCAGCCAACGTGACTGTTCTGGGGGTCCAGGGTTTCTGACAAATGAGCTCTTCCTTATCCCATGAATTGCCTCTCTTTCTGATTCCAGTGGTGGAGGCATCCCCTTACCTCCTACCACACTCATCATCTTCTAAGGAAGCAGCCCCCTGCAACTTCCAAAGGTCTCTGGGGAGTCAATCTCCCTCCCATGCTTTTCAGTCTGAAGTCCCACGGGAAATAGTTTGTTAGGAAAGGTGGGGAGTGAAAGGAGTTAAATCATTCACACTATTAGCTCAAGTGGCTACTGCAGCTGGTCCAGTAAATGCCAACCCAGCCAAAGCTCAGTCATTTTCTCTCACACACACATTGTTTATGGTGAAACGAGAGTGTCTGCAGATTTATTAGCTTGTATATAACACTAAATTGATGAAAACATCCTCTAGGCAACTTCATCTACTTTTCACTTGCCATGTTCCCATGACAGTGACAACTTGTTGTGTTACAGCTGACCTGTCAGCCTCAGCTACTCCCTGTTCATTGGGGGCTGTCTGTCACTGGATGTATATGAAACGGGAGGTGAGCAGAATACAACAGGCAGTTATACGCACATTCCTCCCCAACAGCCTGCTTAAAAACTGGCAAAGCTGACAGCGGGGAGATTATTGTTGAACCTTCACACAGATTCATCCAATATATAAGTCTGTTCTAAGAAACAAACGGCATTGCTGCAAACATTTTCACCTAGCTGTAAATAATCAGAGTTCTTAAACCAGAGGTCCAAAAATAGCAGCTCTGGGCGTTTTTTTTTTTGCTTTTGCAAATGAGTGGTGAAAGGGGCATTCATTAGATCCTCTTTCCCAGATAGAAAGGTGACCAGCACAAATCAGGCACCAGGCAAGGAGTGCATGCTCCATTGTTATTGCAGATGTGTCAATCCCTGGAAACAAAAGAATCGACACCCGTCTAGAAACAAGCTCCCCGTTAGTTAGCAATTCAGAATGACTTCCAAAAGCAATCCCTTAGTCTCCAATGATATCTGTCTGACAACTACTTAATCTCGGCAAGAGCTGCGTTAAACCAGCCTGTCATCATTCCTACCTCTCAGGTGTAGCTTGAAAAGGGAGAGAGAAAGAGAGAGAGATCTATGAGTTTCAATCACTTAGAAGAAATTAAAACTTTTTAGAAGCCTGAATGCAGATAGCATTTACCATATTGAATGGAAGATGACAGTTACTATATAGACAGAGTGGTGCAATGCAAAATGCCAGCTTCCAGGTGATTCTATCCCATCTCCGAGGCTGTCGGGAGCTATCAAATTAATGTTGAAATAATTGTCACTTGTGAATACCTGCCAGTGTAACCAAGTTGGGTATTTAAAAAAAAAAAAAATCCCAATTGATCAGCCTCACAAAATGTTCTGAATACTTAAAGAAAAAAGTTTCACTGAGGTGTGACACTGCTACATATTCATTTCAGCAGAAGGAATTTTTTTGAAGAACAGAAGCAAAAATGAAAGTATTTAAGTTTCCTCATTGAAGCGGTGTTAATATAATCACCGATTCTTTGATTATTTAAAATTCAGCTTCTTTTATCATAAAAGAAGCAAATAAAATTAGCTAATGCTTGAACCTATTGCTACTAGAGTCATTTGCAGTAAATCTTGATGCCCTTCTTTCTCTCTGTCTCATTGCTATAAAAATTCCCACTTTGCTGAAGTTCCCTTTTATCTCTGCACTTCCTTACAGGGGTTTTATTTGGGTTAATAGTTTTTCTACGTCCTATTGCAGCAAACTGTTAAATGTTCCTGGTATCTAACTTAATGAATAGCAGGGATAGATCCACTGTGTCACTCCAGTCCCATTCTTGTTAGCATTTTATAATAAATGACAGCGTGGGGAACTGTATTCTGTATTCATGGAACACATGCAGCACCAGCCACAGCATTGCGTATTTTCTCTATATTGACTCACCGATGTACCTACAGGAAAGAAGAAAGGAATAAAGTCTCTGTGCTGTATCAGAGCACTCCCAGCTCCCACTGAAACCACACTCGGTACTTGGCAGGTTTGAATCTTTGACTTTTCTTCTAAACCTCTTTAAGGTACCGGGTTTCAGTATTCACCAAGCACCCCTTATTACCCAGTACATGGCAAATGATTGCATCCTCTTTCAGACATGTCTTTTGCCCCTTCACTCTTTTGCCTTCACTCTTGCAGAGGGCTAAATGCAGCACACCCTGAATGAGCTGCATCTGAAAGATGCAGCCAGTGCTGAATTCAGCAGACAACTTCTTCAGAGGCAGCTCATGTAGGTAGGACATTGTACCAGTGCTCTCTGACCTGCGCTGGCCGTCACATGAATGCCAGGAACAGTCTGAGACCCCAACACACGACTACCATCCCTTCGGTCCTACTCATCCCTTTGGACCTTGGAATGAGGTCATTCTTCCTCATTCCTACTACTTGAGGAAGCACAGTACCCTCAGCAATAAAGTAGAAAGATGTTTGGTCTGATTTTCATTGAGGACAATCAAGTTTGCTTTCCTCCTGGAAGGCAAATACGGGCTTCTGCTCATTGCTCCCCAGTCCACTGGTCTTTTTGCTTCTGTATTTGACCTCAAGGCTGGCCAGACAGGTCATGTCTTGTGAGCGATCAGCTGGGGGAGTGTTAGGGGGCCATGAGTCAAGTCACTGGACACCACCACGTAGAGCCCACGTGTTAATCACAACACAGGCTTCAACTGTTGAACCATACAAATGATATCGGAGCCTCACAGTCCTCTGAAAAAGGTTTCTCTGTCTCTCTTTACTTCCTACAAGACAGACATCTAAATTCTGTTTTCTAAGCTGATAAACTGAATTCTCTGTTACGAGCTCCTGTGCTTCAACTGATATGAGGTCTACTGAAATTAATTTTTAACCACTGAATATTTACAGTAAATTAACTGTCTCTTCTCTATCTTATTAAATCACGCTAACAAGTACCTAAAGCTATTTTTTTCTTTTCTGATATGCTAAACAACTCTTATAACTTGGGCTACATTCTGTTTGTTTATATATGAGCGTGGACAGAGAAGAGAATATCTGCCAGCAGGGATTTACGTAGGAAATTTATATAAAGTATATGTGTATGCACACACCCCTGCATTTACATGGTTAATACATATTGTATTTAGTTGTTATATATGCATGCATGTTGCTATTTCTGTTTATGTGTAGTTAATATCCTGACAGTGACGTGCAGAGAAGAAAATAAAGGGCATGTTCCACATTTTCATTTTCAGGCCATATATCTCCAAATTTTGGAGTGACCTTTGCTGAGGGATGGGTCCATGCTTAGGAACTTTTCCCTTGGAAACCCTGCCCCAAGAACTCCCTAACACTGTCATGACAAAGGCAGCAGCTGTTTTCCCAGGCCTTTGCTGAATTATTCCAGCAGATTAAAATATACATGTATATATTTATGCCGACAAGAAGGAGGGAAAGTGCAACTTCTAGTCAATGCCTAAATTTCCTGCCTCCGAAGCCCAGCTGGAGAGCAGGAGTTATAACAGAAAACAGCAGCACAATTAGCTGGAGTTCTGTAGCTGTCTGCAGCAGACTGCTTGCTCCTGTCTCTCTATAGGTGGTCTCCCAGTTCATCAGTTCATAAATAAGTAATTTGAAATGTGTTCCTGGGGGAAATTTTCCTCCTTCTCTCCTGAACAGACTGTACTCATCAGTTTTCCTGTTCTCCAGGTACCTGGCGTTCTCATTTATAATGGCCAGAGGAACTATGCTGTTCTAATTCTTGCTTCATTACATTTCCTAATGCTTGTTTTCAGCAGCTTCACAACTCCACATTTCTTTATATATTGATAAAAAAACTCTTTGCATATATTATTTATTGGCACTTTCATGTTAGCTTTACTGCTGATTTAAATGGAATATTTTTACATACAAAGTAAGACTGTGAAGTTGGTTTCAGGTCTGAGGTTTAGATATTTTGATTTAAATTATGTGGGGGAAGAAAAAAAAAAAAAACAATCAGCAAGAGAAATCATTGTCACTGGCCATTTCCCTCCCCTCCTCATCACACAATATCCAGACAGATAGTTAGCACATACCAATGCTCCAGTAGAAAGGAACATTTTGTACTTTAGAGAAAAACACAAAGGCCAGATCAAAAGCTTATGGAGCCAGTTTATAAAGGTCTTTAGGTAGTCAAGGATGCAGCAGGATGTTCAAAAACAACTTGTCGAGTAAGTGCTTAATCCTAAATGAAGAGCAAAGGAAATCAGGCACCTAATTCATTTAACTCTTTCACAAATACCTATAAGTGCTTATTGGTGTCTGTTTTGTTGCCTGTGAAAAATGAGGTCCATCGGCACATAAGAAAAAAGCATAATTTATCCACTAGTAGAAGGGATAACGATGTTAATACAAGTGCTCATGTAAAACAAAGCAGTTTGAACCCAGGAAACACGGCAGCAAACAGCCAGGTTAAATATTTTTGAAGTTTTGTTGAGTAAACTAATTCTGTGACAGTAATGACCCTCATCACCGCTCCGAGTGGACCGGTGATAGCTCACAGAGGTCACATCCCGTCCTGTGTGAGGACGTGCTAACGCCTGCTGTGACCACACACATCCTTGCTGAAGCCCACAGAGCTCAGGAGGGTTCAAGGAAGAGCCGGTCATGACATTGTTGGTGCAAAATGAGGTCTGTGCTTGTCAACACTGGCACAGAAGCCAAAATGACTCCTGGAGATACATTTCTGGGGGTTTCTGAGCTCCAAGTCACCTTCAGAGTGGTGAATACCAAGACTTAAAGACCTGGTTGCCCACAACATGCGGAGATTTGATTTGCTGACCTGGGAGGACTCTTCTCCATGTTCCTGTGAAACAAACCCCTGACCTGTAACAGCCGACAACAAACACCTCACAAGCTCGGTTATGTGCACGTGACTTTAACTGGTCTGTTTTTCATTCCTCTGTAGAACAAAAGGAAAATGTTGCAACCTCAAAAGCCTCCATGAGATGGAATTGCTGCTCCCCAGGAAGCCCAGATTAGGTACGGACAGACTCTGAAGTGGAATTAGGGATGCAAGCCAAGAGTGTGTCTCTATATTGCCTAGAATTACTGATTTTATATTGCTCTTTTTGGACTTAATCAAAGACACCCATTGACTGCAATGGATGATCGATCAGGCTTTGCTTTTTGCCATATTACACTAATCAATGGCTCTAATATATTACACCAAATGACAGATTTAGAAGCATCTATCTTTTCCCTTAAGAAATTACCCTGAAAACACCTAATGAAGAAGCACTTATTATTGCTTCTAGCTAGGGCCAAATGTTGCTCTTAATTAAATCAGTGGAAATTCAGAATCGTGCCGTTGAGTTCAATAATTGGCTTCTGAATGCCAGCGATAATTTTGATTTTCCTATATTTCAGAAGCAGCTGGAAACTTTCACTGAAAAGATTTATTTTATGTAAGGGAACACTTAGCTTACCATTTTCTTTTAGTTCTTTGCAATGTCTATATAAATTAGATATATTACTGGTTCATTGGTTGGTTACTGGTCAGTTTATTTTTAAAGCAATATGAAAAATATTTTAACTTTCAAAAATAGAAGGGCTGCTCTGTAAACTGAACTGGGCAACCCTAAATAGCAAGTCAGTATTTTGATTTGATGAAAGACATCAACATCTAGTTAGGCAAGCCAAATTCAAGTATAGTCCTTTTTCTGCTCTATTAGACAAAAATCATATTGCAGTCAATGTAGCATTGTCAAGATCAAGTCTTCAGGCATCATGAATCAAGTCCTCAAAACTGATGAGCTCTGCTTAAAAAAGTGTAATTAAAAATATTTAGAAACCTTTCCTGCTATTATTTAAGGCTGCACAAAGATTAACCAGAGTTCTTCCCTCTGCCAGCATATTTTCTGCTTTGCCACAAAAGCAGGTATTTACATCATGCCTAGAGCTGGAGCTTTAAGAAACATATTAACTACTTCGACATCCACGGTTATGGATTATACAAAAACAATAACAAAAAAAAACAAAACCAAAGCAAAGCCAAAAATTTATGGCAATTCTATTTTCTAGCAGTTATTACAATTATTCAGTGAGAGTTGAAGGGGGAATACTTTGTAAACCTTCTGAAAAAAACATCGTAATTAAAGTAATCTTCTTTTCACCTGGGATTTTCTTTGGTGGAAAGGGAATTTTGTCACCCAACTGATACTGAATTTCTGTGCTAGCCTTAATTATTTGTTGGTTACCCGCATAGTGTAGCAGTCACAACCGGGGCTAGATTTTTCAAAAGATCTCATTTCCCATTTTAGCTCTTGCAATGAAGTGTCTGCTATTGGATTCTGCCTAAACTTTTGAAAAAATATTGTTCTTAATGGGTACAGAAAAAAAAGAAAGTTGTTGTCTTTTCTAAAGGCTGAACTAGCAAAGATAACAAACTTAGAGAAAAGGCTGGAAAGAAATGTTTTTAGCAGACTACTTGCAAAATGAAATCAAAACATATTTCAGAGCCTTTCCTTGAAAGGGATAGGGCGGGAGGAGGAGGGGGAGCAGGAGGCAGAAGGCTCCAGCAAAGCACAGATGCTTTATTCCACAACAGGCAGGACTCTCTGGGAGTGCAGGTCTCTGCTGCACTGCTCACTCGGGCAACTTATTTTCAAGTTTCAGTAGTTCCCAAATGACAGCAGCTTAACGTGTGCAGGCTGGGGTGGGAGGAGGAACACTGGCAGACAGAAAGAGAGGAGCAGAGGGAGCAGTGCAAAATTGCACCCAACAAATCTTGGGTGTAGCTGGTGCAGAGCGCGGGGGGGATCTGGCTGTAGCATCCCTCCTCATGGTGGCCCCGAGCCCCATCCTTGTGCTGGCAGCAGCCACGCAGCTTGGTGTGTGCTGTTCCTCTCCCTCCATAATATTCCAGGCAGGGAAGACAAGAAACAGGTTACTTTGCTCCAGGAGTGCCTTATCTAAAGTTCTCCTCAAAAGAGGAAATGAGCCTATTTGCATTTTCCTACTGAAGCATGGAGGAATGTTTCTCGTTACATTACACTGTGTGCTCAGCTTTGCCCCAGGCCTGCTTGTAGGCTAGAAGAGCTCTGAAAACACCTGTATCCTTCCCCATTTAAATGCACGCTTCAGACAAATCTTTTTGGAGGCTTTCAAAAGAGATAGACTAATATTTTTCCATGCTCACTTGTATTTTTTTTTCTATGAGATTGCTGAAAACAGAAATTAACCACTTGATTCCCACGTATTCCCCTTCCTTGGATCCCTCTTTTATCTGTAAAAGCTTCCCTCCAGGTTAGGCTTTGGCTGAGCATCTTTCTCCACAGGAAAAAAAAAAAAACCACAAACCTTTGGAAATGCACTGTAACTCAAGCATCTGTCATATACCTGAATGAAAGATTCAAGGGGACATTTCTTTCGGGAAAGACTTGGCACGTTCCTTATTAGAAAATTCAAAATCCATTAAGCCATCTCTCTCCTATGGATTTATTCTCTCTGTTGAAAACATCCTGAAAATTTATTACAGCAAGGAAAGCTACCACTTCAAAAATGGTTCAAGGCAGCTTCCCTTCGTGTGGGGCTGCTCCCTGCTGCAAAGGCTGGAGTAATCATTAGGACTGGATCCAAATTTTACTGAAGTCAAGGCAAAGATCCTTACATGAGTCTGTGTACATCCGTCCCAGGCTGGGTGGAAGAGAAGCTATTCTGTCTACAACTAATTGCACGCACAAAAAATTCTTCCTGGATGAGAGTAAACCTGGCAGAAACACTTCAAAGGACCCGAGCTTAAAGATCAGTGACTGCATTGATAAGTGGTACCTATGGAAAAAGCTGGGTGCTCTCCCCACACCATGGGGAACTGAGTTCCCCTGCTCCAATTGATGCCTCTTCCTGCACCTGGGAGGCTCCCCCCCTCCTCCGTGACTCAGTTTCCCCATCTTGTAAAACCATGAGGCTGACCTTCTACCCAAGACACATCGCGAGGGCTCCTTAAGCAGCATCACTCAAGCACTGCACGCTATGATGAATATTATTATTTACACTTGGACTTAATTACGCAGTGCATGTACATGATTGTGCATATGCACATGTGGTTACCTTGGTGACAGCTTTATTCTGATATGAAGTCGCCATAAGAAAACACCATAGGGGATTGGCAGGAATAAGGCCAAGAGACAAATTAGTTCCCATCAGTATCAGCCAGCGAGAGCCTGATGCCAAGTTATATAACAGGGGGCAAAAAGTCAATGTTCTTTCCCTGTGTTTTTTTGGTAGAATACAAATGTCCCTAAGTCTTCCCTCTCCCATCATATTTTAAAGCAGTTTCATTAAGGATAGAGTGAGGATTTTTCCAATGCATGCAGTAATTTCCCACTCTCTCTCCTAAACGATGATTTCATGTGTAACTGGCAGGAGATGAAATTTCGACAGATTGAATCTCTCTCTCTCTCCTCTGCGCGCGCATACACACACACATTCTTTCAGTCCCCAGATAGAAACTGTAATTCCCCTATATAAAAATGGGGGAAAAACATTTTTTTTTCCTCCTTTTCAAATGTATAACATAGTTGTGAAGGCTAATTATAAAATAATGTTTATACCTTGGAGACCAAGACAGGAGGTTACGAAAATGCTTTAAAAGTCCCAGTGCTGCAATAGAAGAATTTCATTAACTGAAACAAAGCAGAGCTGGTGAAAGTTTGAAAAACAAAGTATGCAAAACATTAAAAAAACAAAGCCAAATCTATTTACTGGTCTGGTACGTATCAAACTTTCAAGGTTCACAGTGATTTCCTTCACATTCCTAAGTGAAAAATGCAATTAAAAGGTTCATTTTTGTTCCTAAAATCTTGGCTTTGAAATGCACAATGGGTTTTTCCTTTCAAGCCTGGAGGAAGCGCGGTGCTGGCTGGCTCCTGAAGAGGTTTAGGTGATGCTGTCCCACCCAGCACCCCACAGGATAAGGCCCTGTGTAACGCGGGCTGTGCAGAGTCTCTGCAGCAGTAACTTCTCCAGGAGAAAATTTGGGAACAGGGGCTCCGGGTACCCACTCTGCGGAGCCAGTCCTGTCCCCTGCGTATAACAAGTTTGCCCCGTGTGATTGTCCGACGGAGCCGGGGACGAGGAGTTGAACCCTGACAGATGTAGCCTTTATCACGGAGTAAAATAGGCTCACAGCAGTGTCCCGCCAACGTGAATGTCACATTTTATGAATTGCCGTATTGCACGCTGCAGTGAGCACTGCCTGGGCTTCGGGCAGCATTAACAACCCATCTCTCCCCCTTTAGAGCCTCAGCTCGCTGCCTGCATCCTCCAAAAGTAGCAAATAAGAGCAGAACCAGCAACATCTGCTTCTCCGCAAACTCATCGCCCTTAAGGTTCAGAAATAATGTGAATATAATACAAACAAAGCAGAGGGGTTTGACTGTCACGGTTTCACTTGCCAGGACACCTACCAAAGGTAACGCACGGCTGAGGGGAAGAAGTGGGGACCCTGACCCATGGTAGCATGAACCACAAAACAGAAAAGGGGGCTACATTGCTGTCCTTGGGCCCCCACCCAGAGCAGCACCTGGGGTAAGCATGGAGCCCAAGATGGGCAAGGTCCCGCCTTGGTCCTCAAAAGGACCATACTCTTAGTGTCACCTCCAACCAACTGCAAAGGGTTGAAATGCCACTCCAGTTACAGAAAATGAAGATTGGAGGCAATCAGTTGTGCTGACTCAACTCCTACAGGCACTGCTCCATCATGGGTGTGACATCCATATGCAAGATCAAGCCACTGGGGAGGGCATCGGAAATATTAGTGGGGACAATTGGTGCTAACGCACCCTCTTCATCCTTTTAGAGGCTTCTCCAGTGAGAAAACTCGTCATGCAAGTCAGTGTCTAACTCAGCCAAGCCAAAGCTCTAAACGTAGTATGAGCAGAGGCTAAATCAAGCAGGAAAGAGGAGTTTGCTAAGGTTCATTCCAAATAGGCAAGCATCGTTGTGCTGTCAAATGAGGCAAGAATCTCAGCAGGGTGGAAGGCCTGGGTTTGTGTACATTTCCACACAAACAATTCAGATGTGTTACGTTTGAAGTGGAAGTAATAGAATGGGAAAGATTTGAAAAAATAACAATGGTTATATACCTTAAAACCAGAAAGAAGGAATTCAGCTTATGATCTCTGCCCAGCACCATGCAAATGCCCCACTGGCTCCTAATGTCCCAGGTTTGAGCGCTTGCTTTCACCAAGACACCCAGGTCTAGAGTGTGGGCAGCATTAATAGCTGCTGTGGTTGAGAAGTGACCATGATGTAGGGAAGACCATGGCCCCGTAGGCTAGATGGAGAACTATAAAAACACACACCCGCAAAAAGCATCAGAATTTGCCTGGTTTTTTTCTTCTTTTTTGCAATTGTCCCTTCTGGACACACATTTTTCCACATGAGCATGAGCACTTCTTGAGGTCAGTGGGAGGACTGCCAGGTTATGAAATAAGGAAAGATCCTGACCTTTGGGACATTGGGAGAGCTCTTCCTTTCCCTCCCCTATGACTGCACATCCCCACCTCTCCTGGCATTCCTTGGAAGGATCATCCATAGAAAGAGAGTCCAGGGTTTTGGGGGACATGTCACTACTATTCAATTTGAGTGGTCTGCCCCTTGCAGGTAAACTTCAAGCTTTCCTTGGACTTCTTTTGCCTCTAAATTACCCTTCCTGCCTCAAACTGAGGAAGACCAATGGTTGGGATCACTAGACTCAACCATCCACGGTTTTTGTCACGGAAAAGTGGTGCTTAACACTCCACACTGTCACGATCTTCCTATTTGCCCATGAACTTCTCAATTCCCCATCTGTAAAATAGGAAAAATAGCACTTTCTGAACTCCCAGGGGAGCTATGAAGGTGAAAAGCACTGAAGACCGCATGGCATTCAGATGCGTTGCAGCTGGAGTATCGCAGATAGTTACAGCATGGTACTATAAATGCAATGATATATGTGTGTATACACACACACACGCTTCTAAAAGTGTTCAAGAGCATAAATCCGGTTTGAAATGTTGCCCTTGCCTTTAAGGTCTCTGACTACTGATTCCACCTAAAAATAAGTATTAGCAAAAGATGTCAGATCCCAAGCCAAGTCAGTGTAACAGTATTTAATTTCTTGCATAACAGAGAGTTCGTTTTATTTTGGCTCACAAAGGACAGTCTTTTTGACAAATATATCAAACCGCTTTCGCCTGCTAATCACAAGGGGCAGGCCGACCCATTAAAGGAGTAAGATGTACATCCATGTGACAAGTGCGGTTGTTTAATGAAACACAACTAGCAAAGCTTCAAAATCTCTACCATAAAAGTGGCTCTGCTTTTTTACTGAGACTTCAATGGGTCAAAATCACATTCTTAATTCTAAATATAGTCCCACTAATGCTGAAAGTTTTGCACAAAGAAAGCAGGTTGTGCGTTTTCAAAGGCACATGATTTTTTGTACTTTTTTTTTTTTCTGATAACTGAATAGGATTTCACAAAGCATGCTGAATATTTATCTGAAATTTTATTTTTTAATGAGGAAATTCAAAATCTGTTAGGGAAATATTCTTCATGAATTTCAACTGATCCAACTCACAAAGTTGAAGACAAGTGCTATGCAAAGACCAAACACAAAATTTCAAGAAAATAGTTCACACAAAGCTTCTAACACCTTGTGCTTTTAACACCTGAGAAAAAACTTCAGGGATAATAAAATATAAAGTAAATTGAAAAAATGTTGTTAGTAGCAGAACTTTTCCATTCTTACCAAAAGAACTATTTAATTCTTCAGGATTTTTGTACTTTTGACTGATATTGTTTGAGGAACTGTTTGGGTCTATTTGTTTTTTATTGAGGCCACTTGACCTTTCCCAAGACTGTAGAGTTTTGCTCTCTGTTTCTGAAGAGAGTATATAGACCCCGGGAATGGCAGTATCATAGAGATTCTCAATCAGGCATTTTATTTAAAATGAAAAGAAAAAACTATTTAAATTTGAGCATCTTGTTGTGGGATGTGTGTCATACAAATGTGGAGAAATCCGTTCTTGAGCAAACTTGCTTCCTGAGCAAACTTGCTTTTCCTCCTTTTTAAATAACCTGGGAGATTTACTCCTGATCTTACAGCAGTTTTACATCCAGGCAACTTCATTAAAACCTTTGGGGATACTCCTATTTACCTTGAATTTCATGAGAGAACAATCAGCCCCTCACTTGCCTTTTTTGGATATATTTGCTTATTTGCCTTGCATTTTTTCCTCTCTGCTAGAAAATGGAATAGCAAAGAGACATAAGAGAATTGTCCTTTGGAGAACATGGCTCTGGAGTTACAGCTCCTCGGAGGGCTTGCATTTGAGTCCTATAAAACTTGTCGTAGGCTCACACGCTACTGGAAACGTTATTTACAGGCGTGAATACCATGAACAACAAAATCCACCAAGTGCAAGTTACTCCTCCCTTCCCCTCTTTTCACCTTAAAAAAATAGTTGAAGGAGAAACAAGAATGACAGGGAAGGGAATAAAAATTAGGATGAAATAGAAGATCATGTAAGAAAAATCTCTTTCTGCTCCAGTTTGACAACGTCATTCATTTGGACCAGACCGGGAGCTCAGCGCCCACTGATTCAAGAGAAGAGGACAGCTCCTCTTGCGAGGGAAATGAGACATTTTCCTTGGAGATGTCTGCAGTTTCTTCTGCACAGAGCTGAGCACAGTTTCTATCACTCTGAGATAGGGAGGTCCCTGTTATAGCAACCTGCTCTGTAACTAACTTGCAGTCCCCTTGCTAATTAAAAGCTTTTGTTTCCAATCCACCCATTGAGCTGCTCCCAGGCTGGCATGAGTGTGAGAGACAATTTGATTTCATTGTGGAGGAAGCACATTTACAGGGTTGGGTTTGTTTGCTTGGAGAAAAGTCACAAGAGGAAGCAAGGCCAGATGACTGACAGCTGTCAGAGACAGGTTTGGGATACATGAGCATTCCCCTCTGGCTCCCCACCCCCAAGCACACCCGCACAGCCAGGACCGGGAATCTGTGGAGGATTCACTGCCCCAAAATCCCAGTCTTGGTTCGTGTCTCATATCCAACCCAGATTGCAACACAACCAGGGCTTGAAGACTGCCCCATGGTTGATTATTTGCTGATATTTCCTATTTAGTTTAAACCAACATACTGATTGTATCAGCCATAAAGCTTTATGGAGGCTGGTTTATTCCCCCCTTCAAATGGACTGTTCTCCTCTCTGTCATAAAGTTAATTTTATAGTCTTTGTTCATTTTTCTAATCTGCAAATTACATCCTCCTGTACTGTGATTACTTACTATTGGAAAAACAGACCTTCTATATTTCCCCTCTGCTTCCAGTTTGAATATTCTTTGCATTATCTTGATGACCTTAATCTCTTTTTTTCCCCCCACTGGCCTTTCAAGGAAGCGGCAAACGCACCAGTAACACTAAGTGTGTCGGCCAGAAAAAACAATCTCAGCTCCTGCTTTAGCTCACTCCATCAGGCTCCCCTCTCTTTCTTTTTATTTCTTTTTTTTCTTTTTTTATTCCCCTCCTCCTCCGATAGCAAAAACTGTGGGAAGAAATGGGACGGTGGCAGGGAACTGTGTCTACACCCTTGTAGAAATCCTTAATTTCCTATTGGGAAGGAAAGCAGTTTAATATATTGGGAAACAAGGTATTAACGTGCCAGAAACTGGCCATTGAACAACACTGCAACAAACAGGTCATTTTCTATTTAAGGATATCTTCATTTTGTAAGAAGTGTGACGATGCATATGCTCAAGTTTCTACTTAAAATGTCCACAGCCCAGCAGCAGTACCCACAGGACTAGGAACAAGAGGTGTCTCATGGGAATTCATACCTGGGCACTGCTGAAGTCCTGCTTGAACCTCAAAAATAAGGCACAGGCAGGTTTCAGATTGTTTCACGTCCTCATGCTACTTCTGTTCACTGGATGAGCACCCCTAAAACGGACCCTGAGTTCTGAGTAAATGTGAGACCATTCTGCAAGCTTGGAGAAGAAAGCCCGATGGAGAGAAAACTGATAGACAGGCTGTTGCTATACACAAGGCAAAAATGGTACATGTGAGGGAATGAGAGATCTGCTGGGGCACTTGAGTACAAAAGACCGGCCCCATCCCCAAAGTCCCGTTTTTCCTCACTGTGACATATTCTCTACTTGTGGTTTTCAACCTTGTTCTCATTGCACATCCCTAAAAATACAGCAAGACAGGGCTGCATGTGAGCTGACCGGCTGTAGATTTGTTTTTCTTGATTTCCTTTTGCAAGTGTCTTTGAACATTCCTATGAATACCATGGGAATCAACAGACCATGGTCTGAACATCACAGTACAGCATCATCCTCTCTATTGGACGTGGTTACTCTTTATAGGCTACAAAGTGGGGAAAATAAGCTGCACGCCTTACTGTCAAAACATTGCACCCTGATCACAGTCCACTCTAGATGGAGAGTCCCTGAGCATCTCCTGTGAAGCTCCAAATATTGTAACAAACATTTCCCTTGATGGAGAGACTCACATCCTCTCTGCTGGGCTGCTGGGATGTTAACAGCAATGCCTGACCACAGTTTCCAGCTTCCTTGGAAGAGGCCAGCCCTGTCCAGTAGCACACAGGGCACAGCAGCAGCCACCAGCCTGGGGAGAAGCCTCCCTGGCCCTTCCCCTGCTCCCAGCACGTCCTCACCTCATCTCTCTCACTCTTCTTGAATCCCCTCTGTTCTCTTCCCTCACCTCTCCTCTGTCCTGCTTCCATACTTTAGCCCCACGTGGAGTTTCTTTTCATTTTAGACCCTTCTCAGTAGTTCTGTCTCTGCTTCTCTCCCTCTCCTCCTGCTGTCCCCTTCGCCGGTGCAATACAGTGGGACCTGCCATTCCTTCCTAATTTGCGATGCAGACGGTGGGGCTGCTCCTGTGGCCCTCACTTGCAAACTGCAGCTCCAGCCGGAAAAATAAGACACCAATTAATTCTAGCAGCCAACTTTTTGCTTAAAAACCTTGCATTATTTCCCATTAAAGACCGGCAGTCTCTGTCTGACTGCAAACTGCCCGGTGCCAGGAACGTATTTATAGAAGGACCTATGGAAGGAAGGGTTTGGTGGTGGTTTTTTTTTTCTCCCTAGTAAACACAGAGATACGGGGATTGTTTCATTTCAAATGCATGTGCAAATTCTCCAGGGCGCAGCTCGAGGCCAGAGCAGGAATGGGTCTTTATTTGTAAGCTGTTAGTCTTGGCAAGTCTGCAAAATGTTTTCCCCCAAATGTATTTTACACTCATAATTACTGCGGGGTGGGTTTATATCAAATCCCTATAACTTCAGATGTGTGACACAATCTATTAAAACCTCTACATTATTCACGGGCACATTTGGGGGGAGAGTGGGTGTTGGTGGTATG